>NW_006408542.1:3660447-3661574 GCF_000296735.1 Chrysochloris asiatica | reverse complement strand
GAAACTACCAGCTGTTCCGCGGGAGAAAGATGAGGCTTTCTGCTCCTGTAAAGATTTACAGCCTCGGAAACCCTGTTCATGGTCGCTATGAGTCAGAATTGACTCCACAGCACATAACAACAACAATCCCTCTCTATAGGCCTGTCCTGGTGGTTCCCATGTTTAAAAAAAAACAAAAAACGTTTGGGGCCTGCTCTTAGGCTGAATATCTGTGCGCATGCTTGGCAAAAGAATTCACCAGTGGTGAGGGTGGGGGGTGTCCACTCGCTCAGGCACCCCCCCCCCACCAGTCACCAGAATGCAGGTGCACAAACAGTGGGGAGCCAATGACCAGATACGGGGGAGAAAAAAAAAGAAGGACATCAGAACAAAGCAAAACCGACAAAGTCCACCTTTGCTTCAAGGTTCCCACCGCATTTTTCTGTGGTGTTTCTGCTCCCCCACTTGGTCTTGTCATTTGGTCTCGCCCAAGATGGCAGCTCCCAGGTTCTGAGCCCACCAGATTCAAAAGTAAGTGATTTCGTACTTCAGCTTCAAGTTCTAGTAGCTATAAGCCTTCAAACTTTTAAATTATTCCTAGCTCTGTAGTTCCGCGTTTTGGAGCTCTGTCCTGGATCTGCTTTGCCTGGTATTCTGTGTTATTGCTGATGGCGACCTTCATTGCACTTCCACCCTAGCCACCATCAAGCCCCAATTCCTTCTTAATGACCTTTTGCTTTCTTCCTGTATGATGTTCTTGATCTCATAGCTTATCTCTTCTGGTCTTTGGTCATTAGTGCCTAATGCATGAAATCTGTTCTTGAGATGGTCTCTCAATTCAGGTGGGATATGTTCAAAGTCTTATTTTGGCTCTTGTGAATTTGTTTTAATTTTCTTCAGCCTCAACATGAATATGAGCAATTAATGGTTTGTTCCGCAGTTGGCCCCTGGCCTTGTTTTTGTTTTTTTTAATTAAAAAAAAAAATCTTTTTCTTGTGAATTGAGTGAAGGTTTACAGAGCAGATCATCTGTCTTACATTCAACAAATCATATAGTTCATGTCACTTCAATGAATACAATCCCATCAATGTAATATCACTTACTCCACTTCTGTGATTTTTATTTCCACTGTACCTTCTTTCCCAACC
>NW_006408542.1:3657324-3659932 GCF_000296735.1 Chrysochloris asiatica | reverse complement strand
TTCTCCCATGGAACAGCTGGTAGTTTCAAACTGCTGACCTTGTGGTTCATTCATCAAAAAAACTTACAGTCTTAATGTGTAAGCATTAGATAGATTTTGAAAATACGTGAAAGAAAAGCTGATGAAACTGAAAGGAGAAATAAACAAATACACAAATACAATTGAAGTGTTAACATTTCTCTCATTTGATAGAAAAAGAAGACCGAAATCATTAAGGATCTAGAAAATCTGAACAGTCCATTTGACCTGATTTCACTTTAAGTAGACTGTATTTTCTTGTTGAATTTTTTTTAATGCTTTATTGTGAATTATGTGGAGGGAGGCCTTGGCCTTGTTTTGATATGAAGTTTTTCCACTATCTTTTCCCACAGATGTAGTCAGTTTGATTCCTATGTATTCCGTCTGTGCATTGTTACCTTTTATGTTGTTGGGAAAAGGTATTTGTAATGAATAAGTCATTGGTCTTACAAAATTCTGTCTTGCAATCTCCAGCATCGTTTCTGTGACAACAGCCATATTTCCCACCAATTAATTCTTCCTCTTTGTTTGCAATCTTTTGCATTCTATTCACCAGTAATTATCAATATATATTGATTGCATGTTTGATCAATTTTAGAGTGAAAAAGTTGATAGAATTCTTGGAATTTCATCATCACTGACTTTAGTGGTTGGGGCATAAATTTGAGTGATAGTGGTATCAGCTGGTCTTCTTGGTAGGCTTATGGGTATCATCCTATCACAGACAGCGTTGTATTTTAAGATAGACCTTGAAATGTTCTTTGTGATGATAAATGCTATTCCATTCCTCTTTAATTTGTCATTCTCAGCATAGTAAGCCATATGATTGTCATATTTAAAAAGGCCAATACCAGTCCATTTCATTCCACTGATGCCTAGGATATCAATCATTTTGCATTCCATTTCATTTTTGACAGCTTCCAATTTTCCTAAATTACTACTTAGTACATTCCATGTTCCAACCATTAATTCATGTTTGCAGCTGTTTCTCATTTTGAGTTGTGCCCCATCTGTAGACGAAGGTCCCCAAAAGTTTACTCCATTCACATCATCATGGTCAACCCTACTTTGAGGAGGCAGCGTTTCCCCAGTTGTATTCTGAATACCTTCCAACTTGAGGGACCCAACTTTCTACACTTTATCTGTCAATATTCTGGTGGTTTTCCTAATGTTTTCATCTTTGGACACTGTACGTAATAATGCTCTGCTGCTATTCGTAAGGTTTTCAGTGGCTAACCATTCAGAAGTGGTCTGTCTCTCTTCCTAGTCTGTCTTAGTCTGAAAGCTCCACTGAAACCTGTCCACCATGGCTGACTCTGCTGGTATTTCAAATACTGGTGGCATAGCTTCCAGTATTACTGCAACATGCAAACCACCACAGTACAACTGACAAACAAGTGGTGGACCAGGGCTAATAGTTGATTCAGTATATAAAAATTCAAATGTAAGAGATGTTGTTATTATTGCTAATTGCTGTTCCATTGATTCTACAGACTGAAATAGCTCCATTGCTGTGACCTTTTGGAAGCAGATCCCCAGGTTTGCCTTATGAGGCATCTCTGGATGGGTCAAGCCTCCACATTTTTGGCTAGTCAAAAGATATATGTGATTGCAGTTTAATTTGAATTCAACCTTATTTTCTTATTTTTCAGAAATTTGGCACCTAAATTTAATTGTCTAGAGGCAGATGAAAAGAAGTATAGCAAGCATACTGTGAACAGCAGGTAAGAGGTATTTGAAAACAGAGTTTTATGTACATCAAAACAATTTTATTTCCATATGACAGTTTCATTGCTTTAGCATAATTGAATCCATGAAGGATCTTTGTCTCATAGAACAGTAATGTTTGTTGTTAGGTGCCATTGAATCAGTCCTGACTCATAGCAATGCTATGTACAACAAAATGTAACACTGCCCTCCTAACAATCATTGTTACATTTGAGCCCATTGTTGGAGCCACTGTGTTAATCCTTCTTGTTGAGGGTCTTCTTCTTTGCTAAATAGAATATAGTAAATGTAGGCCTGTGTGATACTTATATGGAGTTCAATGATGTCTTTGAATCCATTGAAGTTTGTCATACTGAAAATAAACACGTTGGCAAACCAATGATTTCCAAAAAAAGATATGTGACAGGCATCCTCAGAGAGTTAGAGGGAGCTGAAAGCACAGGGCTCCAAAATCAGAATGATGCTTTTGAATTTGCTTTCCAGTTTATAGCTCAATTCCAGATTTCACTTGCATGAAAGATTTCTCTCCTGCATATCATGTTTAATGGAGTCCTGTTGTAGTGCCATAGGCTAAGCACTCAACCTCAAGGTTGGTTTGAACTGCAAGGCAAAAGGTTCAAACTCACCAGCTGCTCCTCGGAAACCCTATACATGGTCTCTATGTGTTAGAACTGACTTGATGGTACTTAGCAACAATATGTAACCTTGCTTGCTGAAAGTGAAGAGGACTTCAGTACTTACTAATGAAGCTCAAAGACTACAGCTTTGGTATGGGTTGCATCTCAATGTAAAGAAAACAAAAACCTCACCACTGGACCAATTAACAACATCCATCGAAATGGAGAAAAAATTGAAGTTGCCA
>NW_006408542.1:3617290-3656684 GCF_000296735.1 Chrysochloris asiatica | reverse complement strand
TTAAGTGCCTATCAATGGAAGAATGGATAAACAAATTTTGCTACATACACACAATGGAATATTATGCTACCTTACAAAATAACAGTGAAGCTGCAAAACAACACATGACTTGGATAAATCTTGAGAACATAATGCTGAGTGAAATTACAGGCACAAAAGGACAAATATTGCATAAGACCATTATTGTAAAAGCTTAAGAAAAGATTTCCATACTGAAGGAATAATTCTTTGATGATTACCAGGGAAGGAAGGGAGGGGACAGTAACTCACAGGTTAGGGGACAGATACATGATAGCTTGGGTAATGGGGAGGGCAATGAAAAGGGAAAAAAAGGATTAACTAGTATTTATTAAGCACCTCATATATACTGGTGCTGTGTTAGGCCTTGGGTTTACAGTAGGAACCAATGCAAACAGTTCCTGCTCTCATGGAGTTTTGCCCAGATGATTAACATTAAGGAAACAATTACATGAGTAAGTCTGTAATTACAAACTCTGGTCAGGGTTGTGAAGGCAATGTCATGACATGGTTAGAATCTAAAACAGTCAGGACCCCTATATTTCGAGGGAGGTGTGAGGCAAGATTTCTCTGAGATCACATTTGTGGGGATGCCTGGAGGAAGAGTTAATGCTAGAAGGTGGGGATGTTGGATGCTAGCAGTCAGGAAGAGCATGTGAGAAGGTTAAAGATGGAAAGGGTCTCTGTGAATGTTCAACAGGCTGAGCGAAGTTGAGTATTCAAAGTGCAGTGAGCAAGGGTACAGTACCATGAGGTGAGGTTGGGGTCAAGTCAAGTGGCACTTTTAGGCCATTTAAAGGATGTATTTCTCAGTGTACTATATGCAAAGGCAGTCTCTCTGTGGTTACAGACAACAGTGACATGACCAGATGAAATTTTATCACTGGTTTCTCTGTGGATCTTGGATTGGCATGACTGTATGAGAGGAAGTGGAGTGTCCAGTTAGGAAGGCACTGCATGAGCAGCTAGAAGCTTGGACTAGTGTGAAGATGTTGGAGATATAGAAAAGTGGACAGATTACAGAGAAATATTTGGAAGTAGAGTTCAAGGACCTCATGGTGAAATGTGGGGCATGAGAAGAAGGGGAAAACCACGTAGTTATAAATCTAGGCAGACTTAGAACATGTGCTCATTTATCTAAGGAATAAAATATGGCTGTTCTTAAGCTTTATACTTGTAGTAATATACTTTACCATGATTTTTGTATAGCTAGGAGTTGACTGTGACTCCCTTAGGTAATCTGTTATGTTAAGAGTCTCCATAGGAGGTAGAAAGGGAGGACCTTCTATCTTTTGTGGTTCAAGAATTCTGTGATTATAGACCCTCCTGATTCAAAAGGGGAGAATGTTTGTTATACATTCCATTTGACAAGTGGCATTAAAGGTAAAGGCGTGGTGGCATTGAGATTTGTACCTTAGTATGTTGATGTTGTTAGATACCGTTGAGTCTTTTCCAACTCATAGTAACCCTGCATAGGGTTTCTTAGGAGTGGCTGGTGAATTGAACTGTCGATTTTGTGGTTCCAATCGCTCTTTCAGTCCAGCACATTATCCTGCAGCACCACACCAGGACTTCCTATAATATATGTTATTTATCTTTTAAGGTTTGTTATGGATTTTGAAGAAATAGAACCAATTGGCAAAGGTGGATATGGCCAAGTTTTCAAAGCAAAACACAGAATTGATAAGAAGACTTATGTTGTTAAACGTGTTAAATATAATAATGAGTAAGTAGTAAATGTTCTTTTTTTTTTTAAATGAGAAGATGTGCTGTAACTACCCTATTCTTTTTGTTTCTCTTTTTTCCATTTTCTTCTAACATTTCTTTTTGGTCTTCCTTAAAAATTTCATTTTACCATCAAGAACTTGACTTGATCTCATTATGCCCTGGTTATTTCAGTGTTGTTGTTGGATGCCATTGAGTCAGTTTTGACTCACAGAGACCCTATACACACAGAAAAAAACACTGCTCTCATTTCTTCCTTTTGCTTTAACTGCTCTATTCTGGAAAGCAAGTTTCAGAATCTCTTTTGATATCCATATTGGTCTTTTCCTTCTTTGTTGTCTTCTTAATGATCTTTTGCTTTCTCCCTGTATGATATTCTTAATGTCATCCCACAACTCTTCTGGCCTTTTCCTCCTTTCTTGTCTTCTTAATGACCTTTTGCTTTCTTCCTGTATGCTGGTCATGATATTATCCCACAACTGTTCTGTTCTTTGCGCTTTAGTGTCTAATGCATCAAATCTGTTCTTGAGATGATCTCTAATTTCATGAGGCTATGTTCAAAGTCACATTTTAGCTCTCATGGATTTGTTCTCATTTTCTTCATCTTCAGCCTGAACTTGCATTTGAACAATTGATGGTCTGCTCCTGGCCTTATTTTGATTGGTGATATGGAGCTTTTCCACCAACTCCTTCCACAGATATAATAAATTTGATTTGTTGCATTTGTTGAGGTCTATGTGTATAGTCATCTTTCATGTTGTTTTTAAAAAAGTATTTGCAATGAATAAGTCTTGTAAAATTATATCATGTGATCTCCCTCCAGCATTGCTTCTGTCACCAAGACTATGTTTTCCAACTGCTAATTCTTCTTCTTTGTTTCCAATCTTTGCATTCCAATATGCAGTAATTATCAGTACATCTTGCTTGCATGTTTGATCTATTTCAGACTGAAGAAGATAGAATTCTTCAGCTTCATCATCACTGGCTTTACTGATTGAACCAAAATTTGAATAATAGTGGTATTAGATGGTCTTCCATGTAGGTGTATGGATATTATCCTATCACAGACAGCATAGTATTTAAGCTAGATGTTGAAATGTTGTTTTTGATGATGAATGCAATACCATTCCTCTTTAGTTTGTCTTTCCCAGCATAGTAAACCATATGGTTGTCGGTTTCAAAATGGCAAATATGAGTCTGTTTCAGCTTTGTTGTTGTTGTTGTTGTTAAGTGCCGTCGAGTCGGGTCCGACCCATAGCGACCCTGTACAGGGTTTCCGAGGGTGTAAATCCTTACGGGAGTAGAAAGCCTTATCTTTCTCTGGCAGAGCGTCTGGTAGTTTCGAACCGCTGACCTTAACTGCCTAAAATATTGATCTTTTTGCCTTCTATTTCATTTTGACATCATCCCATTTTCCTAGAGTCATACTTTGTACATTCTATGTTCCAGTTATTAATGGATATTTACTGCTACTTGTCCTCATTTTGAGTTGTGCCCCATTATCAATGAAGGTCCCAAAAGTTTAACTCTCTTCCCGTCTTAAAGGTCAACTCTACTTTAAGGAGGAGCTGTTCCTCAGTTGTATTTTGAGTTCCTTTCAAGATGAGGGGCTTATATTCCGACACTATATCTGACAATATTGTGATGCTATTCTTAATGTTTTGATATTCAATATCTGGTGTTATCTGACAGTATTTTATTCATAAAGTTATCAGTGGTTAAACATTCAGAAATAGCCTCTACTTCTTCCTAGACTGTCTTAGTCTAGAAACTCAACTGAAAACCAAATACCATTGTTGACCTTGCTGGTATTTAAAATACTGGTGGCATACTGTGGTGACATGCCAACCACCACAGTATGGTAAACTGATGGATGAGTGATGGGTTATTTCAATAAAAAGTGAATATTCCATTTACCATCCTTTTGAGACTGTCTTTGTGAATAGAAGCTATAGAATCATACAAAGGAGCTTTAAAAGTTTGTTGGAAGTGGAATTAAAAGATAACAAAAAATTTTCATGACTTTTTGAAGCCCCTTTGTATGCCTAGAAGCAATCTTTGAATTATCCTAATCTTATTTCATTTTACAGATTAGGAGACTGAGATCCAAAGATATGAATGCATTTGTGTAAGGGAAAAGAAAGTTGTCAGTTGCTCTGGTTATCTATTGTTGCATAGTTGTTGTTGTTGTTGTTATGTGCCATGGAGTCGGTTCCGACTCATAGCGACCCTGTACAGAGTTTCCGAGGCTGTAAATCTTTACAGGAGCAGATCGCCTCATCTTTCTTCCGTGGAACCGCTGGTAGTTTCGAACTGCTGACCTTGCAGCTCGCAGCCCGATTCATAACCACTACGCTACCAGAGCTCACCACCCAAATAAGTAGTAGCTTAAAAGAGTTTATGTTATTTCTCATGGTTCTGTGTATTAGTTGGGCTCATTTGGGCAGTTGTCACTAGGAGTCTCCCAAGCATTTGCAATCAGGAGCCAATTAAAAGGTTAAATGGACATCCCAAGTAGATCTCTCACATGGCTAGCAGCTATTGCTGACTGTGGACTGTAAGTTCAGCTGGGCCTGTCTACCACATTGCCTCCACACTCAGGTTTCTCACAATGTAGTGAGTAGTTTCTGAAAGGAGATTGTTCAAGAGGCCAAGAAGAAACAACACGACTTCTGTTAATACAGTATTAGAAGCCTCTGAATGTCACTTCCACCCCATTATATTGGTTAAACAAACCACTAAGTCTAGCTCAGATTCAAGGTAAAGACAAATAGACTCTGGATTTGAGGAGTGGCACAGACAGTAGTTCAAGATTACCAAAGGCTCCATGGGAGAAAGGTGAGGTTTTCTGCTCCTATAAAGATTTACCATCTTGGAAACTCTATACAGGGTCACTGTGAGTCAGAATCAAGTCCACCATGCATAACCACCAACAACCATGTGAGTATAGGGAGGGAAGGAATTGATGATGAACCTCTTTGGAAATCCTGTACAGGGTCGCTATGAGTTGGAACCAACTTGACAACACTTAACAGCAACAACAAACAAATCTTTGGAGTCTACGATACTAACACAGTGGAGATTTAGAATTCATTCTTTTGAATGTCAGTCTAATGTGTTCCCACTATAATGTATTGCTTCCTGTGTTTATTTTATGTATTATCTGCTCTTCTTTTCTTTAATAACATGTTCCCCAGTGAACCAATCTGACTTTTAGATTTCTGGCAGTTGTTACTGTGTACAACTTTGCCAGACTGATCCCTCAGGGATTACAGATGAGAACAGGATCTAATCTAAGGGAAAATAGCAAGAGTAAAAGAGAAGAGTAGACAAGGAGTCTTAAGTACTCCTCACACCAGTCAATCAATCATTGTCTTGTACAGTGCTTTGCAGTTGAAATACACTCATACTTATCATCAGAACAATTCTTTGGGGAGAAAAGGTTGAACTGCTTTTTAGAAGGCGATACATTTTTGTTTATACTGATGAGAAATTTGGCAACAATTACGGGTGATGGTTGTACAACATGATTAAGTTGAATGATATTACTAAATTGTATACATGAAAATGTTGACTTGTCAAATGTTGCATTATACCTTTACAGCAATTTTTATTAAAAAAAGTTTTTTCCTTCTTCATTGTTTTAATTAATAGGAATGAAGCTGTTTCCTCCATTAACTAGCAATCTTTTATGACAATACTCAGAGTTGATAAGGTCATTTCTGGTCCCTTTGTAAATTGGTACAACGTTTTTAAAATTGCAAATATTACTCTAGAGCCATAAATATATTTATGGTTTTGACCCAGAGACATCATATCTGGGAACTTACTGTAAGAGCCTTGTCTGAATTATGGAAAAAACTATAAAAGAAGATATAAATCAGTGTTATTTATAATAGTGAAAAATTAGAGCAAACAAAATTGTAGAGAAAGTTATTTGTTATTCTTTCCCCTTGTTGCTGTTAAGTGTTGTTGAGCCAACTCCAACCCAGAGCAACCCTGTATAAGGTTTCCAAGGAGCAATTGGTGAGCTTGAACTGCCGATCTTGTGGTTCAAACCGACTTTGTAGTCAAGTGCATTAACCCACAGCGCCACACCAGGACTCTGTTCTTTCCTCTAATCAGTGGTTATTTTGCAACTGTTAAAAATGAGGGTTCTGTCTTCAGCCTGTAACTGATTGGAACACTTAAAAGGGGTTTTAGAACTTGTCCAGTGAAATAGGCTTCTTGTGGAGCCTTTGTAGTGTATAGGACCTTAAGTGGAATCCTGAGCTCCATCCAGAACCTTCTGAGTTGGGAGATTCCCACTTGAAAGGACATGCAGACCAACCCGGATTAGCTAGAGGAACAGAAGATACTTCTTGAAAGAAGCACCAGCAGGAAATAAAACAAAACAGAGAAACAAAAAATGGCAGACTGTTTGACCATTACAAGAAAAAGCAAGCTGTTTGCCTAGGAGCCATCAAGTCCCTTTAGGACAAATCCTACTCCAAGACTGAAACTCAAAGGGAACACATGAGTAAGCATGTAAGCTCGCTGGTGATCGCATTGGTCTGCTTGTGACTGGAAGTCGGGGAAAGGCAGTAATAAAGACAGGGGCTGAGTGCAACCATATTCCATAGACTCCTGTTGACCTTGAGTAGAGAGAGAGAGAAGAGGAAGGGCTGGTAGGTTTGAAGTTTGGGGATACTTGGGAACTGAGCCCATGGACACTGACCTAACTACCGTGGGCTAGAGCTGAGAGTGAAGTCGGGGGTAGGCACGCAAAAATGCCCAAACTTGCAAATAGTGCCTATTCAACTTAGTTCGATGGCTTGATGATCAGAACTGGACTAGAAGGAGATAAAGAAGTTTGATACAGGAAGCAAATATAAATTGCTACAATTTGATGACCTTGACCTTTACTTGTGGATGTAGTAGCTTAAAATATCAACTGAGAGGGAAAGAGTCTTCACATCAAGGATCAAGCCTATCCCCTCAGTATACAGGATTGATAGGGTCAGGCAACTTAAACATTCGCTACCTAAAATGGGGGACTATCAAGGCACAAAGTAGCTAGCTTGCAAGTTTTCAAGAGGGAGTTTAGTTTCAGAGTGAATGGAGAGAGAGGTGGTTGTTGTTGTTGAATGCCATTGAGTCGATTCAGACCCATAGAGACCTTGTATAGGGTTTCTAAGAGCAGCTAGCTGGTGAGCTTGAACCACCAACCTTGCAGTTCATACGACTTTGCAGTCTGATGCATTAGCCCTCAGCGCCACAGTACACAGGGTTGATAGGGACAGGCAACTTAGATATTCGCTACCTAAAATGGGGACTATAAATGCATGAAGTAACTGGCTTAAAAGTTTTCAAGAGGGAGTTTAGTTTCAGAGTGAACGGTGGAGATTCAGAGTATGGAAAGAAAGAACCTGATTTTTATGTTGGTTCTTTTTACAGGTCAAAACATTTCAGTTATTTGTAAACCATAGCTTTATAAAGACAGAATATTTAAAGAACTGGAATAGAGCATTGAAAATAGAGAAATGAAAGTTATGATGATCCTTGTTAATGTGTTTTCTTACAAAATTAAGTATCCATGTTAAAAAATCAAATCATACTTTTTGGTGAATAAGTAATGCAGACTGAAAAATGTCAGCCCCTGGAGGAGGTATAAATGAGAGTTACATACAGGAATCAGTGAACTGCAGGCATGCAATGCTTAAGATCTGACTGCATATACATCTGTTATCCCCAAAGGTTATAATAGAATTCAGAAAACCTAGTTGGAGAGTGTGACTTAATGGATTTACTTTGCTAAGTGTGGATATCTGTCTCTCAGGAGCTCCCAGGCCCCCTGTCTGAATCAAGCAGAAGGAGGAGGCACCAGGCCCATCCACGGTTATCTATCCTATGATGCTTGACTCAGGCAGGGGCCATGCAGACACTGCTGGAGCCACTGCTGGCCAAGGCCACTGCCCCACTCAGTTGGGCACCTTGCACATGACACAGGGTGCCCAAGGCCACAGGTCCTCTTACAGTGGCAGCTGCTTAACAGCAGGTGATGGCTGAAGGAGTGGTGGGTGAAGGAGGAAAAAGTGGTGGGTGGGCAGAGGTAGACAAATGTAAAGTCCCTTACTGTTGATGTTATTCCTGTTGCTAAGTGCCGTGGAGTTGGTTCCAACTGATAGTGATTCTGTATAGCATTTCCAAGAAGTGGCTGGTAGGTTTGAACCAGTAGCCTTGCAGCTAGCATTCCAATGCTTATCCTTTAGCTCCCCACCAGGGCAACAAAGGCAGGAAGGAAGGGAAGGGAGCCCAAGGTGAGGCTCTGAGACCTGGTGGTGAACATGCAGGACCTCAGTGGTGAAACCAAGGTTTTTTCACAGTCCCTCCACACAGCAGTACAGACCTGGGCCCCACTGGCAACCATCTTTCATGCCTCTCTCCTGTGTAATGATAATAAAGTATTCCCACAATGGCCAAGACGCCTACTGACCTACTTCAGAACGCATTGTGGGCTGGTGGAGGTTAAGGAATGCATACCTGTATTTTAACTGAAGGTGGTATATGCCAAAAAACAAACCCACTGCCCTCAAGCCAATTCCAACTCATTATACTATTATTACTACATTTTTTGTATTTTTGAAATCTTACATAAACATTTACAAATTATCTTCGTTTTCTAATGCTGTTATAATAGAAATACCACAAGTGGATGGTTTTAATAAACAGAAATTTATTCTCTCATAGTTTAGGAGACTCAAAGTCCAAATTCAGAGTGCCAGATTTAGAGAGACTCTTTCTTCATTATCTCTGGAAGAAGGTCCTTGTCTCTTCAGCTTCTGGATCCTTAGAGATCGCCATGTGTTTTGGCAGCTATCTTATCTCATTATTCCTCACATATTTCATTTCTTTTCTTTCTCAAAAGAGATTGACTCACAATATACCACACAGTAACCTTGTTTCAATAGCATAAAGAAAACCCATTCCCAAATGGGATTATAACCACCTAGAGGTTTTTTATAACCACATTTTTTGAGGGGACCCAATTCAATTCATAATACTAATTATGGTTACACAGATTATATAACAAGGAAAATCATAAACATTATATACTAACATTACAAATACATAAAAATGTTTGAAGAAAGACTATAAGAACAACCCAATCTAATAATACTGTTTTAGAATTGTTGAAGTTTAAAATTTTTCTTTATTGTTAATAGATTTTTCTGTATTTTTATATAAAATTTTTGTTATAGATTGTATGTAGTACAGTTAAAAAATGAAAAAGCCCACTAGCATCAAATTGATTTTGTTTTGTTGTTGTTAAGTGCCTTCAAGTCGGTGTTGACACATAGCTATCTTGTATAGGGTTTCCAAGGAGCGGCTGGTGAGTTTGAACTGCCAACCTTGAGATTCAGACCAAACTTGTGGTCAAGCACTTATCCTACAGCGCTGCAGAAGATTTTTAGTGTAAAAAAAAAAAATTGCAAAATATTGCTTATTCTTCCTCACTCTTGAAATCTCAGATTTATTTGCTTTGTTTAGTGTGGAATTGTCTTACTTCTTAACTATACAATACTGTAAAGCCCCCACCATGCACAATGAAGTCTCACATGTGTTTTTACCAACAACAGACAAAACATAATTTATGAATTATCTCCCAAAATTGCATCATTGGTATTTCAACTGCTACTATAAGTGATTTTTAAAATTGGTGTTTGAAACTATTAAAGTCACTGCTCTCTCGTTTATGAGTATGTGAACAGCGATGCTTTTTCTGTATGTTTACTTTTCCTGGCTTTATCTTTGGCCTATAAGCTCTGTGAGGGCCAACTTCTCCTTTTCAGAAATTCTAAAACTTCCATTCAAAAACTCAAGGCGTGGAAACCACAGGCACTGTTTTAATAAGTTAGTGGAGATAGTTGTCTCCTACTACTCGAGGATTTTTGTAATTGTTATCAGAGATGCATATTGACACTTTTATTTTCCCTTTTCCTTCTAACTAGGAAAGTAGAGCGTGAAGTAAAAGCATTGGCAAATCTTAATCATGAAAATATTGTTCACTACCATTGTTGTTGGGATGGACATGACTATGACCCAACTGAAAGCAGGAATAATTCAAGGTAACTAAAAACGAATTTTCATAGCCATAATGGGACAGAAGGAAATGATCATTTACTGTGGGGGAGCAGGAAAGGAGGCACTTGGTAGGGCCCTAAGCTCTCACATGTAATAATCACGACCACCCTTAGAGGCACTGTTTTCTTTCCATTCTGCAGGTAAGGAGACAATGAGTAATTTCTCTCATTTTCTTTTTGATCCATACTTGC
This sequence comes from Chrysochloris asiatica, assembly GCF_000296735.1. Lineage (NCBI taxonomy): Eukaryota > Metazoa > Chordata > Mammalia > Afrosoricida > Chrysochloridae > Chrysochloris > Chrysochloris asiatica. Next base: position 3,646,626 of record NW_006408542.1, on the reverse strand, counting down.
TTTTTTGTTCTAAAAAAATAAAGCAAAACCTTTTATTTTTATTTTTTTTTTTGTCCACAGCTGTTTTCAAAACCCCAGGTTTCAGTCTCCTGACTCTCTTGTTTAATGTGTAATCTTGGTCACAAGCCCCTCCTTTCAGTACAGTATATGAATCTTGTAAGGAAAATTTTAACATGTTTTAGATGTTGTATCTGGAGGTTCCTTCCTTGGCTGTCAGCTTTTTCAGCCCTTCTCTTAGGCCTCTGGTAGGAGGGGTGTTGTCAAGAGGCATCTGTCAGATGTAACCACAGCTCTGGTAGCGTAGTGGTTACAAATCAGGCTGCAAACTGCAAAGTCAACAGTTCGAAACTACCAGCTGTTCCGTCGGAGAAAGATGAGGCTTTCTGCTCCCGTAAAGATTTACAGCCTTGGAAACCCTGTATAGGGTCGCTATGAGTCGGAAACCGACTCCGGGGCACATAACCACCACCACCATAGTGCGTTGGTAGGCCTTAGAAATCATTTTAAGACAATGAGCTGTGGTGGGAGCACTACCTTTCATCACTCACGTGTTGTCTCAGTAAGGGACTGCCAGAGTCAGAAGGTTCAAAAGACATGGCATCTGCATCTGCCTGATACAGTTAAAAGTTGCCCCATGTTTCTTGGGGATTCTCCTTTCATGGAAATCCTGAGGCCACTGGAAACCTGTACACTCACTGTCTCCTGAAAGACAATGCATCCTATGTAGCCGAGAAGTTTATTTTCAGTTCAGAAGTTATTAACTATCAGCGTTTAGGACTTCTTCAGTTTTCAGCAAATACTTGGCTGCCTCTTCCTATTTTCTAGTCAGTATGTGCAAAGAATATAAATTAATATGGAGACCAACTTAGTTCAGAGAAACTATAAAATATGGTTAGCAAAGCCAGTCCTCCAGCTTATACCTTATAACATATTGTTGGCACTTCCCTTAGTGGATCAAACTTGTTTGGTTGTTTTAGATTTTGTTTTCCTTTTATCTCTCTGCTATTAGGTGCTATTCCCCATTATGGTAACTCAGTTTTGTTTGTTTTTTTACTGCTAGATGCCTTTCATGAAATAGATGTTCAATAGATCAATAATGAATTAAAATATTTCAAATTCTCTGGTTTACATCCAAAACCATCGCCATACCAGACATCCATATTGGAGACATTCAAAGCAAATTGTCCTCAGAATAGGATTGTTAAGGAGCCCTGGTGGACCAATAGTTAAGCACTTGGCAACTAACTGAAAGGCTAGCAGTTCAAATCCACTAGCCATTCCATGGGAGAAAAGAATTGATGTACTCCGGTAAAGATTATAGTCTAGGAAACCCTATGATGAAGTTCTACACTGTCCTGTAGCTATGGGTCAGTAACAGCAGCATTCAACAACAACATAGGATGGTTATTTCAGAATTATAGGAAATAGTAATAACTCAATACATAGCTATTTAATTTCAAAATTTATGTTTGGAAGGCAAAGATAGTTGTTGAGAACAAACAAGATGGCGGATCAGGTAGAAGTGCAGTGAGGATCTCCGTCAGCAACAACACAGAATACCAGACCAAACAGGCTTAGGGGATGTTGTCAAAACTCGGAACCACATATAAAGCAATATTTATAAGGTTGGAAAGCTTACAGCTAGGAGAATTTGTAGCAGAAGCAAGAAATCCATTGATTTGTAATTCAAGGCGCTCAGCTGCTCCCGGAGCCACCATCTTGGGCAAGACCAAGTGGGGGAAGGATCAGAGCTGCCATGGATGCCTAACAGAACCTCAGAGATAAAGGTGTGGACTTTTTTTTTTTTGTACATGTTTACTGGTCTCATGCTGTGTGCGCACCTCCAATATGGTGACTAAAGGTGGTGCCTGAGCGAGTGGACACCCCACCCCACCCTCAGAGGGTTTTACTACACAGGTGCATAGATCTCCTCAAAATTTAAAGTGACAGTTTCCACTTAAAACCAAACGGCAGTGCAAAACGGCTACAGCTGGCCCTGAACTATGTATCACTAGGAAAAAGGCCTGAATGGGGATTGTGGAGTGGGACAGGCAGACTAAAAAGGAAATAGGCTGAAAATTAAATACTGAGTCACATCACAACAACCAACAGTAGCATCTTGAAATTTCTCAGGAAGAAGAGTGAAAAGAGAAGCCCATCGCCTGATCACATCTACCTAGAGACAATCAGAAATCATGAAAAATACCAAAATACCTACCTTTCTAAGTATTACGGCCACAGATTACTCCTGAATATGCCCCCCCCCCAAAAAAAAACACACAAAAAACAGAAGCAGATGACCATATCAGCACATGTCCAGAAACAAGATAAAGTGATTGAGGCAAATGAGCTGGAAGTAGACCTACACTGCATACTGGAAGATGGGCAGGCTTTGGAAATGCCTGAGAGGGAATTCAGAAAAATGATTATAAAATATATCAAAACACTATATAATGGAGTTTAGAAAAATAAGGAAGAAGTTAGGAAAGTGCTACAGAAACAATCAAATAAGATAGATACAGCATTGGAAACAACTCAAAACCTACGAAAGAGGTCCAAACGATTAATAATAGAATATCAGAAATGGACAATACACTGAAAAGGCAAAGGAGTAGAATTGAAGAGATAGAAGCCAGAACTAGTGAACTAGAAGATAAATCTTTCTACACTGCTAAGATAGAAGAGCAAGCAGGAAAAAGGATTAAAAAAATCTGAAGAAGGTCTAAGATTCATGTTGGATAACATAAAGAGGAATAACTTCAGAATTATCTGCATTCCTGAGCAGGAAGAATCATACAAGTCCACAGAGGAGATAGTTGAAGAGCTACTGGAAGAAAATTTCCCTAACATCCTGAAAAGCGAAAAGATAAGCATTCAAGAATCTCAGCAAACCCCAGGAATGACAGACCCTAAAAGACAATCACCAAAACATATAATAATCAGCTTTCCAAAATGAAAGATAAGGACAGAATCCTGAAAGCAGCTAGGGAAAAGAGAAATATAACATACAAAGGTAAACAAATCAGATTAAGCTCGGCTCTCTCAACAGAAACAGTACAGGCAAGAAGGCAATGGGGAGACATATATAAAACTCAAATTCTGAAAGAAAAAAACTGCCACCTAAGAATCCTCTTCCCAGCAAAGCTGTTTATAAAATACAATGGTGTAATCAAAACATTCTAGAATAAACAGAAGATAAGGGATTTTGCTAAAGCCAACCCTGCTATGAAAAACATCCAAAAGGAAGTTTTGTGGACTGAGAACCAACAAGAACAGATTACAGGATAAAATAGACTGTCTTAAATGAAATATAAGGTAACCACAACGGGAGGGTTAGGTTGGGGAGATTAGGGAGAAGTGGGGTTGGGAAGGGAGGTTTAGTCCAGGTGTTGAGGGTAATACAAGAAGGGGGAGGAGGTGGAAGAACAAAACAGATGGGGGAACACTGAGACAGGTTTGCATAGGATAAGTGGGACAGAGGTAAATAGTGATGCATGCTCAACCTTGGAACAACAGAGCTCTGTGATACAGGGATCTAGGCATAGTTTGAATAGGGGACATAATACTAAAATGCTTGACTGTCTTATGAATATTGATTTCCCTTGCCTACTATTGTAAAATAGACACTTTGAGTGGAAAGGAATGTTGGGAAACATGATTTGATTACAGAAAACTTGTAACTTCGTCTTCAGCCTATAACTAATTGGAATACCTAAAAGGGGTTCTAGAACTTGCCCAATGAAATAGGCCTCTTGAGGAGCCTTTGCAGAGTGTAAGATCTTAGATGGACTCCTGAGTCCCATCCAGAACCTTCTGAGGAGGGACATCCCCACTAGAAAGAACAAGCAGACCAGGCCTGGAACAGCTAGAGTGACAGAAGATACATCTTCAAAGAAAGATCATCAGGAAAACCCCTCCAAAAAAATGTCAGCATGACTGGCTACTACAAGAATAAGCAAGCTGTTCACCAGGAAGACATCAAGGCAATCAATCAAGTTGCTTCAAGATAAACTCCCCTCTAAGACTGAAATTCAAAGGGAACACATGGACAGCCTTGTAAGCTTGCTGATGACCACATTGGTCTTACTGGTGAGTGGAAGAGGGGGAAAGGCAGCAATGAAGAAATGGGCTGAGTTCAACCACAGTCCATTAATCTTGTTGACCTGGACATGAGAGAGAGAAAAGAAAGGGCTGATTGGTCCATAGTGTAGTGAAACCTGGGGACACTTGAGCCCATGGACAAGGACATAGCCACAGAGGACTAGAGCTAAGAGTGAAGTAAAGGGAGATGCACAAGGACACCCAAACTTGCCTACAATACCCATTTGATCTAGCCTCAATGGCTTGATAATCAGAACTCAACTAGAGAAAGATTACAAAACCACCCCCCCCAAAAAAAAATTTTTTTTTTGATAAAGGAAACAAAAGTAAATTGCTACAATTTGAAGAACATCATCTATACTCATGGAGATAGTAACTCTAAATACCAACAGAGAGGGAAGGAGTGTTCACATCAAGTATCAATGCTATCCCCTCTGTACACAGGGTAGATAGGGACAGGCAACTTAGACATTGGCTACCTAAAATGAGGGAGCAATACAGGCATGAAGTGACTGGCTTACACAGTTTCAAGAGGGAGTTTAGTTTAATAGTGTGTGGGGAAGGAAGATAGAGTCCCCACTGAATAGTTTTCATCTTGTCTAGATAGGTCTGGTGAAAAGACATTGGGATAAGATTCCCAGTCTTATCAGCTGGTGACCTTGAACCGCCAACCTTGTGGTTCAAACTGACTTTGCAGTGCACCACATGAACCCACGGAGCCACACCAGGAAACCCTATGGGGGACAGTTCTACTCTGTTCTACAAGGTTGGAATCAATTCCTTGGCCACAGATTTTTGCACAGAATAAAGGAGAACAGAAAGCAGTAATCAGAAAATATGGAATACTACTATGGAGTCCTGGTGTGGTGCTGTGGGTTAATGCGCCAGATTGCAAAGCCATTTGAACTGCAAGGTCAGTGGTTCAAGCTCACCAGCTGCTCCTTGGAAACCCTATACAGGGTTGCTATGGGTCGGAACGCACTTAACAACAACAACAACTATGGGTCATCCTGAAGCATTGTGATTAACCCTGATGGGTGAGTCCCCTAGGATACTTTCAGAAGTGAGAGGACTGATAGAACCACCAGAGAGATAGGGAGATTTGAGGGCAGAGAGGGTAATTGCTTCATTTTTCAGTTGGGGCACAGATTCTTGATAGGGATCCAGATTTCCCAGGATATAGTACAACCGGATAAGATTCATTTCTGTGGAGAATCTAGTTTCAGTATAATTGCTACTTTTTTGAAGAAAATGTAACATTTTCTCCTGTATTATTAATATGTTCTCTTATCCTTTGGTTTCCTTTATGCTTACCTGAGGATCGTTGGAAGATCATTGCCACACATTCAGAGGCTGCCTAGAGAGCCCTGGAGTGATTTCTCACAGTCCAATAAGCCCCAGTCTTCCTTCAGCAGCCTATGTGTTAGATTTGGCAAAAAATCTTAGAGGTTTCAGAGGGAATTCTTTAATATCTTGTGGTTTTCCTCTAGTTTCTGTCAGGACCTACACACTTAGTGCCATGGCCCTAGAGTTTTGTATATTGACCCCATTATTTAAAGGCCTAACTAAGATTTGATACTTGAAAGCAGTTGGATACAGATTTTGTGCTCACCAATAGCTGTTAAAGGTTTGTTAAAAAGACCTTCTATTTTTTCCTGATGCCATCTGTGGTAGATTTCTCCTCTTTCTCCTGTGGATTTTGCAATGATAAAAACTGCTGTGAGGCTGGAACTTTTTCATCTAGGAAAATCTTGTCAATGTCTGAACATTTGGTTTATGTAGATTTTTTGCATCTTCTGATTAGGAACACACACAAGAATCAAACAACAAATTAAACCCTGATTTTAAAGGCTATCAGATTTGCTTTCAAACTCTTAAAAAGTTCTGTATCCTTATGTGAAGTTCAAGATAAAAATTTTTGAACAGTTTTGATTGAAAATAGGCTATTACTTACATTTATATGTATAAAACTGAAAAATTGGATTATGAGATTAATCTAAGTATTGTTTATAGATTTATTTTTACCTAGCTAATTGGACTTGTGGAGTCCAGTGTGGCGCTATGGGTTAATGCATCAAACTGCAAAGTAGTTTGAACTGCAAGGTTCAGTTGGAACCGACTTGATGGCATTTAACAACAGTTGGATTTGTGATGGTATTATGAGGTTAAATCAAATTTATTTCCCTCTAAACCCTTCCACAATGTTTCTTCTTATTAAGATTGCATTTCAGTTTAATTTTATTTAAATAAATTATCTTTCCTTTAAAAAAAAAGTTTCAAACTTACTGTACATTATAAAGATTTTGGGGTTTCTGTGATTTAATTTTATCAATAAGCAAAGGGGATCAAGAACCTTCAGTATCAAAAATATGGGCAGATAGATACTTTATAAATTACCTAAACAAATAGAGCTTTGGTCGTTTTGGAATCTTATTTAAATGAGAATGGTGTATGTATTTTGTTTCATATTTATTATAAGTAGATTTCTGCTTTGATACTTGTTTTGTGGGGTTCATAAGACATATTATAAGAAAAAGGAACAAATTTTTTTTATAAATTTATTTTTACTGCTACTTTTAACTCTGTGAATTTTATATCCAGGTCAAAGACTAGGTGTCTTTTCATCCAAATGGAATTCTGTGATAAAGGGACATTGGATCAATGGATCGAAGAAAAAAGAACCAAGAAATCAGACAAAGATTTGGCTTTGCATTTATTTAAACAAATCACAACAGGAGTAGCTTATATACATTCAAAACAGTTGATTCATAGAGACCTTAAGGTAAATGGAAAATTTACTTTGTGAGGAGCTTATAAATGTAATTTATTAATTATAGTGTCTGTGTGCCTTCTCCAATGCATACTAACTCTACATATTTTCTCTACCAACTGAAAATGCATTTCTTCTTCCTCTGACCGTAACCACCAGAGCCAGGTCACATCTCACAAGTTAAAGAGCACAGTCCTCCAGAATGCTTGTCCTGTTCAAGACTATCAGATGCCAATCATAAACTTGGGAGTTCCTAGGTACCTCTCACTTTTGACCTAATGGCTACAAATTTGAAGGCTTCCTCTGCCCCAGATTCAACAATTCACAAACTCAGGAGAGCCCTATACTTGGAATTACTGTTTTAGCATAAAAAAAATGGCACCAATGCAGACATGTATAGGGTGAATCATTAGCAAAAGATCCCGTTCACCTGTAATCTAAGAAATATTACATTTAAACAATTTACAACGATATCTATCACAGACAATTCAAATTGGTAATAAACTAAGGGGAAAAAAAAAAAAAAAAGATTCCATTCGGTTGGAAAATTCCAAGTATTTAGAAGTTACCTTTCAGGAACCAAGGACCAAGACCTTTGAATAAAGTTCATTGTTCGCCCCACAGTAGTTAAAAATCCATCTTCTTTAGCTTTCGAATTTAAGATTGATACTCATGAGGAAGTATTTTTGAAGTGAGGATGGGTCTAGAACTTGTCACAAATCTCATTCTAAAGAATTGTTCTAAAGATCTTCTGGGCTAGTGAATATCATGTTGAACAGCTTTCAGTGGAACTGTAAGACTAAAATGGAATAGGAAGAAAGGCCTGGCTATCTACTTCTGAAAATCAGAAAATGAATACCCCATGGATCTCAATGGTCTGACCCACAACTGGTCATAGGGATTGCATAGGACCAGGCAGCATTTTGTTTCACTGTGCATGGGGTCACCATGGATGGGGGGGTGGGCAATGCCAGGGCAGCTAACAGGCGATGTGATGTTTTGACTATCATTCCCCCCAGTTTTATACTTAGACAGCATCACCAAATCAACCTCCTATTTGTGAGTCTAGGTCTTAGATGGGACTAGCAATTTAAATTGCAAGTCGAACTTTGTCCTACTTTGTAACTTTAAGATGTTATTGTTGTTTTGTGCCATTGAATCAGTTCCAACTCATAGTGACCCTGTGTAAGATTTCCAAGTCTAAATCTTTTCATTATCAGAAGACCTCCTCCATCTCTCGAACAGTGGCTAGTGTGCTCAAACCACTGACCTTGTGGTTCAAAGTCCATTGCTTATCCTACAGAGCCACCATGCTTCAACTTTAAGGTAGTATAGAGATTTCCTCTTGCCACATACTTTGTATGCATGTGCACCTTTCCATCTATGTTATTGACTTTAGGTTCCATCTGATCACTGAATTCTAATCTAACTGCCAATTTCTCCATGAACCTTCTCAGGCTGGCTTCTTGGAAGTTGCCCTTGCAGATTTCTCTTGGCGTATGTGGTCTCTCCTCTCAGATTTGTTACTTACCCTCCCATCATTGTTATCGCATCAGTGTGTGTATCGTCACTGTGGTGAAAGTCTTGTCTTTTCAACATTGATAACATTGATTTGTTTAGCTATCCTTTAAAATTTTTGTTTTCTTAAATAATTCAGGGGGAAAAAATCCCCTGGTGTTAGTGATGAGCTTCCAGTTAACTTAGTTTCCAGTCAAGATGAAAGGCTTGTGTTTGTTTAAGGAGCCCTGGTGGTGCTGTAGAATAAGCACAGGACTGCACCTGAAAATCTGGCAGTTCAAACGCACCAGCCACTTTGTGGAGAAAGAGTAGGCTTTCTGTTCACATAAAGGTTTATAGGCATGGAAACTCTATACAGGGTTGCTATGAGTCGGAATCAACTTGATAGCAGTGGGTGGGTTAAGGTTATCTGCTTCACCCTTTTAAGGTCCTGGACTCATATTTGCAGCATTCCCAGCAAGTGGATGTTTAACCTTAGATTGTATGCTTTCTGGGGTGGGCAATTATTTAACTCCTGTTCATGGAACCATACTATTAATGTAATGTTGTTGTTAGCTGCCCTGGCATTGCCTCCCCCTCCCCCCTCCCATCCATGGTGACCCCATGCACAGTGAAACAAAATGCTGCCTGGTCCTATGCAATCCCTATGACCAGTTGTGGGTCAGACCGTTGAGATCCATGGGGTATTCATTTTCTGATTTTCAGAAGTAGATAGCCAGTCCTTTCTTCCTATTCCATTTTAGTCTTGCAGTTCCACTGAAAGCTGTTCAACATGATATTTGTTCACTACTGTGAGTTGATTCAGATTCATGTGTGCCGAGAAGAACTGCTCCATAGCCTTTTCATGGCTGTGACCTTTCAGGAACAGATTGCCAGGTCTGTCTTCTGAGGTACCTCTGAGTGGGTTCTCATTAACAACCTGTCAGCTAGTCATTGAGCACTTACCGTTTGTGCCACCCAGGAACTCTGTTCAGCATCATAGCAACAGCATCCAAGCCTCCACTGACATGCAGGTGGTGGCTGCCCATGAGGAGAGCAGGCTAGAAGTCAAACCCAGGTTTCCTGTGTGGAAAGTGAGAATTCTACCATTGGACCATCACGGCCTCTGTTAGTAGATTGTTGTGGCTTTTACTAAGTGCCATTGATTTGATTCTGACTCATAGCAACCCTGTATAAGGTTTTCGAGGAGCCCCTGGTAGGTTTGAGCTGCCAACTTGCAGGGAGTTAAGCATCTGGCTGCTCACTACAAGGTTCAAACCCACCAGCCACTCTTTGGGAGAAAGATGAGGTTGTCTGCTCATGCAGTCTTAGAAAACCTACATAGGGGCTCTGTGACTTAGAATTGACTTAGTGACAGGGGGTTGAGTTTAGTTTGGTTTATTCACTATCTGTTCCTTGGCTTGATACAAAATCAGTCCACTTCCTGCTGGACAGTTCTTCAGATATTTGAAAGTAGTTGTGCCCCCAGCCTTCTCTGCTGTCAGCTGAAATTTTTCTTATTTCCTTCAGCAGATATTTTAAAGACCTGTGATTTAAAATTCTTTGACTTGGGCTACCTGTGTAAGGATAAATGTAAGGTGTGTAAGGTCATGTGGAAAGATGGCATGAGAAAAATACTTACACAGTCACAGAAAAATGGTTGTTGCTAAATGTGCTTTAGATATGTTGTAAAAGTATGTTAGGTTGGTATGTGTAAGTTAAATACATTTTTTTTCCCCCTTAGCCAGGTAACATATTTTTAGTAGCTATAAATCAAATAAAGATTGGAGACTTTGGACTTGTAACAGCCTTAGAAAATGATGAAAAGCGAACAGCTGACAAGGGAACGGTCCGGTACATGAGCCCAGAACAGGTACAGACCATGGCCTTTTCTGTCTTTATATTTTTTTAACTTCATTTGTTTGTTTGTTTTTAATTGTAAAAATAATTGACAGTACTTATAAAATTAGAACAGTACAGATGTATAATGAATACAATTGGAAAATCTCCCCTAACTCTCCTCTCTACTTCTACTCTTACCATTTTGTTTGCCCTTTTAGGTCGTTTTCTGGGGAGTGTGTAAAAGTATACAAACAAAAACATATACACAAATATTTTTACATAATAACACATATTTTACAAATACATTGTGATGCTATTTTGTGACTTTTTTCACTGAATAATTTTTCCATAATTAGTACAAACAGGTAGTATAAATAGTACATTCTTTTAAACAACTACATTGTATCCCAGAATACAATTTATTTACCTTCTTCCATATCGACAAATTTTTTATTTAGGTTTTCTAACTTTTTACATTCACGAATATGTTGTAATGAACATTCTTCTTTCTTATTTTTGGTTCTCAGGAACAGATATTTCCATGGGATTAATCTATAGAGATTCCTTGAGATGAAGTTACACTTCAGACTTTATAAAAAGCTGTCAAACTGTCATCCAAGAAAAGTGATTTTAATATACTCTCCCACCAAAATGCATGAGAATGCTGTTTCTCATATCCTCAAAGTAGAACATTAGCACACAAAATTTAAGAATGAGGAGTAGCTTTTTTTATTTGCATTTTTCTGATTTTTAGTGAAATAGTTCACTGTCTCCATCCCTGGCATCACTGCTTCTCTGGGTAGGGTCCCACACTCTTCTCTTCTCCCTTGAGGGACCTCCGCTCCTGGGCTGCAAGATCAACCACTCCCCTCCTTTTGTTACAAAATGTCTACCTTTACGTTTCCAACACTCACAGTCAGTCCTGATAGCAGTCGTTCACTATTGACCCACATGAGTCTTATCCCCATCACCTGTCATCTATCAATATTTTATTTTATGACTGTGGAGTTTTCCGTTTTTATTTTAGAGGCCATTTCTTCCCCAAAGATTTAAAAATATTTTGTGTTTTCTGCTAGTACATAGTTTAACTGGAACTTATTTTTTATGAGAAAGGGATAATAACTTTATTCTTCCCATGTGAAGATGTGAAGTTATCCCATCATTATGTATTAAATAGTTGATGATTTAAAATACTATTTGATTGTCTATTAGATTTTTACACAGAAATGGATCTATTTCTAGAGTCCTTGATTTATTTTTTTCCCTTTGTTATTTTAAATAATATAGCGTTATAAAACAAGTTTCAGTATTTGGGCAGCATGACTTCCGACATTATTCTTCAATTTCAAAATGCTTGTAGCCATTCTTCAAAAAAAAAACAAAAACCGCACTGACCACCTAAGACAGGCAGCGTCCCTTAAACAAACAATAAATAAGGGGGAATCTGATGCAGACCGTGTAGACCCGGTCAGGAGGTCAAGACCCTGTGGGCCCAAGCATTGTTGACCGTCCAAACCATAAGCTCTGAGATCAGACTCTAGCCACCTAGTAGACATAGCAAACTGTCCCTCACTGATTATTCAGTAATGCTTGTTAGTAATCTCATACATGAGCCCTGGATATCCACAGACAAATGTAAAAACCTTCCCTAAAAGCCGAGACTGTAAATTCCAAAAAGGCAAGTCCCCCCTAATCCAAAAAAAAAAAAAAAAAAAGCAACAAAAAACGAGAGGGAGTGGAAGCAAATACCGTTGAATAATGACACATGGAAGAGATGGTAATCATTGCAATGAAACAATGGTGTAAAGCTGATATTCTCCTATGTAAACTATCACTCAGTTCACAATGGAAAAAAATGTAATTACTAGATAAAAATTATACATGTAGCTAACATTTCAAGAGACTACTACATAAAGTTCATGGAAAAATGGATAAAAAGATTTAAATTAAATATATAAACTATTTCTCAACAACAACTCCCTCAAAGTCAAGACACTTTTTTTTTTGGATGTACACATCAAAACAAAAAATATATATTCAATTAATTTTTCCAAAGGGCACATTTTGCAAGCCAGCCTCCTGCTCTCAGGCACACAATCTTTCTCAGTCCATGGGCATAGAGTCCTCAGCTGCTCTATCTCTCTATGCCATTGCCTCTGCCACTGTCTCTGCTATCACCGCTTTACTGGGTAGGTTCTCATGCTCCACTCATGCTCTTCCTTCTAGGTGGACTTGGGGTCCTGTTACTGAAATGAAAGATTAACTACTTTCCTCTTTTAATTACACATCTTCTACAATTACAGATGTGACAATCCTTCATCTTCAACCTCATATCCTCCCTTCGTAAAACAAGCTATCCATTTGAAACTGATGATATCTTTGGGGGATTGTCTTCATAAACTTTTTGTAAAGCATTAATGATTTCACCATTCTTTCGCTCAAGCGTCATCATAAATTTTATATTTGTTCTTGCTTTCATTTTAGCAGAGTTCATGTTGTTCTAGCAAGGGCTCTTTTCAAATGGATTCATCCCTTTCTTAGTGCCTCAAACTAGATCCTCTTCAGACATCTTAAAACAAGTTAATTTTATTTTGAAGTATACACACACACAAAAAAAAATTGAAATCCATGCATAGTTTTTTCATAATATGTATTTCTCATTAATTTTTTGAAACCCTCTTGTATTTCTACTGAACAATGCTGCTCTGTTTGATACTGCCTTAAAAACTGTCCCCATAGTCTAATTATTCCATTCTAGATTCTTCCTTGCTAAGATAAAAGAAAGTGAAAATTCATGGAAACTTTTGTTAAACAAAAGTATCAAAATGTGAAGATACTGCTTCTTGCTATACCCTCCAGCTGGTTCTGTAAACTTCTGAAGACAGTGTTTCTATCTAACTTGCCCCCAGAGTCCTAGTGTAGCACTGCAGGATAACGTGCTGGACAGAAAGGTCAGTTTGAATCGCAAGGACAACAGTTCAAACACCAAAGCTGCTCCTTGGAAACACTATACAGAGTAACTATGGGTCAGAAACGATTCAACGGCACTTAACAACAACAGCAACAACCTTTCCACAGGTATGGTGCTGTAGGATAAGCACTGAACAGCTAATACAAAGTTCAAACTGATATGATGGCACTTAACAACAGCCCTTCCCTCCAAAATGCTGCATGCTTCGATTTATACCATGACAAAACAGCAGCTTACGCTTCTTTGAGGAATTCAAATAGTATTCATTTTAAATGTTCTTTGAGTTCAAGAAACAGTACGAAGTCTAAAATGGCAAGATCAAGGCTGTAGGATGGGTGGGGTTAAGGTTTTCAACTCCAAAGGGCAGCCATGCTACCCTCCAAGTATGAGCAACTTCATCTCATGAGGAAAAAAATTCTTCAGTGCAACTATCCTGGCCCTTTTCTCTGCAAAGTAGCTTTCAGTTTTCTGAAAACTTCTTCCTAATAAACTCCCATGATCGTTCAATGCCCTTCAAGAAAATTTTATCAAGAACACCCCTTTGGAAACCCAAAACTTACATCAACAAACCTCTCTGAGATGAACTCTCTGCCTTAAATCTAACTGGCCCAACAGATCTCCTTAGAAGCCACTGTTTGGGCTGGACCTCATTCTGTGGAGCACATTGATGAATCCAAGATTCATTCTGACTTGACTACAGTCATTCACTAATCACAGCACAAAAGTAAACCAGATTTCTAAAATATTTAATAAAAATTTTAAAAAAAGTATTTCTCTTTATCCACTTTAGCTTTTTTTAAAAAACATACAAACAAAAAACCCCACTCAGGGAAAAAAAACAAAGGGAAAAAAAACAAACAAAACAAAAACCTACTCCCATCTAGTCGTTTCCAACTCATCGCGACCCTTTCTGAGGCTGTAACTATTTACAGTAGTAGAAAGTCTCTGTTTTCTCCTGCGGAGCTGTTCTTGTACTCTTACTAGTCCAAGTGAACTGTAGAGTCAGCTTATCATGTTCCATAGTGACTGGGGTTAAGATGTTGACTGCAGTTGCCTTGAATTAAGGGTTTGAACTGAGAATGCTTCTCACATCAAGCCCTCCACCCATCAGCTTTTGCGGGGTGTGCTCTGGTACTAATAGCATGGATCCGTAATTCCCTAGTGGCTTACAGAACAGCACAGGTTTATTCTTACTGACGTTACCTGTTGGCCACAGGCTAGATTCATGTGTGCACTTCATTCCAGGACCCAGGTTCAAGAAAAAACCATATCTGGGTCATTGCTGCCCTCATGGCAGGAAGCAATGGTAGACCCTTATGATGGCCTTTATTGGTTCTGCTTCTCAGTTGTATCCATGACTTCTATTCACATTTCATCACCCAGAGCAAATTGCATAGCTGAGCCAGAGGCAGAGTTTACAACAGTTTACATGTACACACATGTTGTAATAATCACCAGGAGGAGAGTAAACAACTGGGAGCAACAACACAACCTAGCTCAAGGTTGCTTTGATAGTCTTCAGTGATGTTTGTAAATAATTGTTTTCTTTATGAAGATTGTTCATACTTTTTAGGCTTTTCTCTGAATGTGTATAACGCTTTTCTATTAAAATGGGAGTTTTGTATCTAATTGGTTATTAGTGGTGCTATTGATTTTTCTGAATGTTTATCTTACATATAAGCGGCTCCAGTGGTACAGTGGTTAAAGCCTCGACTGCGAAGCAGAAAAAGATTGATGGTTTGAACCCACCAGCTGCTCTGTTGAGAAAGATGTGGCAGTCTGCTTCCTTAAAAGATTTACAGTCTCGGAAACCCTATGGGGCAGTTTTACTCTGTTCCCTAGGGTTGCAATGAGTCAGGGTCGACTCAACAGCAGGGTGTGGTTTGGTATCTTATGTATAAACTAACTATTCTAATGGCGTGATCATTGTTGTTGATTATTCATTTTTCATCTTTTTGGGCTTATCATCCAGTTTTCCCTATTGCTCTTTAAAGATGGTTCAATGATAATGTAGCTTATAAAATTTTGTTACCAAGAAGAAATATACTTAGCTCTCTAATGGTTTGAAAGTCTCTGATGAAAAAGGCTCCCACATTTTCCTTTTGGGGATGGCTTGGACCGCTTGGCACAAAACGTGATTGAAATTTTGTGAAGAGTGTAAAAAAGGAACACAGTAGAGGGCTGATGACTCCCTTTTAACTCCCAACTTTATTAAATATCTCCTGTGTCCAATGTTGTCACAGAATTTTAAAACACATCACTCATCATTGTGTTTTTCTGTTTTGGAGGTTATTATTATTATTATTAATTTAAAAACATTTTATTGAGCAAAGCATGATATACAGTAATGTATAGATCTCAAGTCCATTGTTTGATTTTGACAATGTGTATACCTATGTAACGTACAAATCTGTGAAGATATAGGACATTTTCATCTCCCAAGAAAATTCCCTCAGGCCCATTTCTAGTCATTCCCTCCTCCTCACTTCACGGAAGCAACCAAGGTTCTGAATTCCCACACCATAGGTTCATTTTTCCTGTCCTTAGACTTCATATAAATGGAATCCTGCAGTATGTTTTCCTTTGCATTTGATTTCTTTCACTCAAAGTCGGTGGGGATACTTATAGTTGTTGCATCTACCAGTAGACTTTCCTTTTTATTGCTGAGCAGTAGTTCATTGTATGAATAGACCACAATTTTCCACTCCATTTTCCTGTTGATGGATTTTGTTTTTAGTTCTAGAATATTATAAATAAAGCATCTATGAACATTTGCATACAAGTATTTTTTATAGAAGAAGCATCTTTGGTGATATTTTACTCTATTTCACGTCTTAATCACCTAATTTCGTTAAATATTTGATTCCAACAGAGGCAGACTTGGGTTCTGAAAGATGGGCAATAACGTTGACTTGCAAAATTAGGAGGAAGGAGTTACCATATGACCCAGGAATTCTACCCCTAGGCATACTCGCAGAGAAATGGGAACATATGTCCACATAAAACTTGTACACAAATGCACATAGAAGTATTATTCATAATAGCCAAAAAGTAGATACAACCCAGTTGTCCACCATCTGACGAATGAATAAACACTATGTGGATATCCATACAATGCAATATTATGTGACCATAAAATGAAATGAAGTAGCGACCCATCCTACATGAGTGAACCTTGAAAACATTCTAAGTGAAAAAGACCACAGATTATATGATTCCACTTATGTGAAATGTCCTGAATAAAAAAAAAAATCTATAGAAATGGAAAATAGATTTAGTAGCTGGGCAGAGCTAGGAGAGTTGGGAAGAAATGAGGAATAACTGCTAATGAGGAGTGCATGTTTATTTTTGGAGTGACAAAGATGCTTTAAGATTGATTGTAGTGACAGTCAAACAACTCAGTAAATGTATAAGAGTAAAGGTTTAAGCTTTTCATTTGTCTTTTTTTGTATTAAAGTTTTTAATGTACAATCTAGCATTCCTAAGTCAAGAATTATAATAAATTCTAATAGTTTCAAGCACTTTCCACATGACAAGCACTCAAGTTAAATTTTTACCTCTGCTGCAATGAGTCAGAACTGACTCGATGGCACTTAACAGCAACAGTAACAAGCAGTATTTTTAAAGGTCTTCATGGTGCAGTGGAGGACCACGAGGTTGGTTTGAACCACAAGGTCGGAGGTTCAAACTCACCAGCTGCTCCTTGGAAACCCTGCACTGGGCCATTATGAATTGGAACTGACTTGACGGCACTTAATAACAACAACAACAATCTCACTTTAACCCCCACAACAATCTTGAAGGCAAACACTATTGTGGTCTTCATTTTATAGTTGCAATTATTCCCACATTATAGTTAACTTGAGTAGTGACAAAGCTGTTCTTTGAACTTGAGCATTCTGATTCCACTGCTCCCATTAACAAACATCCATTGTTGACTTAACAATAGTTTGGTAAAATCACCTTTTTTGCCTTCAGAACACATACATATTTATATTGGGTATTTGCATATTTTATATTGGGTAAGTAATAGACATCACTATATTTTGTTCTCTTCAGCTGTCGTTTCTAGACTATGGAAATGAAGTGGACATCTTTGCTTTGGGGCTGATTCTTGCTGAACTTCTTCACATATGTATTTCTGTTCAGGAAACATTCAAGGTAAATAATCTCAAAGAACGAATTAATAGAAAAGAAATAAAAACAAATATGTTGGGGGGAAAAAGATTTAGGAATCAAAATTGTTGACCGTTAGCTACAAAGTGTTGCAGCCAAAAGTTATTGATTGTCCTTGTATGAGGATAACTGCAAATGAAAAATGGATTGTGTCTATTTCAAGTTTACAACCATTTAGTTAAAGGCCCAAAAACTGATCTTGTCTGGAACGTATACCTCATAAAACTAGAGCTGTTTCTTTTTATTCAAGTCAGTTAGTAAATGTTCATTGATTGCTTGCTTTGTGTAAAACATTAAGCTGAGAATTACATAAGTGGATAAGGGTTGTTCTTAAGTATTTATTTACTAGATAGGAAGAACATAAGAAAATATAAGAAATGTTTCAGAAGGAGGCACAAAGTGTTATGGAAGCAGGTAGAAGTAAGATCTTTCCAGCTGTAGGGATTTTGCTTTCATGGAGGCATTTAAGCAGGGCTGTAAAGTGTTGGTTGGTGTTCAGTTGGTTTCCAGTACAGGACGAAGGTGATTTAAGCATGTGGACAGGACCATGCAGGATAAGTTTGGAACAGCAGGCAATGTTATTTTGCTGGAGCATGTAGGTACAAATAAGTGGTGGTTAATGGGGCTAGAAAGACAGGCTGGGACTAAATTGACAAAAGAATATAGACTTTTTGTGTTGGCAGTGGAGAACCAGTAATGGCAGTGTTGTTAAATGCCACCAAGTCAATTCCAACTCATAATGACTCTGTGTGACAGAGTAAATTACCCCATAGGATTTTCTTGGTTGTAATCTTTACTGGAGTAAGTCACCAGGTTTTTCTCCTGCAGAGCTGCTGGATGGGTTTGAACAGTCAACCTTTCAGGGTAGCATACATGCTCTTAACTATTACTCCACCAGGGCTCTCCTCTAAAGGTGTTAAAAAACTGGTGATCTAAGTATGAAGCTTAGGAGAAAGAAATCACCTGGAGACAACAGCCTTCTCCTTTGTAAAATAGGAATACTGAAAGCATCTATAGAGTTGTTGTTATGTGCCGTGGAGTCAGTTCTGACTCATAGTGACCCTATACAGGGTTTCCGAGGCTGTAAATACTTATGGGAGCAGAAAGCCTCATCTTTCTCCTGCGGAACAGCTGGTAGTTTCGAACTGCTGATATTACGGTTCACAGCCCGATTTGTAACCACTACGCTACCAGAGCTCCTTATCTATAGAGCTTCAAAAAGAAAGAAGTGGGATAGTGTATGTTGTCTAGTTGGTTCTGACTCATAGTGACTTTATGCACAACAGAACAAAACACTGCTTGGTACTGTACCAACTCACAATCATTTTTATGCTTGAGCCCACTGCTGCTGCCACTATGCCAATCTATCTCGTTGGGGGTCTTCCTCTTTTTCCCTGACCCTCCACTTTACCAAGCATGATATCCTTCTCTCGGGACTAGTCCCTCCTCATAATATGTCTGAAGTATGAGAGACAAAGTCTCACCATCCTGGCTTCTAAGGAGCATTCTAGCTGTACTTCTTCCAACACAGATTGTTTTTTTTTGCTTCTGGCAGTCCATGGTACTTTTAAATATTCTTCTCTCAAGCCATAATTCACATATATCAGTTCTTCTGCAGTGTTCCTTATTCATTGTCCAACTGTAACATGTATTTGAGATGACTGAATATACCATGACTTGGGTAAGTCACACCTTTGTCCTCAAACTCATACCTTTGCTCTTTAACACATTAAAGAGTTCTTTTGCAACAGGTTTGCCTAATGCAATATGTCATTTGATTTCTTGACTGCTGCCTCCATGAGTGTTGATGATGGATGCAAAATGAAGTCTTTGACAACTTCAGTCCTGTGCCAGCTTCGCAATCGTTGTTACGCTTTAGCCCATAGCTGGTGCCACTGTGCCATTCCATCTTGTTGGATGAGCCTCCACTTAACCAAGAATGATGTCTTTCTCTAGCTACTGAACCCTCTTGATAGTATATCCAAAGTATGAGAGATCCTAGCTTCTAAGGAGCATTTGGGTTGTATTTCATCCAACCCAGGTTTGTTTGTTCTTCTGGCAGTCCATGATACTTGTAACATTCTTCTCTAACAGCATACCTCAAATGCAACAATTTTTCTATGTTCTTTCTTATTCAGAGTACAACTTTTACATGCATATAAGGCTATTAAAAATACCATGGCTGGGGTCAGGTGCACCTTACTCCTTAAACTGACATCTTTGCTCTTCAACACTTTAAAGAGGTCTTGTACAGCACATTTACCTAATGCAATACGTCATTTGATTTCTTGACTGCTGCTTCCATGAGTATTGATGGTGGATCCAAGAAGAAAGAAGTCCTTGACAACTTCAGTCTTTTCTCCATTTATCATGATGTTGTTTATTGGTCCAGTGGTAAGAATTTTTTTTTCTTTACATTAAGGTGCAACCCATAGTGAAGGCTGTGGTCTTTGATTTTCATCAGTATTTTAAGTTCTTATCACTTCCAGCAAGCAAGATTGTATCATCTGCATGTTGCAGGTTGTTAATAAATCTTTCTCCAATCCTGATTCCATGTTCTTCTTCATATAACCCAGCTTCTTGAATTATTTGCTCAGCATATAGATTGAATAAGTGTAGTGAAAGAATACAGCTGTGGTGGAGCCCTTTCCTAATTTTAAACCATTCAGTGTTCCTTTGTTCTGTTCGAACAACTGCCTCTTGGTCTATGTACAGGTTCCTCAGGAGCACAGTTAAGTGTTCCGGAATACTCAGTCTCTGCAGTTTTGCCCATAGCTTGTCGTGATCCACACAGTTGAAAGCCTTTGCATAGTCAATAAAGCACAAGTAAACATCTTTCTGGTATTCTCTGTTTTTAGCCAAGCTCTGTCTGACGCCCTCATTCCATGTCCTTGTATGAATCTGGCTCAAGCCTCTGACAGTTCTCTGTGTACTGCTGTGGCCATTATTGAATTATCTTAAGCATAATTTTGCTTGCATAATGATACCATCTGATGATTTTCACATTCCATTGGGTCACTTCTTTTTGGAATGGGCACAAGTATGGATCTCTTTCATTCAGTTGACCAGGTAGTTTCCTTCCAAATTTCTTGGCATAGTTGAGGGAGTGCCTTCAGTGCTTCATCAGTTTATTGAAATGAAAGATTTTAATTTGTATTCCATCAATTCCTGGAGTCTTGTGTTTTGCCAGTGCCTCCAGTGTACCTTGGACATCTTCCTTCAGTACCATTGGCTCTTGATTATATGTTACCTCTTGAAATGGGTGAACATCAAACATTTCTTTTTGGTACAGTGACTCTGTGTATTCTTTCATCTTCTTTTGATGTCTTCTGCATCATTCAATACTTTACCCATAGAATCCTTCAGTATTGCAAGATGAGGCTTGAATTTTTCTTCAGTTCTTTCAGCTTGAGATATGCTGATCGTGGATTTCCTTTTGACTTTCTAACTCCAGGTCTGTACACATTTCATTATAATATTTGTCTTTGTCTTCTCGAGCTGCTCTTTGAAATTTTGATTAGCTCTTTGACTTCATCATTTCTTCCATTTTCTTTAGCATCCTTATGTTGGAGAGCAAGTGTCTCTTCTGATACCCATTTTGTTTTTTCTTCCTTTCTTGTCTTAATGACCTTTTGCTTTTTTTCCTGTATGATTTTCTTGATGTCATCCCACAACTCTTCTGGTCTTTGATCTTGAGTGTCTGATGCATCAAATCTGTTCTTGAGGTGATCTCTAAATTCAGGTGGGATATATTCAAGGTCATATTTTGACTCTTGTGGACTTGTTTTAGTTTACTTCAGTTTCAGCCTAAACTTACATATGAACAATTCCACACTCTTCCTCAACCTGGTTTTGTCTGATAATATGGAGGTTTTCCACCATCTCTTCACATAGATGTATGTAATCAGTTTGATTTCTACGTTTCATCTGGTGAGATACATGAGCATAATTATCTTTTATGATTTTATAAAAGTTATTTGTAATGAAATAAGTCATTGGTCTTGCAAAATTTTATCATGCCTCTCCAACATTGTTTCTGTCACCAAGGCCATATTTTCCAATGACTGATCTTTCCTCTTGGTTTGCAACCTTTGCATTCAAACTGCCAATAGTTATCAATATGTTTTGATTGCATGTTTGAATAATTTCTTCAATTTCATCATCACTGACATTAGTGGTTGGTGTGTATTAACTGGTCTTCCTTGTAAGCATATGGATATTATCCTATCGCAGAGTTATACTTGAAATGTTCTTTTTGATGATGAATGTGACACCATTCCATTTTAATTGGTCATTCCTGGCATAGTAAATCATGTGATTATCAGATTCAAAATGGCCAATACCAATCCATTTTAGCTCACTAACACCTAAGATATCAATGTTTATGCGTTCCATTTCATTTTTGAAAATTTCCAATTTTCTTAAATTCCTATTTCATATATTCTTCATTTTGAGTTGTCTGTCAGTTTGTCATACTGTGGTGGCTTGTTTATTGATCTGATGCTGGAGGCTATGCCACTACTGTTTTGAATACCAGCAGGGTCACCCATGATGAACAGGTTTCAAATGAGCTTCCAGACTAAAACAGACTAGGAAGGAGAGGCAGACTACTCCCAAATGTTTAACCACTTAAAACCTTATGAATAAATAGCATTGTCATTATCAGTTAGAATCAGATTCTTGACTATCGAAACATCAGTAGTACCAGAATATTGTCAGACATAGTGTCGCAAGATGAGCCCCTCAGACTGGAAGGCACACAAAATATCACTGGGGGAGAGCTGGCTCCTCCAAGTACAGTTGACTATAATGTTGCTAATGGAGTAAAGCTTTTGGGAGGGTCTTGCTTCTTTTCTTAAGAGAATTTCCCAAAGTTCCAGAATTAGCCTCGTGCTGTGGGTTAATGTGCCAGACTGCAAAGCCCTTTGAACTGCAAGGTTGGCAGTTCAAGCTCACCAACTGCTCCTCGGAAACCCTATACAGGTTTGCTTGAGTCGGAATCAACTCCTATGGCACTTAACAACAACAAACAACAATTTAGAGATGTTTCTATGTTTGTTTTTCTTCCCAAGTTGATTCTTTCCTGTTTTTATTTTCAGATTTTTGAGGACCTAAGGAACGGTATCTTCTCAGATATATTTGATGCCCAGGAAGTAAGCATTTAAAAGTATTCAGAATTTTATTTTTTTCCAATAAAAAAACCTTTTTTTCTTAGCATTGATTCTTATTATCATTACAGAAAACTCTTCTAAAAAAATTACTTGCAAAAGAACCCAAGAGACGAATTCAGGCACCTGAAATACTGACGATCTTGAGTGAGTGGAAGAATGGCCCAGAGCAAAAGAAGCTAAACACATATTAGGGTCCGTCTGAAAAAGTATCCTGCTTCTGATAAGTGGTTTTCATTGTCTAAAATATGCTAGAAAATATTACCATATGCTTTCATTTTTTCCTTTTAATTTTTCACAACAGTTGCAGCAAAGACTTTTTCCTACTTTCTTTATTTTGAAATGGAGAAAATCTTCCAATTATTTTCTCACATCAATTAATGAATCATTCAGCTAATAAGTGTCCACTAGGAGCTCTGGTAGCGTAGTGGTTATGAATCAGGCTGCGAACCTCACGGTCAGAAGTTCGAAACTATCAGCTGTTCTGTGGGAGAAAGATGAGGCTTTCTGCTCCCGTAAAGATTTACAGCCTCAGAAACCCCGTACAGGGTCGCTATGAGTCAGAACCGACTCCATGGCACATAACCACCACCACCACAGTGCTAAGCCCAGAAATATAAGACTGTCTGTGTAAGGAGTCTTGGTGTGGCGCTGTGGGTTAGTTCATGTGCTGTACTGCAAAGTCGGCTTGAACCGCAAGGTTGGTGGTTCAAGCTCACCAGCCTATACAGGGTTACTATGAGTCGGAACTGACTCGATGGCACTTAACACCAACATTCCTTAGTAAAAGAGATGTGGCATTGTAGGATAAGAACTGGATTGCTCACCATCCTATCCACAGTCAGTTACATAGGAGAAAAATAAGGCTGTCTTTTCCTGTAAAGAGCTATAGTCTCAGAAATCCTAAATAGTGTTGCTAAGAGTTGGAACTGACTACAGGGCATTTAACAACAAATGAAGTTGACATTGTATATACTCTCAAAGCCATTAATTCTATCTCTATATAGATCCATACAGGGACATTCATAGAATCTGTTTAGGATAAACAAAAGGACAAGAAACAACTGTAATGCCCATCAAGAATATGATGGATAAGTACAATGTATTAGTTACACACTGGAATACTATATAGCAGTGAAAATGAATGAATTATAGCTAAGTGCAATATCCTGGCATATCTCTCAGGAATATAATGCTACCTAGACATAGCAGGTTATAAAACGTGTCTACAGAATGATTCCATTTATATAAAATTGCAGAACATGTGAAACTAAGTTATTGTAAGAATCTTCATAAATGTAGTAAAGTAACAAAGAAAAAAAAGGAAATAAGAAAAATTAAATTCAGGCTGTTGTTGTTGTTGTTGTTAAGTGCCTTCGAGTCGGAGCCGACCCATAGCGACCCTGTACAGGCTAGTGCTTATCTAATGAGGGAGGGGAATGATATGTTTGGGGAGGTAAATTTCGAAGACAATGACAATTTTTTCGTTAACCTGGATGTTCAGTCCACTAGGAGGCCCTGGTGGTACAACTGCTTAGCTGCTAACTAAAAGTTTGGAGGTTTATGTGAACGCAGAAGTACTTCTAAAGAAAGGCTTGGCAATCCACTTCCCAAAAAAATCAACCACCAAAAACCCTATGGAACACAGTTCGACTTTACACACATGTGATCACCAAGAGTTATAGTCCACTCAACAGCAACTGGTTTTTGTTTTTTTTGTCTCCACTAATGTTTGCCCTGTACAGGGTCGCTATGGGTCGGAATCGACTCGACGGCACTTAACAACAACAACAACAATGTTTGCTATATAGTGATCTTTATTTTTGTATCAATAGCAACAACAAACACTTTGAAGAGAAGATAACAGCACTATAAGGTGTAAAGTAAAGGAAACTATTAGTCTGAAGGGTTGAGATCACTTTCTGCTGAGATACCCTAGCACAGGGCTTAGAAAAGACATTTCAGTAGGATGTCTGACTTTGCAAGGGATTTGCATGAATAGAAGTGACACCACACTGGCTGTCTGGACAAGGAGAATGAGTTCTGAAAATGATACATTTGAGGAACATTAGATATACCGGTTTATTGCCCTGAATTGATGTTGGGAATGCCAGATAATAATTTGGGCTGCAACCTGGAAGGCCCTGAGAGGTAATTTAAACTTTATAGCAACCCAATTTACCATTCTAATGCTGCCATGTGATTTTTATAATTTTTTTTTAATGAGGCAAATTTAGGCTAAGAAGAAAATGAGAAAGATCACAGAAAGGAAAAATACTTTTATAAAGACTTGGAGCTATTTTTAAAGTGTTAATTTACCTCTTAATGCAATAATTGATTAAGGCAACGTTTATCAGTGGATGCTAAAACCATTGGATGAAAAGGTGTTGGGGAATAGAATCTTCATAAGGAATTAAATATAAGCCCATAGGTGATACAATAATTATAAAAGGGAAAATGTACCTTTCCAATGGAAAGATTTTGGTGTCGCCACAAAAAACAGGTGATCAAAACAAACGCCATTCAAAGTGTTACAAGCTAGCATCATGGGCCACGTATCATGATACAGAAGAATGACACAGTATCAGCTCTGTATTGTTCTTGCCTACAGTACTTAACTGGAATCTAATCATGAGAGAAAATCTAGCTAAATCCCGAATGTAGCTCATTCTAGATGATAATTGACCTGGGCATCTCAAAAGAGTTAGTGACATGGAGGGACCGGGGAGGAAGTAAGAGTATTTTAAAGAGAGATAATAACCAAATGCAGTGCTTAAATCTCAGTTGTGTTCTGTATATTAAAAAAAGGAGGAAAAACAGGTACAAAAGACATTTTTGGCACAACTGAGAACTATCGAATACAGTTTCACATTAGATGACATTATAGAATAACTTAATTTTATTTGGGGTGATCATGCAGCAAAATGTCTTATCCTTCATGCCAAGTATTGTGGGTAAACTGTGTCATGATTTCTGACACTTTCAAATGGTTAGCAAAATTTAAGATATATATGTATGCATATGGATACCTATGTATAAATATATATCTAACAGATAAAGCTTGAAAAATAAAACCACACTCAATAAAATGAATGTATTCAGTTTTCCTATTTCAAATATGCCTTTTTACTGGTTGTTTACATCAGGAGCCAACATTGCATTTGGTTGATGTGTCTCTCTCTTTTTTTTTTTTTTTTTTCAAGTTTTTATTGTGAACTGAGTGATAGTTTAAATTGGGAGAACATCACGTTTACACTATCGTTTCCTTGCAATGATACAATCTCCTCCGTGTATCATCATTTAACAGTATTTGCTTCCATTCCTTCTGTGTGTTTTTTTGGGGAGGAGTGGCGGGGCAGGGTGGTGATGTACACAAAAACACTCAGGGATATAAAATAATTTAAACAACCAAAGGGTTCTTTCTGCAAGCCTGCCTCTTGGCCACCAGCACCCAGTCCCTCTCTTTCCATGAGTCTAGAGTCCTCAGCTTCTCTCTCTCTCTCTCCATGTTCTTATCTCTGCCTCCATCTCTGGTGTCGCTGCTTCTCTGGATAGGGTCCCACATTCCATTTGTGCTCTTCTCCCTTGATAGTACTAGGGTCTTCTGTTTCTGGACTGTAAGATTAACTACTCCCCTGTTTTTGCTACAAAACTTCTATCTTTACAATTATGACAGTCACAGTTAGTCATGATAACAGTTACTCACTATTGAATCATAAGAATCTTATCCCCATCCCTTTTCCTCAGATCCAACTAGACAAGATGCAAACTATTCAGTGGGGACTCTTATCTTCCCATGCACACTCTTAAACTAAATTACCTCTTGGAAACTTGTAATCCAGTCACTTCATTCCTTTAACGCCCCCTGATTTTAGGTAGCCAATATCCAAGTTGCCTGTCCCTATCTATCCTGTGTACAGAGGGAATAGGATTGATAATTGATATGAAGACTCCTTCACTCTCAGTTGGTATTTTGAGCTACTACAAAAGTATAGGTCAAGTTCATCAAATTGTAGCAATTTCCTCTATCAAAAATAGTGTTTTTTTTAAATTCCTCTAGTCGAGTTCTGATTATCAAGCCATTGAGGCTCGGTCAAATGGGTACTATCTGCAAGTTTGGGTGTTCTTGTGCATCTCCCCTCACTTCATATCAGCTGGATGCTTCACTCTCAGCTCTAGCCCTCCGTGGCTATGTCCTTGTCCATGGGCTCAGGTGTCCCCAGGACTCACCACACTTCGGACCAACCAGCCCTTCCTCTTATTTCTCTCATCTCCAGGTCAACAGGAGTCTAAGATGTGTCTCTTTTCTATTATTACATTTTTTCCTGTTTTTAAAACTTTGGTTCCTCTTGTCATTTCCTTGGTATCCTGTAACAGATTCCTTGATTCCTTGTGTTACCTATAAACTGGGACTTAGACCTAGAAGTTGATTAGATTCTGGTTCGCTTTTATTTTTTCAAGACTACTCCATAAGTGATAGATAGGGTACTTTCAAGTGTCATTTTAGGAGGGACATGATGTCTGATTGTTCCATTTTCAATGGTGTTAAGATTGATCAGTGGGTTCAGGTGATTTCATCAATTCTGCAACTTCCTTTCATCTAATTTATTATATATGCTGAATGTTGGCTGGACTCATTTTGTCATTAAACCTACTGCTGCTAAGTCGATTCCTGTAGGATACAGGTAGAACTGCCCTATAGGATTTCCAAGACTATTCATGACAGAGTAGTTCTGATGTGGCACTGCAGGATAATGCAGTGGACCACAAAGTCAGTTTGAACCATGAGGTTGGCTGTTCAAACCCATCACCTGCTCCTCAGAAACCCTATACAGGGTTGCTGTAAGTCAGAACTGACTCGACAGCACTTAACAACACCAACAATGATTACTGAAGCCTACTGCCTCATCTTACTCCACCTGAGTGGCTGGTGGATTTTAACCACCAACCTTTCAGTTTGCACCTGGGTGTTTAACTACTATGTCACCAGTACTCATTATTGTATTGTTACTGTTGATAAGTGTCTTCAAGTCGTTTCACCTCATAGCAACCCTGTATAGGGTTTCCAAGGTTTTACATCTTCATGGGAGCAGACAGCATCATCTTTATCCCATAGAGTGGCTTTGTGGTTCGCAGTCCAGTGCTTATCGTATGGAGTAGCAAAACACTAAATTTCTGATTCTATCAAACCTTTTGCATTTATTAGAGATTATTCTTCTATTTATAAGAAGTTTCCCAATCTGAATTGGAAAGATAAGGTAAATATTTGATTTATCCATTTTTAGAATAATTTGGTGACCTAGCAACTTCCAAACGTGACAAATGAGATTTTTTAAAAGCAGGGAGTGACTTAATCAGTACTTTGGAACAGTATTTTAAAATGGGTTAGACCAGGAAGAGACTCTATTTGAAAGGCCAAGAAGTTATCATGTAGGTAAAACTAATAGAAGTTGGCGACTAATTGGATGCAGGGATTAAGGAAAAGGTAAACAACAAAGATTACTTACAGGTGCATTTCAGGGTGAATGGCAGGTAATGATGTCATAAAAGGTGATAGGACATGGTGAAGCATAACACACGTTGGAGGCAAGATTTTGAATCCCACTATGGAGATGCTGCGAGAACAAACTGGAGAAAATATAGAACAGACCATAGGAAATGTGAGATAATAGGAACTAGCAGAAAATGCTGGAATTGCACTCATGCACAGAGGTGGTAGTTGGATCTAGGGAACCGCTGAGGGAAAGAAAGTAGTGTGGAAAGAGGGTTAAGGAGCAGAGTATGGCAAACATTTCGGTTTAGAGGTTTATTCTTTCTCTCTAAAGCTCCACTGAGCACTGAATGTTAATGATTCTATATCTGTGATTATGACCTAATCCTACGTTTTTTCAGAATGGTCACAGATGAAGGGACCACAGTTTACAGGTATATTGTAGCCCTTTGTTGTTAGGTGCCATCAAGTTAGTACTGACCTATAGTGACCTTATGCGCGGCAGAACAAAACACTGCCCGATCCTGGGCCAACCTCACTACTGTTGCCACACTTGAGTCCATCGATACTGCCACTTGGCCAATCCATCTTGTTGGGGGTCTTCCTCTTTTTCTCTGACACTCCACCTTACCAAACATGATATCCTTCTCCAGTGACTGGGTCCCTCCTGCAGCTCTACTGTTGGCTTAAGTGCTAACCAATTAAAACTGTAATAGGTAAAACTGTGAGGCAAAGTAAATACCTCTCAAAGATCCATGACTTTGGGGATAATTTGATTGAGACCTGTATTATTTTTCTGTGATTGCTGTACCAAACCACTGTAAATTTAGTGGCTTAAAATAACACACATTTATTCTCTGGAAACCAGGTCTGAAGTCAGGCATTCCTCGTTGGTGTAAAACGGTTAACACACTTGGCTGCTAACTGAAAGGGTGGAGGCTCGAGTCACCCAGAGCCATCTCATAAGAAAGGCTTGGGAAAAATCTACTGGGAAAAATCAGCCATTGAAAACTCTGTGGAGCACAGTGCTATTCTGACACACATGAGATTACCATGAGTTGGAATTAATGGTAGCTGGTGGTTTTTTGTTTGGTCTAAAACCAGGATTTGGACAGGGTGGTGCTTTCTCTGGAGGCTTTAGCAAAGACTCTATTTCCTTACCATTTCTAGCTTCTGGTGGCTGCTTCCACTTTCTGGTTTGTGGCCTTTTTCTCCATCATTTTCCTTGCTAATTGCCTTCATCTGTGTAGTCAAATTGCCCTCTGCCTCGTTCTTATAAAGAGCCCTGGTAGTGTAGTAAATTACTAGCTGGGCTGCTAA
>NW_006408542.1:3616257-3616735 GCF_000296735.1 Chrysochloris asiatica | reverse complement strand
GGGAGCATTCTTCAGTCTACCACACAACCCTTGAAGAGTTTTGGTATGCTCTACTATCCACATTGGACTTTTGGTGTGGTGCTGTAGGATAAGCAGTGGACTGCGAACCACAAGGTCGGCAGTTCAACCCCCAACTCCTCGGAAACTCAACACAGGCTTTTCTGTGAGTCAGAACTGACTCAATGACACTTAACATTATCCACACTTTTTGACCACTAAAAGAAAAAAAAACCTCTTAATACTTCAACTCTGTGTATATGTTTTTATATCTATGGTCACAGATTCCATATTTGCAAATTTGCCTACTGGTTAAAATTTCTTTGTAAGCCCCAAATCTGTGTTGTGGTGCTCTCATAGTCTTATGCACAGGGTGAGAAAAGATTGGAGTCGTTGACACCCAATTTGCTATTTGAGGACAAACAAGCTTTCTTGTTTCATCCTTATAAATAAGTGTCCTTTTTGTGGTCTGTTAAGTCTA
>NW_006408542.1:3604814-3615887 GCF_000296735.1 Chrysochloris asiatica | reverse complement strand
TGTGTGTTTAGGGATTTCACTGTTGAAAATGGCTCCTAAGCAGTGTTCTTAGTGTCCTTAAGAACAAGAAAGCTGTAATGTACCTTATAGAGAAAATGCATGTTAGATAAGCGTCACACAATGTTAATGATCAATTATATAAATACATGCATTTTCTTTAAATAAAAACACCTAAGACAGATTTTTAAAATATTATTATTATTATTGACTAGTTGATAAAAATGTGACAAGGACCTCACAAGAACCTAACCTTTTATTTCCCTTTCGGAGCACCGGCTAAGCATTTGCTAAGTCAGTGTTCATGGGTACTTAATGAACCACAGTGGCCATGATTAAGGAGAATCAGTTGTATGTATCTACCTACCTACCAATGTATTTGCCTAAAACTTTCACAAATCAAGTTACTCTTAAATTAATGCTGTCACTTTCTGTTCTATTTCTCTTTCAAATACACATATGCTGGTTGCAGCCTAGCTAAGAGGCTGTGATCTGCCAATTACTTGACATCAAGAAAATAACTCCTTACTGAAGGCATAGTTTCGAACAGTGGCACTGTTGGCATTTTGTGCCGGATAGTTATTTGTTGTGAGTGGCTGTCCTGTGCATTATCAGATATTGAGCAACATCCCTGGTTGAAAACCAATTCTCTGTGCCAGTGGTTCTCAAAGTGTGATCTCTGGACCAGAGGCATCCACGTCACCTGGAACTTGTTAGAAAGGTAAATTTTTTGGTCCCCCCTCCAAACCTAGTGAAGTAGAAATAGATTCTTCTGGGGTGAGCCCAGAAATCGATTTGAACAGGTCCTCCTAGTAACTGATGCACCATAATATTTGCAAATCATGTTGTAGAGCAGTGGTTCTCAGTGAGGACAGTGTTGCCCCACGGGACATTAGGCAGTGTCTGGAGACACGGTTGTTACGGCTTGGTGGGGTGAGGGAGGTATGCTACTAGCATTGACTGGGATGCTGCTAAACATCCTACAATGCACAGAAATTATGCCCCCAAAACAAAGAATTATCTATCCAAAAACGTTAACATGGCACGATTGAGAAACTCTAGAGATTCTCAGTCTTGGGTTGGACATCCAGAAAGTCCACAGAGGGGTTTTAAAGTATTGATTAAACATAAACCAAACAACCCGTCTGACACTGAGTTGATTCCAACTCGTGGTGGCCATATGCTGCGGAGAACTGAGCTCCATCAGATTTTCAGGGCTGTGACCTTTTAGAAGCAGATTGCCAGGTCGCCTTCTGAGGTACCTCCGTGTGAGTTTGAATTGCCAACCTTTTGGTGAACAGCTGGGCACTTAACTGTTTACACCCCCCCCCCCAGGGATTTCTCAAAGTGCTGACAAAATGTCCAAAATACACAGGTTTTTATATAGAACCTTAAAATTCTGAACTGGATGACACTTTAGAGATGAAGGGTAAATATGTAGTAAAAAGATTTCTTCAGATTCTTAGTTGTTTGAGCCTTTTAAGAGCCAGATACAAGAGAGCTTCAGAAAGTTCTGGGTGAAATTCTGTTATCTTTTCATTCCTTCTTTCCACAAATGGAATGAAAGTAGTCTCTTAAGTCTGCTCTTATACTCTCCACAGAATATGGCTTTCTCTCATCTTCCACTCAGCCTTTCCTTTACATTCCAAGTCAAGTGCCAAACGTTCTCCATTTATCAACCTCTCAGTTGTTTCTTGTATTTGTCCCTGCCTTCTATTATGGCCTTGATTCAGTTGGTTTTTATTGCTCACTCAGACAACTGATTTTCATTCTAAAAATCTTTCCTTTGCAAGGCAGTGTTTTCTAAACACAGATCTCATGTTACTTCTTTATTCAAAAATCTCTAAAGGTATTTGTTCAAATGGCTCCAAGACTTGATATGTCTTCCCAGTTTGGCTCCAGTCTTGTCTTCACATTTTTATCTCCCATTATGTACCTCTTGTCCAATGTTATTTAAAAATAAACTCCATTATTGAGATATAATTCACTTATACAATTTTCCCTCTTAAAGTGTACAATCCAGTGGTGGTGTGTACATTCAGAGCTGTGTAATCATCACTACAATTTAAAACATCTTTGTTACTCCCAAATAAACATGTACCAATCAGTTGTTACTCATTTCCTCCCAACCTTCCCAGTCCTGGTCAATCACTACTTTCCTTTTCTTTTCTATAGATTTGTCTATTCTGGGCACTTCGCATATGTGGAATCATACAATTTGTGGTCTTTTTCACTTAGCAGAATGTTTCCAAGGTTCATTCACGTTGTAGCTTAGGTTAATACTTCATTCTTTTGGTGACCAGATAACATTGCATTGTATGGATATACTATATTTTGTTAACGTTTAAGTTGTTATTACTTTTTGGCTATTATGAATACTACTTCTGTGTACATTCATGAACAAATTTTTAAGTGGACATGTATTTCCATTTCTTTTGCGTATATACCTAGGAGAATTGTTGGGTAACATGGTAACTCCTTCCTCCCAATGTTGTCAAAGTTACGCCCATCTTTCAGAACCTAAACCTACTCACTTAGGTGCATGTATGTGGGAACCATGTCCTACTCAGAATGCTTCTTCTGTCTACTGCTCTCATTGTTTCGTACCTCACCACTGTGCTTACAAGTTTTCCTTGGAGCACAGTTAAGTCTCATATGGGCATTTCCCTCATCATACTATGAATTTCTGAAAAGCAGGGTTTCTCATTTTTATTCAGTAACCCCAGGGCAGCACACACACACTACCCTGCATCAAGCAGGAACTAAGAACAAAGACGTCACTTTGAGACTAAGGTGCACCTGACTCAAGCATGGTATTTTCAGTCCTCTCATATGTATATGAATGTTGGACAATAAGAAACAAAGGAGAAGAACTGATGTATTTGAATAAGGGTGTTGGCAAAGACTAGTCAAAGTATCATGGCCTGCCAGTCAAACAACAAATGAGTCTTGGAAGAACTACAGCCAGAATGATCCTTAAAAGTAAAGATGGGGAGACTTAGTTTCACATACTTTGGACAGGGGATCAAAAGGGACCAGTCCCTGGAAAAGAGTATCATGTTTGGTAGATAGAGAAAAAGAGGAAGACCCCCAACAAGATGAATTGACACAATGGCTGCAACAGTGGTCTCGAACAACAATTGTGAAGATAGCGCAGGATTGGGCAGTGTTTTATTCTGTTGTGCTGAGGTTCACTATGAGCTGGAACAGACTTGCTGGCATGGAGCAATACAAAAACATTTGAATTGGTGGGCAATATAAGAAGAATTACCAGGGTCTTATGATTTAGCCTATAAAACATTCCTATGTTAAATAATAATAATATTCACTTTCAAACTTCAACAATTTCATGTTTAGCAAATAGCAACTGAATTGTCGGTGTAAATTAAACTGATGATGGTTTGTTAGAGTGCGTTTATTTTCTAATTCAGAAGCTACAGTATTTTGGGTTTTTTATTAAAATGAAACATTTTTTATATCCTAGATAGGATTTAAAAAACACACAGCATAATATAAACAAAAGAGTGACATGTTAAAATTTACTGTTTTTATGTTAAATTTCATGCAAAATAAAATAATTTTAAACTTTTGGTTCCTCCAGTCTCATTATTTTCTAGTTAGGAAGTCATAAAAAAAGGTCAATATGACTAAATAGTTTTTACTCATATTGAAAGCCTGTGTTTTCAACCTTAAATTTAAGGACAAGGATGGAGGGACACCTGCCACATTCTCAGGCTAGTCTACATAATCAGAGCACAGGAAATGGTGGCCACAACATTGGGGGAGTCTTGGATTCCATCAAGGTTATTCTCATATTCTCAGCATAATTCTTCAGGAACACATCTGAAATATTCTAGGCCCTTACACCTGAGGTGGCTTGTTCTCATAGTCTGTCAGAAGATTAAAAAGAGATGCCAGTTCATGTCTAAGTCTATTCCATGTGAAACAAGTCATATGACTTTCTTTGGGATTAACTGTAGATCGGTATGCTAGTTAAATGACAGGTAAGTCCTTTATTTTAACTCCAAGGAAAAGATGTATTTATTCATTTGTTTCAGCTACTAATAACATTTTTTTTTCAGATTTTTGATATTGACTTGGGACTAAACATTAAGCAATAGTGTACAATCATAAACAATATTTGCATCTATCTTTACATTCATAAAAGTAATGACTCATTTTCTGGATGAGGAACTAAGGCCCAAAAGTTAACTCAGTTAATGGTTATCAATCTCCGCTTCAGCTTAGAGACGAGAGAAGTAATGCCCAGTCCTGTAACCTGCTTCATCAGAATCTCTGGGAGTGGTACCTTTGCATTATCTTTTTAAAAAACTCTCCTTTAGGTCAAAGATTAATCCTCTGATTGTATTAATCTGTTCAAGTGAAGATGCACTTTTGCAGTTCTTGTGCACAGTATACCTAACAGAGGAAGAAGAGGTCGGTTTCTTGCTCAGTGCTATTGAAAGGAAAGCTGTGTATTAGTTGAGGTAAAAATTGGTACCCCAACTGATCCAAAGGAGGTTGATGCTCTATATTTAATTTATAGCACCAGTGCTCAAACTCAAGTGCCTACCAGACTCATAAAAATAAATCCAGACATCCCCAAGGAACAATCCTAAACTAGCTGAATCAAAATCACTAATGGAGTCATTTAGGAATGTGACACTTCAGAATAATTCCCAATTTCATGCCCAACCATGGATGGGCTCCTTAAAAGTATGCCATGTCGTAGATCATTGTTCAGTTAAATAGTAGGTAAGCCAATTTTAGTTTTAGACAGAAAAACGACTTTACTCAAAAGATCTCCTACATAGGCTATACACGTCTCCCTGGAAACTCAAGATTTTTAATGTAAGTATTATAATTACTTGGTTTCAAAAATTAGAATTTGGTACTGCTAATGAACCCCTGTTGTTGTAAAGTGTAGTCATGTTGGTTCTGACTTTTAGTGATGTATATATAGCATTTCCAAGACGTGGCTGGTCCTGGAATGGCACTACAGGATCAGCACCAGACTCTGAGCCACAAGGTCAGCAGTTCAGACATAACCGGCTGCTCCTTGGAAACCCTATACAAGGTTGCCATGAGTTGGACCCAACACAACAGTACTTCACAACAGCAACAATAGATTCCTGATGTGGTGCTATAAGATTAGCACTGGACTGAACCTCAAGATTGGCAGTTCAAATCTACCAGTTTCTCCTTGGATACCCTGTACAGGGTTGCTATGAGTTAGAACCAACTCAATGAAACTTAACAATGACAAATGGAAGAATGGGAGTTCTGGCATGGTGCTGCAGGATAACCACTGGACTACTAACCACAATGTTGGTGGTTGAAACCCACCAGGGTCGCTATGAATTGGAATCAACTCAACAGCACACAGTAACAATAACAACAACACTCGAACAAAGCCACTGACCTCAGTCTCACTGAAGGGAATATTTTTTCTCTTCTTCATGCTTGTACAAGGAGGAAGAAAACCTCTCCTTGGGAGAGAGAAGTTTGGGAACAAGTACTCTGAACCCTCATGTATTCCTTTCCAACAAAAAAGTGTCTGTTAGTAAAACTGGGAGAAGGCACTGAGCATGTGTGGCTCGATCTAACTGAGAGTAAATCGGTTCTGCCCCTGCTAGGAAGAAGGCTGCCACTCTCTCCCACTGCAGAACTATCAGGGAGCCCAACTCGAGAGCAAGTCAAACTTGTTCTCCATCTTGGTTTTATCACTAATACAGCGGCTATGTATCAATCTCCTGCTGACTCTCATGCCTTATTCAATTTATTCCAAAGTGAAGAGGCAAAAAAGGGGAGTACATATTGGTGTCCTTAGACATCAGAGGTATCATAATACAGTCATAAATTGTCATTGGCCATGCCTGTGATACTTGTGTTCCAAAGTAGCATCCCACTATTTTCTCAAGTCAGTGAATAATTATATACTTTGAAAGTACATAAATGAATAAAATCTTTCATGAAGGACCTCTTTCTGTACTGGCATAAAAAATCTGCAAATTCCAATTGCTTGGTCTAAGAAACGTGAATATTTTTCTAGGTTCCACTTTACTGGGAATATTTTTAGTCATGATCTGCAGAAGTTGGTCCAGGGCAATTTGAAGATAAGTCTTCTTTATCTGGGGAAAATAAAAAAATACAGTTTTTATAGTAAACTATTTCAATGTAACATTGTATTTTTGATCTACTTATTTTAGTAATGAAGAATAGATAAAAAGAAACAAGAATAACTACAACATCTTCATTGTCAACTAAAAAGTCATTAAATATTAAGGGATTTAAAAAGTTTGTAGAAAAATTCCATTCTTTTTATTCCATCTTCCACAAACTTTTTGAAACCCTCTTCATACAAATTAGAAAATGTCTCTTAAGTCCATAAGACATGTGGCAAGCCTTAAGCCATCTTTTCCCATACAATAAAATAAAAAAGGGGGGGTATATTTCTTGATATCTGGTTTTTATGGTTTGGGAATGGTGTGGCAGGTTAATGGACTGGACTGCAAAATCAGTTTGAATCACAAGGTTGGCGGCTCAAGTTCACCAGCTCCACAGAAACCCTATACAGGGTCACGATGGTTTAGAACCAACTCTACAGCACTTAACAACAATGTAGACATTATGGACTTTGGGTGTGGCACTGTGTATCAGCACTGGGCTGCAAACCACAAGGTCAGCATTTCAAACCCCCAAGTGCTCCTCGGAAACACCTGTACAGGGTGGCTATGAGAACCGGCTCCACAGCACCTTAACAACAACAACAACATGTAGAAATTAGTTCTACTAATTAAATACAAATTTCTTTGAAGTACCTATTGCTAAAGAAAGAATCTTTAAAATAAAGCTGGAAAAAATTTTTTCATCTTCCTCAAGAAGATTAAAAAATTGCTTATTTTGAAGTAGAAGACTGAAATTTTCCTTCTGTGCATTTAGTTTCTGAAAAGTTAGAAGCAACCTCAACAAGGTCTCAATTATTTTTAAAATCACTATTTTTTTTAAGACATCCATCCCACATTGCTATTTGGATATAATCAAACATTTCCACTGGAAATGTTACTTTTATAAAAAAGCACAGCTAAAAATCAAAGAGCACTCTTATTCAGTAATGAATATAAGTTTAAAGCATTTTCTTACCTTCGTAGGCTGTCCCACACCAAATACAATACAGATGTTCTTCTCTTAAATAACTAGTCAATATTTGTAATTTTTCCAGTACCTAGATATAGACACAGTATATTAACAGTTTATATTGAACAGGACCTTGATCTCCTGAAGTACCTTAAATCACGCTGAATTCACCCAAGGCCATAATTCTCTGCTATACTCTCAATCAGGTATTAGAGATGTTAGTGTACAAATAATAAGATTAAAACAATGGGAACCAACTTACTAGCCACACTCAGAGTTTTACAGTATCTCAGGCACTGTAATAGAGACCACTTGCTGAAATATCTGTTTTAGATGGTTGTATTATAGTCAGTATCCCTTAACAATCCTTCCTATTTTAAGGAATCTATCGCCCCATATGAGCATGAGTGTACATACTACTTTTTTTTTTTTCTTTTTGGCCATAAACGTTCTCAATATGGTCACCCAGTTAAGTGGAACAAAGGCTTTTCAAATGTTCTCTACAAAATTCTTACATGTAAGTAACTAGGACTATATCTTCCATCTTGAGTAATCTCCATTTTCTTTAGATTATGTTTTTTCTGTTTTGGTTTGTACTGCTTACTGGGGGTACGTAGTCATTAGAATCTCTTGAAGTTTAACTGGAAATAAGGTATAAATTAAAATAATTTACATTTGCAAGTAATCCATCATTCAAACCTAGGTGAGGAGAGAGCAAACCGAAGTTAAAGGGAGAAATTATAAGAGCTTTGATTTGGGGTTTATAAAAATAATCCTGTAAATCAGTGGTTCCAAACTGGCAGTGTCTGGAAACACTTTTGGCAGTCATAAGGGGGCTGGGTGAGATACTGACATCTAAAAGATAAGAGGCCAGGGAAGCTGCTAAACATTCTACAATGCATGTACAGGACAGGACCTACAACAAAAAAATACTCAGTCCAAAAAGTCAACAGTGCCAAGAAACCCTGCTGTAAAAAACTGGGGGCAAACATACACTTAAATCTTCACTCTTATATTCATCTTCATCTTGATCTTTTTCTTCTTCTTCCTCTTCTTCACTCTCCTCTTCAGGCCTCAACCAGTACCATACCTCCCGGGGAACTTGAATATTCTGAAAAGATAGACTTAGTCTCAATTAAACATAACTGTGCAATGCTGTTACAGCTATTAGTGGTCTATTCATTTTAACATGTATCCACTTTTTTAATACATATTTACTGAGTACTGCTCCAAGAGTAAGGTGGTGGTGGTGGTGTGCGATGGAGTCGGTTCCTACTCATAGTGACCCTGTATAGGGTTTCTGAGGCTGTAAATCTTTACGGGAGCAGGAAGCCTCATCTTTTCCCCACAGAATGGCTGATAGATTCAAACTGCTGACCTTGAGGTTAGCAGCCCAAATCATAACCACTACGCTACCAGAGCTCTTTAAGAGTAAGGTTGTTGTTGTTAAGTGCCGTCGAGTCAGTTCCAACCCATAGCGACCCTGTACAGGGTTTCCGAGGGTGTAAATCTTTACGGGAGTAGAAAGCCTTATCTTTCTCCCATGGAGCGGCTGGTAGTTTCGAACTGCTGACCTTAAGATTCGCAGCCCGATTCGTAACTACTACGCTACCAGAGCTCCTTAAGAATAAGGTACTGTTCCATAAACTATTGGGATACAGAGTTCAAACAATATTGTCACCAAGCTGCTGACAGTCTAGCAGCTGGTGAGTTTGAACTACAAACCTTGTGGCTCAAATGACCTGCAGTCCAGCACATTATCCCACAGCAGTACACCAGGACTGTGTGTTACAATATTTTACCAAAGTGAAAGTGGGTAAAGGCTTACCTTCTGCATATCCAACTGCTGACAGGCACACTGGCTTCTCTTAAGGTCTCCTTCAAGCTTCATTTCATCTTGCTTATTTTTAAGTCGCATTCTAATTTAAATTGTTAAAAAATTGTACACGTCATATGCATCTATAGACACTCCTTAACCATCATCTATACCTAAGTGCCAGAAAACATTTCACAATAAAAAGATAATAGACTTGCAGCAAGATGGCAAACTAGGTAGACGCACTACGTGGAAACTCTACAACAAAGATATGAGGGACCAAAGGAAACAGATGAAAATCCTGGAACCCTGACCTTCAGAGGAAAGGTTAGAGAAGTGGACTGAGTGCTTGCTGGGAGAAGTTGAGCAGGGGCAGTGAGAGAGGGAGACTGACTGGTAAATCGCCAGCCAGATGTGAAGTGACCTTGAATTTTGTGAGCAGCTTTGGCGACAGAAGGTGTCCTGGCAGAGCAGATTAAATAGGAAAGGGAAAGGTGAGACACTTTTTTTTGCCCCACACTCCCCTGGTTACCAGAGATGTCACCTCCCACCATCATGTACCCCAGAGTAGACTCTGCTCACCAGGAAGTGGGAGCATGTGATTTTGACTCACACCAGTATGAGGTGGGGGTTGGCTGTGCAGGTTTGGTGCCTGGATTTAGTTCTTTCAACGTAGATTCATTTGTCCTTTTAGCATGGCATGGTACTTTTAATATTCTTCTTCAACACCATAGGCTCAAATGCATCAATTCTTCTACAGTCTTCCTTATTTTCTATCCAACTTTCATATGCATATGAGATTACTGAAAAATACCATGGCTTAGGTTAGGTGTACCTTAGTCCTCAAACTGACATCTTTGCTCTTCAACACTTTAAAGAGGTCTTGTGCAGCGATTTGCCTAATGAAATATGTCGTTTGATTTCTTGACTGATGCTTCTATGAGTGTTGATGGTTTATCTGAGCAAAATGAAGTCTTTGACAACTCCAATCTTTTCTCCATTTATTGTAATGTTATTTATTGGTCCAGAAGTAAGGATTTTTGTTGTTTTTACTTTGAGGTGCAACCCATACCAAAGGCTGTGGTCTTTCACCTTCATTAGTTAAGTATTTTAATTCCTCTTTGCTTTCAGCAAGCAAGGTTGTATCATCTGCATATCGCAGGTGTTAATGACTCTTCCTCCAATCCTGATACCATGTTTTTATTCATATAATCCAGCTTCTCAGATTATTTGCTCAGCATACAGATTGAATAAGTATGGTGAAAGAATACAACCCTGGTGTACACCTTTCCAATTTCAAACCTTGTTCTAGTTGAACAACTGCCTCTTAGTCTAAATACAGGCACCTCAAGAGCACAATTAAATATTCCAGAATACTCATTCTCCTCAATGCTGTCGATACCTTGTCATGATCCACAAAAGCCCTTCTTACTCAATAAAGCACAGGTAAACATCTTTCTTGCATTCTCTGCTTTCAGCCAACATCCATCTGATATCCCTCGTCTCATTTCTTCTTCTGAATCCGGCTTAAGTCTCTGACAGTTCTCTGCCAATTTACGGTTGGAGTCCCATTTTTAATTTAGCAAAATTTTGCTTGCATGGGATATTAATGATACTGTCCAATAACTCACTTCCACGTTCTGTTGTCCTTCAAATTTCTTGGCAGAGATAAGTCAGTGCCTCCAGTGCTACATCAGTTTGTTGAAAGATTTCAATTTGTATTCCATCAATTCTTGGAGTCTTGTTCTTTACCTTCAATGAATCTTTGACTTCTTCCTTCAGTATCATTGGCTCTTGATCATATGCTACATTTTCAAATGGATAAACATCAACTATCTCATTCTGGTACAGTAACTATGTATTCCTTCTATCTTCTTTGATGCTTTCTGTATCATTCAATATTTTACCCATGGTATTTCAAGTTGAGGCTTGAATTTTTCTTTAGTTCCCTCAGTTTGAAAAATGCAAGCATGGTTTTCCCTTTTGGCTTTGTAACTTCAGGTCTTTGCACATTTAGTTATAATGGCTGACTCTGTCTTCTTGAGCTGTCTTTTGAAATTTTCTATTCAGCTCTTTTGCCTCCTGATTTCATCCAATTGCTTTAGCATCTCTAGCCTGGAGAG
>NW_006408542.1:3568253-3604508 GCF_000296735.1 Chrysochloris asiatica | reverse complement strand
AACTGCTGACCTTGCAGTTCGCAGCCCGATTTGTAACCACTACGCTACCAGAGCTCCTTGCTATGACCTCTAAATTCAGGTGGGATATGTTGAAGGTCATATATTGGGTCCTGTGGTCTTATTTTCATTTTCTTCAGCCTCAGCCTGTACTTGCATATGAGCAATTGATGGTCTGTTTCACAATTTGCCCCTGGCCTTGTTTTGACTGGTAATATGCAGCTTTTCCACTCTTTCTTTCCACAGATGTAGTCAATTTGATTTTTGTGCATTCCATCTGGTGAGGTACATGTGTGTAGTTATCAGTCCTATTGTTTTAAAAAGGTACTGCAATGAAAAATTCACTGGTCTTGAAAAAGTCTATCATATTATCTCCAGCCTTGTTTCTATCACCAAGACCATGTTTTCCAATTACCGATCCTTCTTCTTTGTTTCCAATCTTTTGCACTACAATCACCAGTAATTATCAATACATCTTGACTGTCTGTCTGATCAATTTTAGACTGAAAAAGTTGGTAGAACTCTTAAATTTCATCATCATTGGCTTTGGTGATTGGTGCATAAATTTGATTAACAGTTGTGTTAACTGGTCTTCCGTGTTGTTGCTTGTATGAAGTGCCATTGAGTCAGTCCCGACCCATAAAGACCTCATATAGGGTTTCTGAGAAGCAGCTGGTGAGCTTGAACCACCAACTTTGCAGTTCAAACGGCTTTGCAGTCTGGCGCAAAGTGCCACACCAAAGAAGATATCAAGATCTGTCTGTCTTGAAGTACAATGCTGTCTGTGATAAGATAATATCCACACGGAAGACTGTGTAGGTATATGGATGTTATCCTGCCACAGACAGCGTTGTACTTCAAAACAGATCTTGGTATCTTCTTTTTGATAATGAATGTGCCACCATTCCTCTTCAATTTGTCATTCCTGGCATAGTAGACCATGTGATTTTCAGATTTAAATGGCCAATGCCAGTCTGTTTCAGTTCACTAATACCTAGGATATCAATGTTTATGCATTCCATTTCATTTTTGACAACTTCCAATTTTCCTAGATTCATAGTTGTTCATTCCATGTTCTGGTTATTAATGGATGTTTACAGCTGTTTCTCTTCATTTTGAATTATACCCCATCAGCAAATGAAGGTCCCGAAGGCTTTACTCCATTCACGTCATCACGGTCAACTCTACTTTGAGGTGGCAGCTTTTCCCCAGACATACTTTGACTGCTTTCCAACCTGAGGGACTCATCTTCTGGCACTAGATCTGGTGCTCTTCATCATGTTTCAATACTCTGGGGCTCACAGTGTTCCACAGTTATTCAGAAGGTTTTAAGTGACAAAATTTAATTTGGAAATAGTCTGTCTCTCCTTCTTCCTAGTCTGACTTCATCTGAAAGCTCAGCTGAAACTTGTTCACTTGTGGGCGATCCTGCTGGGATGTAAAATATCTGTAGCATAGCTTCCAGCATCACAGCAACATGCAAAACAAATTGACAGAGGAGTAGTGGGTTCCTCAAATATGATGGCAAAAGTAGGACAGTTCCATATAAACAGAAATTAAATGAATTTGTAATAACTAGATCAACTTTGGACTCCTGGTATGGTGCTGTGGGTTAATGCATCAGACTGCAAAGTTGTTTGAACTGCAAGGTCGGTGGTTCAAGCCACCAGCTGCTCATCAGAAACCCTATATAGGGTCGCTATGGATCGGAACAGACTCAACAGCACTTAACAACAACAAGACCAACTTTGGAATCCTGGTGTGGCTCTGTAGATAAATACTGGACTGCTAACTACAAGGCTGGTGGCTCCTCAGAAACCCTATATAGGGTCACTATGAACTGGAATAAGCTTGACAGTACTTAACAGCATACCAACTTTACAAAAATATTAAAGCGTGTCCTTTGGACTGAGAATCAACAACAGCAGAGAACAACCTACATGACACCACCACCCATAACTTAATCCAGACATAGAAGTATTTGAAAAGAAACAACAACAACAAAAAAACTGAAAATAGTGAACCAAAGATATCAATTTGATGCCAAGCAAAAAGAGGGAACGGAGTAAAAGTTGCTCCAAATGGTGAAGAAGTCAAGTAGATTTCAAGATAAAACACACTGTTTGAAATGGAGAAAAAAAAAATTTAATAAATTACAGGATAACCTTAAAGAAAATTGATAAATCTTCACATTAAAGTAATAAGGAGGAAAATCAGAAAGAATAAGTAAACCATAACACAACAGGAATAAAAATGGAAAGAAAACTCACAAACAAAATGAAGTCAGTGCAGAAAATTATGTGGAACAAAGAAACTAGCAGTACTACAAAAAAAAAACATCAAAATAACAGCAATCAGTTCATACTTATGGATAATTCCACTGAATGTAAATGGATTAAATGTACCAGTCAGGAGACAGAGAGTAACAGACTGGATAAGAAAACAGGATCCTTCAATATGCTGTGTACAGGAGACACATCAGAAAGATGGAGACGACTTAAATGCCCATCAACAAAAGAATGGTTAGACAAACTTTGGTATATACAGAAAGTGGAATATTATGCAATGTTGAAGATTAACAGTGAATCTGAAACACATCTCACAACTTGGAGGGCATTATGCTGAGTGAAATCAGTCATTTACAAAAGGACAAATATTGTAAGAGACCAAGGTTGTTAAAAGTTAAGAAAAAGTTTTCTTGATAAAAGAAACATTCTAAAAGAAAAAAGAAACATTCTATGACTGTTATAGCGGGGGAAGGGAAAATTAACTATGGGTTAGAGGGTAGACACATTATTAGCATGGATGATGAGGCAGGCAATATACAACAAGAGGGAGGTTGGCAGAGGAAAGATAAAGGTAAGTAGCGGGAGACAGAGGAATATAAGTGTTAAAGTGAGTAGAGGTAAATACTGTTAATTTATAGTACATGGAGGGGATTGTAATCACTGTAACAAAGGCCTATGATTTGTTGAATGTAAAACTGATGATCTGCTCTGTAAACTTCCATTCATTTCACAATAAGTAGTTAAAAAAAAAAAAAAAGAGAGAGAGAGAGAGAAAAGAAACAGTTGAGATTCAAAGATTTACCGAAACTGCTCTGCTGCTTTTTCTTGGGCTTTGTTGTTCATGTGAATCTTTCTTCTGTAGCTTTCTAAGTTTTCCTCTGCTTTTCGTTTTAGTAATGCCTCATGACCAAGGCCACTTTTCCCTGTTCAAATAGGAAAGTCTGATCAGAGTCTTAGTGATGTTATTATACTTCAACATATGACAATTGAATATATACAAATTAAACACAATGCTCATTTGAGTATCATCATTCATAATCATTTGACAAGAGGGATAGGAGAAAACAGATTCAACAATAACAACCACCCTCACCGGGCAAAAAACCCCCAACATTGCAATCATTGAAATGAAACACAGTATGTGATCTGTTGAATATAAAACTGATGATCTGCTCTGTAAACCTCACTCAATTCACAATAAAAAACAAAAAAAGACCAACCTTAA
Source organism: Chrysochloris asiatica (assembly GCF_000296735.1). Classification (NCBI taxonomy): domain Eukaryota; kingdom Metazoa; phylum Chordata; class Mammalia; order Afrosoricida; family Chrysochloridae; genus Chrysochloris; species Chrysochloris asiatica. The sequence continues at coordinate 3,600,998 of NW_006408542.1, read as the reverse complement.
CTAACCTACTCGGATTTTTACAAAGATCATTAGTCTCCTTTAATAAACGGAGAAAAGAGTGAAGTTGTCAATGACTTCATTTTGCTTAGATCAACAATCAACACTCATGAAAGCAGCTGTCAAGAATTCAAACCATGTATTGTATTAGACAAATCTGTTGCAAACTACCTATTTAATGTGTTAAAGTGCAAAAAGATGTCAGTTTGAGGACTAAGGTGTGCCTAACTAGAACCATGGTATTTTCAACCACCTCATGTATATGTGAAATATGGATATGTAAAAAAAAGTTGGACAATGAATATGCGAGACAGTAGAAGAATTGATGCTGTTGAATCATGGTGTTGGTAGACTATTGAGACTGTGAGAACAAACAAATATGTTGTACAAACAGTATAGCCAGAAAGCTTCTTAGAGGTGAGGATCTGAAGACTTCATTGTTCTTTGGACACTTATCAGGAGGGATCAGTGCTTGGTGAAAGGACATCATGCTTGGTAAAGTGGAAAGTCAAAGAAAAAGAGGAAGACCCCAACAAAATGGATTCACACAGTGGCAGCAACAATGGGCTCACGTTGTTAAGTGCCATCAAGTTGGTTCCGGCCCATAGCAACCCTGTATAGGGTTTTCGAGGAAAGCTGGTGAGCTTGAACTACTGACCTTGAGGATCAAACCAACTCTGCCGTTTAGTGTATTAACCCATAGCACCACACTGGGACTCCAATGGGCTCTTACATAATAACAATTGTGAGGATGGTGTAGGACTGGGCAGTGTTATGTTCTGCTGTGCATGGTTTTGCTGAGTCTGCTCTTAACAACAACAACGTGGAGCCCTGGTTGCACTGTAGAATAAGCAACAGACTGCTAACCTAAAGGTTGGCAGTTCAAATCCACCAGCCACTCTTCAGGAGACAGATGAGGCTTTCTACTCCTGTAAAGATTTACAATCTCAGAAACTAGATGCTATGAAGTCAGAATCAACTCAACGGCAGTGGGTCAATATGATAATTGTTGTTAAGTGCTGTTGAGTCATTTCTGACTCAAGAGATCCTGGGTTTTCAAATAATGGCTGGTGGATTTGAACCACTAACCTTGGGGTTAGCAGCCTAGTGTTTATCCTACAGCACCACACTAAGACTTGCAATATGATAATGCTGTTGCTGTTATGTGCCATTGAGTCAGTTCCAACTCATCAACCCTATATAGGGTTTCCAAGGAGCAGCTAATGGCTTTGAACTGCTGATTTTGTGATTTGTAGTCCAGTGCTGACTCTTCAGTGCCATACCAGGAGTGTATATATGATAATACTACTATGTAAATTGGACATTAAAATTATTTTTAACCAGGAATATAGCAATAACTGTGATAGTTTTATGCAATTGTGATATACAAATAAAGCATTTTTTTCTCTTGGAGTCATACAAGTACAAAAAAAATAATAATGCATCTGTTTCACAAGACTTTTTAGACATGCCAATGTATAAAAAGCATTGTGCTTTACATGGATACGAGGATTTTTCCCCATTTTTTATGATTTAAATTTTATTTTACAATCATTAAAATTCATTTTTTAACTTAAAAGTTTTAGCAGTTTAATTAATAAACTGAGGGCTTTCTATAAGAAGGTAGCCACATCACCATAAAAAAAATATGTCTTAAGCCAATATAAGGGCTATTGTCATGTGCTGTTGAGTTGATTCTGACTCATAGCCACTCTGTGACTCTGTATAGGGTTTTTGAGAGTGGCTGATGGGTTTGAACTGCTGACCCTGCGGTTAGCAGTCCAGCACTTATCCTACCGTGCCACATTAGGGCTTACAATATAAGGACTATATTGTTGTTGTTGTTAAGTGCCATTGAGTCGATTCCAACCCACAGCGACCCTGTATAGGGTTTCCGAGGAGCAGCTGGTGAGCTTGAAACGCCGACCTTGCAGTTCAAATGGCTTTGCAGTCTGGTGCATTAACCCACAGCGCCAACACCAGGACTTCATAATGACTACAGCTTAGCAAAAATTATTACTAATATTGAGAAATGAAATTTGCCTCATGTTTAGTTAGGATCAAAATGAAGATAACAATACGCTCAAAAAGAATTACACATACCTGTTTTGATGTTAAGTGGAATTGGCTCAACAATACCATCTCCTAAAAAAGAGAAAACATAAACTACTTTAGAAATTCTTCCTCTAACTACAATGAAGCGCAGCATGCAATTTTACAACATTCTCTACATATCCCCTCCAGTTTTAATGATATTCAAAACTGAAAGCTGAACATCAATATATTATATAATCAAATACCCCTCTTGTTTTCTAAATGCTTTGTTGCTGTTGAGTTGTTTCTATCTCATAGCAACTGGATGTACAACAGAAAGAAACACTGACCAGTCCTGAAAGTGGGCCTTTGTCATTGTTAGTTACTATTAAGTCAATTATGTTAATAATCCATATGTGCCTAGACTTGCTCCATAGTGTTTTCAAGGCTATAAGCTTTTGCCCTGGTTGTGCAGTGATTAAAGTGCTTAACTGCGAACTGAAAGACTGGCAGTTTGAAACCACCACCAGCTCCAAAGCAGAATTGTGGCAGTCCGCTCCCATAAAGAATTAGTCTTGTGCTTTAGGCCTTTGAGTCTAAACTGATTTGATAGAAGTCGGTTGGTTTTGGTTTTGGATCTTTTTAAAAGCAGACTGCTAGGCTAGTCTCCCTAGGTGCCTCTGGGTAGGTTTAAACCAGGAGCCTCTTGGCTAGTAGCTTAACCATTTGTGCCACCCTGGGACTGAAGGTGAAAACAATAATATTTAGAGTCTAAGAGGTTAAAAGCCCTAAGGAAAAGCTAAGCCTAGATAGGTGGAAAGCAAAGCAATTAAAATACAGGGCAGAAGAAAAGAAAACCAGTTTACAGAGCTAACATATTGTCTCTATATTTAAGTAATGAGTTTTACTTCTAAAAAGAAGAGGTGAGAATTGAGCTTCTAACTGGGTGGTCTTGCAGATAAATTAGAGTCCTGCCCTTATGCTTAATGTTGCTTTACTGTCTCCTAGCATTTCTCAGTCTATCACAGGTTATCCTTCTTAGCTGCTTCCTCACTGTAAGCTATATCCAACCCTGTTGTTACTGTTTCTAAGGCTGAGCTGGGCTGATGAGCCTATATATCTTAATGGCGTATGTACTACCTAAAACAGACACGGGAAGATAAAAGAACCCAAAAAGGCTTGCTCTCTACAAAGCTTGGTAGCATGTAAGAAACTCTGGATCTCATTAATCACAGTTTAGTGGTTAGGACTATCTGTTGACTTATGAATATGACTTACCGCTTTTGCCAAGAGACTGACCACTTTTATATCCCATCTTTTGGAGCAAAGCAAACCCTTTGTTTTCACAACCTAGTGCATTCTTCAACCCAATGTCACGTCTTTCTTGTTCTTCTTCTTTTAAACTCTTCTGCCTATTTTTCAAATTAGCTTCTTGATGCTTTTCTTCTTTTCGACGGGCTTCTCGGATTTGCCTCAGCATGGGTAATCCTGGTCTGATATCTTCCCTGACAGTAATGGAAAAGATGATTTTAGACAAGAACATGTAGCATTCTCATAACTTTGCAACTTAACATTTTACTGCTACTCTGTGATCAACTTTGCTCTAATTACAAACTACTCTGTTGTCAGCAACAAATGTGCCAGCACAGTTAAGAGGGATGAGCAGGGAATCAGTGCAGAGAACAAAGAGAAAGCTTTAAAAAGCAAAAAGTGAATATAACTCTGCAGCAATGTCAAGGAGATTAAGAACTAAGAAAAGGCCACTGAATACGACAGTGCTGTAGGGTAAACACTGGACCGCTAAACTGCAAGGTTCGTGGTTCAACCCCACCAGCTACTTCTCGGAAACCCTTATAGAGGGTTGCTGTGAGTCAGAAATGACTCGAAGGTACTTAACAACAACATCTTGGAACAACGGTTTCAGCAAGATGATGAAGGCTGGTGCCAGCTTGCAGGAAATTAAAACGAGTCTAGAGTTGAAGAAACTAGAAAGTAGTTAAGTATAGACTGTTTTTTCTAGGAGGTTGATAATAATAAAGAACAAAACTGAATAACAGCTGTAAGGGACAGTAAGATGAGATAAAAGAAAAGGAATACATCTTGGAAGAGGGGAACAAAACAGATCAAGGGTAGAGGTAAAATGGTTTGTTAGCATTAGAAGGGAGAAAGGAACTCCTAGTCCATTAAATAGACAAACAAAAAATTATTTCTATAAAGCAATAAGACTAACTCTCCAACCTTACACGTAAAATCCTTAATAATCATCCATGTCTTAAACACATCACTAGGTAGCAGTGGTTACGAGTCGGGCTGCTAACCTCAGGGTCAGCAGTTCGAAACTACCAGTTGTTCCGTGGGAGAAAGATGAGGCTTTCTGCTCCTGTAAAGATTTACAGCCTCAGAAACCCTATGCAGGGTCACTATGAGTCGGAACCAACTCCACAGCCCATAACCACCATTACCACCACACAAGGAATGTATGAAGAGGGCTTCAAAAAGTTCATGGACAAACAGAATTTAAAAATAATGGATTCTTTCCCATGAACTATTTGAAGCCCCCTAGTATATTTACTTACTGGACATTAATAAAGGAATCAGACATGTAGTCCTCTTCTTCTGCCATGTTCAATTTCATATGTCAATAGTATCTACAAATCAAGTAGGATACAGTAACTATTACTATGTTTCAAAGTATACTAAAATGGAAATCAACCCTTTCTCTAGAGCTCTACAACACATACATGTGCCATTTCAACATTTTAATCTGTAGATCTCTTGAACTCAGCAATTGTGAGGAAAAGAAAGAGACAAAAGAGAGAGTCTTGGCTTCAACAGTAGGCAGGTTTATTGAGAGTAAACCTGGGAGGGGGTACTCTTACATTACCAAAGGAGACCAAGAGCCCGTCTGTTCTCTTCCAGACTGGGGTATTTAAAGGCCGTGTGGTCTGGGTACAGTTCTGGTGAGTTTATAATGGGTGGGGGTATGGAGATTTTCCTGAAACCTGGAATTTCTGGGGGGGAGGGTCTCCAGGCGTAACAAAGACCCAAGCTTCCAGGGAGATCCGAAGCTCAAGCAGGACCCCATTCAGTGTCAATTTGGGGTAGTTGCAATGCCATTCTGTTGATCAGGCGCAAGGTCCTTCAACAATCCAAACAACTAATTACTATTGTGGAGCTGTAGGATAAGCACTGGACTGCTAACCGCAAAATCGGTGGTTCAAACCTACCAGCTGCTCCTCGAAAACCCAATACACTATGAGTCAGAACCAACTTGATGGCACTTAACAATAACAGCAAAGCCTGCATCCCCTTTATTTCCACATGGTAAATATCATCACAAAAGAGCTCCAGGGGCACTGTAGGGTAAGCCCCACTGGACTGTTAACAAGGTTGGCAATTCAAACCATAGTCACTCCACAGGAGAAAGATGAAGCTTTCTGCTCCTGTAAAGAATTATAGCCTTGGAAACCAAACAGCACAATTATGGGTTGGAATAGACCAGATGGCAGTGAATTTTGTTAGTAATGTCACAAAGAGGCCTTGTGGTACAATAGTTAAGCTCTTGGCTGCTAACCATAAGGTTGGCAATTCAAACTACCCACCAGCTGTTTCATGGGAGAAATATGTGGTCGTGTGCTTCCATAAAAACTAGTTTTGGAAACCCTCTGGGGGCAGTTCTACTCTGTCCTATCTGATCACTGTAAGTCAAAATAAACTTTATGGCAACAGGTTTGGTCTTTTTGGAATGTCACCACTGTCTCCTGTATTCTCACCTCTTACAAAGTTGTCCGTTTTTCCTTCATAATATTACTCACAGTCATTCATGTTTTTCAACAGTTGTAGTTTGAACCCACCATCTGTTCTGTGGGAGAAAAGATAGGATAATCTGTTAGCAAAAAGAGTTATAGCCTTGAAAATCCTTTGTCCTACAGGGTTCAATGAAGGCCACAAGGCGTTTGCTTTATTTGGAAGGTTGGAATGACTGGAAAGCAAGTAACAACAAGGTAGGAAGTCTTGCTTTCCATTTAGAGAATTAAAGGGTTAATGGACTTGGCTGACTCCAAAATGCTAAGTATCAGACTTAGATGGGGGTTCCAGGTTCTTAAAGTTTGTCGACATAATCTACAACATCCGGATAATAAGCACTGGATTTCAAACCACAAGATTGACGGTTCAAACCCACTAGCCACTCCTTGGCAACCTTATACAGGGTAGCGATGAGTCGAAACCGACAGCCGGGCACTTAACAATTCCCATCAAGGATAAATTTCACCAGGCGATAATCCAGGTGAAAACAATGGAGGCTTGGACAGAAGTGACAGCAGCGGAGGTGGCATGAAGTGGCCGGATTCTGGGTATATTTTGAAAGTAACAGCAGCAGGTTTTGCTGAAGGACTGAGGCAGTGTAAGGACGATCTATGTTGAGAATTAGTCCACGGTTCTTGGCTTGAATACCTGAAAGAATGGAGCTACTGTTTTTTGAGTGAGGAGACAGGTAGAATAGGTTTGTCTTTTTTGTTTGTTTTGACGAGGAAGTAGCAACAGGAGAGCTGTTTCGGACATAAGAAGACTGAAAAACTCCTTATGTTTCAAGTAGAGAGATGGCCTACGTCGTTGAAAGTACAGTCTGAAGTAGAAGATGACAAGAAAGGCGTCACTTCCAAAAATACCCTGTCGGGTACCGCGGATGCCTTCCCTCTCACGCTCACCATGCTATAAGCATCCCACCGACGCGACAACCTACGGTGGGAATGTGGGTGACGGTGTAGTGTGGTAGTCACGACTAGAGTATACCTTGCCTTCACTATGCAATCGAGAGCTCCCCAACACCTTACTTACCTGACAGTTCTCCTTGCCGCGACCAGCCCACAAGGAGCGCGCGCTGCGCATGCGCTGACTAGCCACTGCTTTGCTACCACCTGATTTCCGTGAGCCATATACATAGGTACTCTTTGGCAGGCTGGTCTAGGAAAACATGTCTAGTGCGCTTGCGCAAAAATCAGCTTCCGCGCACGCGCCGTCCTTTCATTTCCTGCTGGCAGGCGAGCAGGAGGCGGGGCATCCGGGTCCCTTTGCGCTTGCCTTTAGCCTGGAGCTCAGCTGATCGGCCACTGCCTGACTAGGAGGTGAGTGCAACCGTGTTCGCCGCCAAAGCGTTAACGTTTACACGCAGACACACCCCCTAACCCCCTGTATATTTCCAGAGAGGCGAGAAGAAATCCAGTCTGGTGAAATGAACGTTTTCCCTTTTCAGGCTGCGGGCTCGGTTCCCAGGGGCTACCTCCTGGAATTGACAGCCCTAGTAAGCCGGGCTAGGCCTGCAAGTGGCCTCTTGCATTTTCTCTGGGCACCGTGCTGAGCGGTCCTCGGAGTAACCGAATTAAACTTGGCACGCGAGGCTTCTGCCAGCTGCGTTCCGGTATCGCCCCCGGCGCAACTCGGTCACCCCTAGGAAGACTTGGAGACTTTCCGTTGGGGAACTTTATGTGGGTACAGGAGCTTTGTCGTTCGCCTGGACCAGGTGCTGCAGGGAAGGGGTAAGGGTGCTATGCTCCGAGCTAATGGACAAGGCAAAATGGGTCGTCATGCCCTGCGGTTCTGGTTGGTTTTGGTGCTGATTTTCTCCTTTAATGAAGTGGGTTAATGACATGTATTTTCTCTGGAATAATGCCTAACTTGTAACATTTATTTTAATATTCTTTTCACGTCATTGTTCATTCTTCCTCACCAAGCACAGTTTTCATTCTTATTTATTTTTGCTTTCTTTTTCCTTAAAACTGGATTTTTAGATTTTTCTCTCAAAGGATTTTTTGTTTTTGTTAAGTGCCGCTGAGTCAGTTTTTACTCATAGCAACCCCTGTATAGGTTTTCCAAGGAGCAACTGGTGGGTTTGAACCATCTATTATGTGGTTAGCAGTCCAGTACTTATCCTACAGTGCCACACCAGGACTCCAAGAAGTTTCTTATGGTTCCCCACGTGAAATGAGAAGTAGATGTACATATCATTTATTAGTGGTTTAGTTCATTAAGTTCAACTCTTAATATTATAAAAACCTTTTGAATATTTTTTTTTTTTTTTTTTTGTCAATTTAAGGTGTGAGTTTTACACTTAACCAATAATGGAGTTAGCACACAGTTTGCTGCTGAATGAAGACGCTTTGGCTCAAATCACAGAAGCAAAGAGACCAGTTTTTATCTTTGAATGGCTACGATTTCTTGATAAAGTCTTGGTTGCTGCCAACAAGGTAATAAAAGAGTTGCTGTGTGTTCATAATTTGTAAGACAACACACATAATGTTTGTAGGACACTCATGGAAACATACTGTAATAGGAATTTCTAGTGTGTCCCTTTACTGTTCTGTGGCAAAACCCAAATCATGTTTAAATCCAGCTCACTTCCTGCTCCTTGTCTTTGTGAATGGATAAAAACATGACTGATGTGATATTGGTGGTGGTGGTTATGTATCGTGGAGTCGGTTCTGACTCATAGCAACCCTCTATAGGGTTTCCGAGGCTGTAAATCTTTACAGGAACAGAAAGCCTCATCTTTCTCCCACAGAACGGCTGGTAGTTTCGAATTGCTGACCTTAAGGTTAGCAGCCTGACTCATAACCAATGCGCAACCAGAGCTACTCATCTTCAACTTCAAGTGATTCCTTAGTGCTGTCTAGCAATCCTACTATATAGTTCCCTAGGTTGCTAGCAACTGTTTCACACCTACTTTTCTTTCCTTAGTCTCCAGCACTTTGGCCTCCATTCTTTTTCATCTGATGACTTTGCTTTGTATTTTATTGTGAGAATGCTACGTGTAGAGAACCTGCACATGTTCCCACCGCATCTCTTCTTCCTTTGACATGTATGAGTATATCCATATTCACTCTGCTTTTCCTCCTGTTTTTATGGATGAGTTGCTTATGTTTCTGTTGAAGGCTAACCTTTCCATTTGTACATGAGATTCCGGGTCTTCCTTTTCTCTTCTCCTGTATTACCAAACCTTTAAACTTGGATTATAATATATTTACAGAAACACACACAAATTATAAGTCTCCATCTCAAAGAATTATCACAGATAACTCATGAATATAACTACCACTCAAATCTTTCTTGATAGAGTACTAGCAGCCACGCAAAAGCAATTGCTCCCTATTAATCACTCCCCCCAAATGTAACGAGCGAGTATTCTGACTTGTCTCAACGTGTTTGTTTTGCCCACTTTGGAACATGTGTGTCTTTAATTTCCCCATCTCAATTGGAGCAGTCCCTTCAGAACACACATGTACTGTTTTATCTCCCATCTTCAAAACCAAAACATAAAAACCTTTTTAATTCCTGTGTTCCCTTCTAGCTAATGTTCCATTTTTCTATTCTCCTTTACAATGAGATTATTTAAAAAGAATTGTCTGTATTTGCCTCCTTCACTTAATCTCCTTCCATTATCACTCTTTCACAAGTTTAGTTTTTGTTTTTGTTGTTGTTTTTAAAATAAGGTTTTTATTGTGGATTGAGTGAAAGTTTACAGGGCATATCATCAGTTTTACATTCAACAAATCATACACCTTATTTCATTACAATGATTATAATCCCCTCCAGGTACCATCAGTTAACAGTATTTCTCTCTATCCACTTTAGCTTTTTAAAAAACAAACAACCAACCCCTCAGGCATATATAATAATTTACATCTCCAAAGGGCACATTCTGCAAGTCTGCCTTCTGGCCACCAGCTCTTAGTCAGTCTCTTCTTAGTCCATGAATCTAGAGTCCTCAGCCGCTCCCCCTCTCCATGCCTCCATCTCTGATGCTGCTGCTTCTCTGGATAAGGTCCCGCATTCTGCTTGTGCTCTTCTCCCTTGATGGTCCTAGGGTCCTCTGTTTCTGGACTGTAAGATTAACCACTCCCCTGTTTTTGTTACAAAACTTCTATCTTTACAATTATGACAGTCACAATTAGTCATGATAACAATTATTCACTATTGAATCTTATGAATCTTATCCCCATATCTTTTCACCAGACCCATCTAGACAAGATGATAGCTATTCAGTGGGGACTCTTTCTTTCCCCCCAATACTCTTAAACGAAACTCCCTTTTGAAACCTTGTAAGCCAGTCACTTCATGCCTTTATTGCCCCCTCATTTTAGGTAGCCAATGTCTAAGTTGCCTATCCCTATCTACCCTGTGTACAGAGGGGATAGCATTGATACTTGATGTGAAGATTCATTCCATTTCAGTTGATATTTAGAATCACTACCGCTCTGAGCATAGGTCAGGTTCATCAAATTGTAGCAATTTACCCTTGTTTCCTTTATCCAAAAAAAAAAAAAATTAAAAAAAATTTTTTTTTCAATCTTACTCTAGTGGAGTTCTGATTATCGAGCCATCGAGGCAACTTTGGGTGTTCTTGTGCATCTCCCCTCACTTCACATTAGCTGGATGTTTCACTCTCAGCTCTAGCCCTCTGTGACTAAGTCCTTGTCCATAGGGTCAAGTGTCTTTAGGTCTTACCATACTTTGGACCAACCAGCCTTTCCTCTTCTCTCTCTTATCTCCAGGTCAGCGGGAGTCAATGGACTGGGTTTGAACTCAGCCCATTTCTTCATTGATGTCTTTCCACCTCTTCCACTCACCAGTAAACAAATGTGGTCGCCAGCAAGTTTACATGCTTGTTTGTGTATACCGTTTGAGTTTCAGTCTTAGAGGGGAGTTTGTCCTGAAGGCACTTGATTGCTTGCCTTGATGTCTTCCTGGAGAACAGCTTGCTTATTCTTGTAGTAGCCAGTCATACTGACATTTTTGTTTTGGGTTTTTCCTGATGGTCTTTCTTTGAAGATGTATCTTCTGTCACTGTAGCTGTTCCAGGCTGGTCTGCTTGTCCTTTCTAGTGGGAATGTCCCACCTCATAAGGTTCTGGATGGGACTCAGGATTTCACCTAAGGTCCTATACTCTGTAAAGGCTTTGCACAAGACCTGTTTCACTGGGCAAGTTCTAGAACCCCTTTTAGGTATTCCAATCAGTTATAGGCTGAAGACGGGCTAACAAGTTTTCTCTAATCATGTTTCCCAACATTCCTTTCTATCCCACTCGAGTGTCTATTTTACAATAGTAGGCAAGGGAAACCAATATTCATAAGGCAGTCAAGGATTTTAGTATTATTTACCCTCTTCAAGCTATACCTAGATCCCTGTATCCCAGAGCCCTGTTGTTCCAAGGTTGATATGCATCACTATTTACCTCTGTCCCACTAGGCCATGCAAACCTGTCTCAGTGTTCCCCTACCTATCTTGTTCTTCTGCCTCCTCCCCACTTCTTGTATTGCCCTCCCCAACACCCAAACGAAACCCCCCACCCCAAACCCGTTGTGGTTACCTTATATTCCATTAGCTCTTCCCTCCATTTAAGTCTGTTTTATCCTGTAATTTACCTGACCTTCCCACCACCTGAATCTCTGTTCCTGTATTTACCTTCTTTCACATTGTAATTGTTTTGATCATAGACTGACCTCCCAGGTCCTCTGTTCTTAAAATTTCATTTTGTTCTTGACTCTCCCATTTGTTGATCGAGTTCAGGGTGATGCTGCCACATACGTCATTCTGTAGTTGTGTGTGTTCTTGTTGGTTCTCAGTCCACAGAACTTCCTTTAGGATGTTTTTCATAGCAGGGTTGGCTTTGGCAAAATCCCTTAGCTTCTGTTTATCCTGGAATGTTTTGATTACACCATCATATTTGATTGACTGCTTTGCTGGGTAGAGGATTCTTGGGTAGCAGTTTTTTTCTTTCATGGTTTTATATATGTTTCCCCATTGCCTTCTTGCCTGCATGGTTTCCATTGAGAAATCCGAGCTTAATCTGATTTGCTTGCCTTTGTATGTTATACTTCTCTTTCCCTAGCTGCTTTCAAGATCCTGTCTTTATCTTTGATTTTGGAGCACTTGCTTATTATATGTCTTGGTGATTGTCTTTTAGGGTCTATCCATCTTGGGGTTCGTTGAGCTTCTTGAATGCTTTTCTTTTCACTTTTCAGGATGTTAGGAAAATTTTTTTCCAGAAGCTCTTCAACTATCTCCCCTGTGGGCTTGTGTGATTGTTCGTGTTCTGGGATGCCAATAATTCTTATGTTATTCCTCTTCATGTTGTCTAACATGAATCTTAGGCCTTCTTCAGATTTTATTATCCTTTTTTTGTGTTTGCTCTTCTATCTTAGTAATGTTGAGAGATTTATCTTCTAGCTCTTCAATGCTATTCCTTTGCCCTTTCAGTCTATTGTCCATTTCTGATATTCTATTATTAATCGTTTGGATCTCTTTCTGTAGGTTTTGAATTGTTTCCAATGGTGTATCTATCTTATTTGATTGTTCCTGTAGCGCTTTCCTCACTTCTTCCTTGTTTTTATACATTTTATAATCACTTTTCTGAATTCCTTCTCAGCCATTTCTAAAGCCTGCCCATCTTCCAGTATGGCATGTAGGTCTCCTTCCAGCTCATTTAACTCAGTCACTTTATCTCGTTTCTGGACATGTGCAGATATGGTCAACTGCTTCTGTTTTTTTGGCATCTTCAGGAGTTATCTGTGGCCTTAATACTTAGATGGATGTGTATTTTGGTATTTTTTATGCTTTCTGATTGCCTCTAGGTAGATGTGATCAGGAAATGGGATTCCCTTTTCACTTCTTCTTGAGAAATTTCAAGATGCCACTGTTGGTCGTTTTGATCTCACTTAGGATTTAATTTTTGGCTTATTTCCTTTTTTGTCTGCCTGTCTCGCTCCACAATCCCCGTTCAGGCCTTTTTTCTAGTTATAAACAGTTCAGGGCCGGCTGTGGCTGTTTGGTTTTAAGTGGAAACTGTCTCTTTAAATTTAGAGGAGATCTGTGCGTATGCGTAGTGGAACCCTCCGAGGGTGGGGCTAGGGTGTCCACTCGCTCAGGCACCCGTATAGTCACCAGAATGGAGATGTGCAGACAGAAAGGGACCAATGAACAGATACCAGAAGAAAAGAATGTCCACACCTTTATCTCCACGGTTCTGTCAGTCATCCGTGACTGCTCTGATCCTTCCCCCGCTTGGTCTCACCCAAGATAGCCGCTCCTGGCGCAGCTGAGCGTCTTGAATTAGAAAGCAATGGATTTCTTGCTTCTGTCACAAATTCCCCCAGCTATAAGCCTTCCAACCTTCTGAATATTCCTTTATATGTGGCTCAGAGTTCTGGGACCATCCCCTGAGCCTACTTGGTCGAGTATTTTGTGTTGTTGTTGGCAGAGCTCCTTACTGCACTTCCACCTGATCCACCATCTTGTTTGTTCTCTGCCCAAATTTAGTTTTAAAATCTAAATTATGCATATAATAGTTGAAACATAGTTGATAATCTCATTCTAAAAGATAGGAGTCTCCTGACTCTCTTCCCACTTTATTTCCCCTTTCTAGAAACTAATGGCTTGAACTCTTGTAGATGATTTTGTAATTATCTTCATTCTCTAAGAATGACTGTAGTGCTTGCCCCTGAGTTAATTCTACCTTTCTGTATAGGAGAGACTAGAACTGCTCCATAGGATTCCTAAGCTGTAATCTTTATGGAAGCAGATTCTAGATCTTTTCGCCCTTGCAGTTACTGGTAGGTTTGACTTTTTCAGTTAGCAGCCAAGCTCTTAAACCTTGGTTCCCCAGGGTTCTTATTTTATTTTAGGCATTACCTGTTCCAAATATTGAAAAGGCGGATTGAACTTATTTACATCCCTGCTTCACCACTCATAACACGCATTCCCTTCTCTTATTCTTACATAATAACTGTATCTTAATTTTTGTCAAATCAGTGTTTGGTGTTTACATTGTCCCAAGTATAAAAATACTTCACAGTTAGGCCTTGTAATATGCTCTGATTACCATCCTCCTTAAGATCATGTTTTCCCTAGAGTTAATGATTGTCTTGATTTTTTTGTTTGCTTTTATTGTAGATACAACCTTGAACTCCCTCCCATGAATCTTACATATCAAGCAACTAGTCTATCATTTTCATTTTTTTAAAGAAATCTCTTCTCCCGTCTTCTGACCTATTCAGTTGTGGGCCATTGCTTTACCCTATCACTACATTCTAGAGATTGCTCTGGTCTCTCCATTGTCTTGGCATTCTTGATAGCTGCAATTTTTCTTGGTTGGTTTATTCCCTTGAATATTTTCTAGCTAGATTCCAGATAAAACATGAATAGAAGGTACATTTTTTGACCCCTTTTATTGAAACTGTAAGGAACTTTGATATTGTAGTGGTTACGACTCGGGTGCTAAACTCAAGGTCAGCTGTTCCTCAGGAGAAAGATGGGGCTATCTGCTCCTGGAACGGTTTACAGCCTCAAAAACCCTATACAGGGCCTCTATGAGTCGGAACCGACTCTGCAGCCCATCACCACCATAACATAATGCTGTATAAGGCCTCATATGATATGGTCTTTCTAACTTCTATGTCATGTCCTACTCCCTTCTCATACTCTATTCCAGTTATACTGGCCTCCTGACTGCCCTCAAGCATGCTAAACATGCTCCCACTTCAAGACCTTTGCATTTTTTCCCTCTTCCTGAAGTGTTTTTCTCCCAGAAATCTTCATAGTTTATACCTTCGCTTCTTTTCAGAGAGGCCTTGTCTTCCTGCTGTTAGTGCCCTCGAGTCAAGTCCGACTTATAATGACCCTTGTAGGGTTTCCAAGGAGTGACTGGGTGGTTTAAACCAACAATCTTGTAGTTAGCAGCCCTGTGCTTATCCTACAATAAATACTTTCACTGTTTATTTGGGTCAATTATCCCTGACCACTAGATTGGAGTTCCATGAAGACAGGAAGCTTGTCTTTTTTCTTCACTGTTACATCTCATGCCTAGAAAGTTGTTATTGTGTTATGTGCCACAGAGTCAGTTCAGACTCAAGTGACCCTGTAGGGTTCCCAGTAAGCAGCTGATTGAACCACTGACCTTGTGGGTAGCAGTCTAGTGCTTATCAAGCAGTGCCACACCAGGAGTCCATGTGATAAAGTAGAACTACTCTATTGGGTTTTCTTGGCTGTAATCTTTATGGAAGCAGATCTTAAGGTTTTTCTCCCATGGAGCCACTGAATGTGTATCAGCCACCAACATCTCAGATAGAAGCCAAATGCTTAATCATTGCCCCACTATACATAAAAGGTAATTTATTTTTATTTTTATAATGACAGACTGATGTAAAGGAAAAACAGAAGAAACTTGTTGAACAACTAACTGGATTAATAAGCAGTTCACCTGGACCACCTACACGGAAATTGCTGGCTAAAAATCTCGCAGCTCTTTATAGCATTGGTGATACTTTTACTGTTTTTCAAACACTTGATAAATGTAATGACATTATCAAAAGTAAAGATGACACTGCAGCCTACTTACCAACAAAATTGTGAGTATTTACTTTCATAAGGACCCATGGAGGTTTTTATTGTTTTAAGAGCAGCTCATCTGAATGGTCTGCTGACCTAAAGATCCCCAGGTGGGAGGAACCTGGGGTGTGCTGCTGTCAGTGGAAAAACGCTCTTGAGTAGTTCTAAGGAAGGTACTCTATCTCCACATATGCTCAGCTTTCCAGTAGGATTTTCAGCAAATTACCAAGACTTGGTACACAGGGATCTTTTGGTAAATTTGGAAATGATATTCTTGTCTGGGATGGAAGAAAAGCAAAGTATTTCTAAGCTATGGAATTGAGACAGGAAAGGATGAACTAGAAGCCCTAGGGCAAATCTAGCCTGCTACCTGTATCATGAATGAAGTTTGTATTTGGAATACAGACCACCCTTTTATTTTATGGTAACTACTCTCATGCTGTAATGGCAGGATTGAGTAATTGAGTCATAGATCCTTTGGTCCACATATTTGCTGACATCTAGATTAAGAGTTTGTGGTTCTGGTACAGCACTGTAGGATAAGCACTGAACTACTACCACAAAGAAACTCTTTAAAGTGCTATGAGTTGGAATCAACTTGAGGACACTAAACTACAACAAAATTAAGGGTTTAACCTAGCATCTTGTGACAGTCAAATGAGAAAATCCTCAGTTATGGTACAGTGAAGGGTGCTGTGAGGGAAAATATCACCAAAGTAAGGTTAGCTGGTGTGATACTGTGAGTTAATGTGCTGGACTGCAAAGTCACTTTAAACTGCAAGGTCAGTGATTGAAGCTCACCAGCCACTCCTCAGAAACCCTACACAGGGTTACTATGACTTGGAACGGACTTGATGGCACTTAACAACAATGACAACAAGGTTATCTGGGATGGGAACAGCAGCGTCAAGGAAAACTTCTCAAACATTCTTAAAACATGAAGGTTATGTGGAAATTCACCAGGTACAGAGATAGAGTGGAATGAGTGGATGATGAGTGTTGTAGTACAGGGGTCCAGAAACTTTCTATGAATGACCAAGTAATTGAGTATTGAGAAAAGGTATAGAAATTGGAGTCAGCAAGGAAACGGTTGTCGCCTTAAGTCTCGTATTTGTTGTCTGTATGATGCTGAACTGAATTTACTTAATCTCTTAATGACTTGCTCAAGTTCACATAGCAGTTTAGTGATATGTCCTAGGATTTAAACACAGGCCTACCAGATCCCAAAGCATGTGCTCTTAACCACTGTGTTCTCCTTCTGCTTCTCTAAGCTAAACTTGTAGGTATCTACCTAGCAGCCACTGTTTACTGAGTGATGGTAGTTTATTTCACCACCATATCTGTGTATTGTTACGTTTCTTCTTTCAGGTAGCCAAATATTCCATTAAAGTCATTTGGATGAATTGTACACCATTTCATCATGCCTGCGTCTTGTGTTTTTATACAAATGATGTGCTTGTTATACAACTTTTGCAAACTGCACAACCCCCTTTTGTATTTGTTTCCTATTTGTGTGTGTGTGTGTGCAGTCTTTACACGGGTACTATGAGCAGTATAAAATGTATCAAGTATATGTGGGTTTTTTGCCTGAACTTTTTGCATTTCCTGTTTTTCAAGCTTTGGATAACATAGTCAAGTCACAAAAGAGGGGAATCATTATAGATCGACATATTTAGGAAAGCTTCATAAAAGGAAAGCTTGGACTTTCTCCTAAAGAATGGGCATAATTTATTATGTCCATATATATTTATTCTCTTGTATTCTTAGCAAGAATGCAGGTTTATTAATTTGTATAGTATTTATTGCAATTACAGGTATTTTTGAAAGCTGAAAATTAATTCAGCATTTCTAGAAAAATGTGGCCTAGAAAAATACAAATTGATTTTTGAAGATAAGAAACATATAATGAAATTGTATCCACCTGGACAATGACCAGAGAAATTGTCACTTCTTATAGGGCTGCAGTGGCTTGTGTTGGAGCATTTTACGAAAAAATGGGGAGAATGTTAGGCAGTGCATTTCCAGAAACAGTAAATAATCTTTTGAAATCTCTGAAAAGTGCAGAGGTAAGTTTTACAGCAAATTATATTTGAAGATTTTGCTTGTGTCAAAAGTTAGGTGTCAGTTAAAAATATATTTTGACTATATTTACCATTCTTTTAATGTACATTGCATTATATTCTTTCCGTTTACCCTCAAATGTATGAGTTCCATTGTTCTAAAATGTGTTGAATTTTTCCTTGTTTCTCTTTTGTATGGTTTGTTTTACTTCTTAATTACTTTTGACTTAACCTTTCACATTTAAAGGTTTGGCCTTTTTACATTTGGCCTCTTGATATTGGTGCTTTTCTCATTTTGTACCTCAGTTTGTCATAGAATTTTCTTTGTTTATGCTCAGAATTTTTCTATTTAATCCATTTCTCAGAAAGATTTAATTGTCATTAATAACTATTCTTGCACTTCAGCAATTTCTAGAGTATATACTTAATTTTTTACCATTTATTTGTTACTGACTGTTTAAAATCTAGAGGTTAAAATTATTAGGCTCAGAGAATTTGTATGTTTTAATATGTTCTTGTTTAAATATGACATTTGTTTTGCAACAGTTGTTGAGATTCATTTATGTATATGTCTAGTCTCAAGGGCGAAGTGAAATCTTAATGAGTTTACAGAAAGTTCTAAATGGACTGGGTGGTGCAGCAGCTTCATGTCATCGTGATATTTACAAAAACGCCAGGTCCCTCTTGACTGACAGGTCAATGGCTGTTAGATGTGCAGTTGCTAAGGTTAGTTCTTGGCCAATTTATGATGTTGCTGTTTATCCTTCTTGTTGTTAAATACTCAGTGATTTCTTTTTTCTCTTAAAGTTTTAAAAATATGACAACAAATAGATTAAGTTCAAAACTTAGATATAGTTTTGTTTTTAAAAGAGAAATTCTTTGTGGTTTTAACAGATGAATGGTGGTGGTGGTGATGTGCTGTGGAGTTGGTTCCTTCTCATAGTGACCCTTTTGTAGGGTTTCCGAGGCTGTAAATCTTTATGGGAGCAGAAAGCCTCATCGTTCTTCTGTGGAGCAGCTGGTAGATTCGAACTGCTGACCTTGCAGTGAACAGCTCAGCTCATAATCCACTGTGCTACCAGAGCTCTTTAATCGATGAGTAGAACCTTTTTTGTTGTTGTTGTTCAAAGTGAGTAGAGATTTGGAAATAGTGAGATCTTAAAACCATACACTTCATTATTTCTCAATGATTACAATCCCCTATGGAATGTCATCTATCCCACTTCTTTCCTGTGTTTCCCATTTCCATTCCTTCTCCTTTCCAAACCCTTAAGAATAGAACCTGTTTCCTGGTAAAGAATTTATTTTCCATCTCTACACTCTGACTTATTTGCTCAAATAATGTATTAACCTTTCTTTTTCTGGCGATCCTGTATTCTCACAATTAGAGACTTTCCTCAGATAAGAGAATACGGTACTTGATGATGATGGTTGTATCTTTCTTTCTCCTTTCTTATAATTGCATAATGTCATAGTGGTTAAGGAGCTCTGGTAGCTTAGTGGGTCATGAGTTAGGTTGCTAATTGGAAAGTCAGCAGTTTGAATCTACTAGCAGCTCTTCAGAAGAAAAATGAGGCTTTCTGCTCCCGTAAAGATTTGCAGCCTTGGAAACCCTATACTGGGTCTCTATGAGTCAAAACAAATTCCACAGCACATAACCACCACCACCATCATTGTGGTTAAGTGCATGTGAATTCCTGGTTCAAATTTGTACTTTACCCCTTAACAACTGTCTAATTTGGGAAAGATGTTTAATCTTTCTATGCCTTTGTTTTCTCACTTATAAATTGGGTATAATAGCACAGAAGAGTGTTATTTTAATTTCATAAATAGTAAAAACAAATTGTAGCTTGTTTTGAACAATATTGAATTTTGATTCCATAAATTATTATAAAACAAATTATCAAGTTACAGTAATCTACATGTAAATACAATCTAGTATAAGAACTGTCTAATATAGTATAAGAGCTTATGAAACTTTTAGGATGTGCTTTTTTAAAATGTATTTTATCTTTTTTTTTAAAATAAGTATAATTAAACTCAAACCAAACCTACTGCTGTTGAATCGATTCCAAATTATTGCAAGCTTACAGGACAGAGTGGAACTGCTCAACAGGGTTTCTAAGGCTATAAATCTTTATGGAAGTACACAGCTTCATCTTCCTCCTGAAGAGTAGCTGGTGGGTTGGACTTCAGACCTTTTGGTTAGCAGCCCAACCTGTATAATCCACTGCCCCACCAGGGCTTTTTGAAGTATAATTAATGCAAACTTCCTTTTTTTAATTGATACTGACATCACAGATTAACTTTTTCTTCTTAAGTGAGATTTGTCCATTTTATCTGGATGGTTATTAGCATAAATTTGTTCAAACTATTCCTTTATTATTCATTTAATGTCTGTTGAACCTAGAGTAGATGACCTTCTCGTTTTAAATTTTGATAATTTGTCCCTTTCTCATTTTTCCCTGATCAGTATGACTATACATTATTCAAATTTAGTGGTCTTTTCAAAGAACCAGCTTCTTATTTTACAGTTTTGTAGTTCATTGATATCATCTGTGATCTGCATTATTTCTTTTGTTTATGCTTAATATCCTTCATCTTGAGGAAAGTAGAAGCTGAGGTTATTGAATTGAGGCTTCCCTCCCCCATTATATGGGTGTTAAAAGGGCCCTGGTAGCATAGTGGGTTATGAGTTGGGTTGCTAACTACAAGGTCAACAGTTCGAATCTACCAGCCACTTCTTGGGAGACAGATGAGACTGTCTACTCCCATAAAGATTTACAGCCTTGGAAACCCTATAGTATTTCTGTTATAAGAGCACATATAGTCGGTGTTGTTATGAGTCTGAACTGTCAGCATGCAATCACCACCTTCATAGGGGTTAGGGAACCCTTTGGTGTGAATAAAGAGCTCACCTGCTAACTGAAAGGTCAGAGGTTTGAACTCACCAGCTGCTATAAGGAAGAAAGATGTGGTCGTCAGCTTCTGTAAAGATTGCAGTTTTGGAAACCCTAGGGAGCACCCCTATTCTCGGCTGTAGGGTTGCTCTGAGTCGGAATCAACTCAGTGGCAGTGGTTTGGTTTTTTTGGTTTACTATAGAGGTTTTGTGTTACTATGTTTCCCCTAAGTACTCAGGGTGTAATTTACTATTTATATTGTATTTTCAATTCCAGTGTTTACTAGAATTACAGAATGAAGCTGTATTCATGTGGACTGCAGAACTGGAAAATGTTGCTACTCTCTGCTTTAAGGCTTTAGAAAACTCAAATTATGGAGGACGAGTGGCAGTGTCGAAGCTCTTAGGGACAGTCATGGCAACAGCATTGATGCCAAAACAGGCAACAGGTACTGTTATTTGCCAACCCTCATTAGAGTGTAATAGATGCTTGAAGGTATGTGGTATGGTTTCTTCTACATATGTTATTACATATAGACAAGTCTTTTTGTTCGTTTGTTTTGCTTCATTTTTTGTTTTTTAACCTTTGTATTATGAATTGCGTGAAGGTTTACAGAGAAGATCATCAGTTTTACATTCAATAAGTCATTGTCTTAGTTATCTAGTGCTCCTGTAGCAGAAATACTATACATGGCTTTAGCAAACAAATGTTTATTTTCTCGAAATTTAGGAGACTAGAAGTCCAAATTCAGGGTGTTGGTTTTAGAGAAAGGCTTTCTCTCAGGATGTTTATAGAAAAACTGGTGAAGTTTGAATTAGGTTCGTAATTTAGTTAATATTATTATTATTAAGTGCCATAGAGTTGGTCCCGACCCATAGTGACCCTGTTGTTTAGGGTTTTCTGAGGAGCAGCTGGTGAGCTTGAACTGCCAACCTTGCAATTCAAACGGCTTTACAGTCTGGCGCATTAACCCACAGCACCTCACCAGGACCAATGTTAATTTTTTTAGTTTTGGTCATTGTTACATAAGATGGTTAGGTAAGATGTTAATATTAAGGGCTGCTGGGTGAAGGGTACTTCTGTTTTTCCAACTTTTCTGTGGGTCTAGAATCATTTCACAATAAAAAGTGGGGGGAAAAAACCTTCCTGTCTTGCTTGACTCTGAAGGAAGGTCCTTTTCTCGAGCTCCTGCACCTGGGTGGTCTTCATGTGTTGTTACAGCTTTTCACCAGACCCAGCTTCTCTTGCTTGCTTGTATAATCTCATTAATATCTCAAAAGTGATTGATTCACGGCACACTGTATGCTATTCTTACATCATTAACATGAATAACTCATTCCCAAGCAGGAGTAGAACCACAGATGTGGACATTGTTGTTGTTGTTGTCAGCTGCCATCGAGTCGGAACCGACTCATAGCGACCCCATGCACAGTAGAACGAAACAATGTCCGATCCTGGGCCAACCTCACTACCACTGCCACACTTGAGTCCATCAATGATGCCACCTGGCCAATCCATCTCGGGTGTCTTCCTGTTTTTCTCTGACCCTCCACCTTTCCCAGCATGACATCCTTTCCCAGCGACTGTTCTCTCCTGACAATATGTCCAAAGTATGAGAGACGAAGCCTAGCCATCCTGGCCTCCAAGGAGCACTCTGGCTGCACTTCCTCCAAAACAGATCTATTGGTTCTTTTGGCAGTCCATGGCACTTTCAGTATTCTCCTCCAACACCACAACTCAAAGGCATCAATTCTTCTATGATCTTCCTTATTCATTAGGAATTGTAATATATATTTTGGGGGAAACATACTTTAATCTATAACAACTACCATGCTTTATACTTCCCTTCCAAAATTTTTGCTGTTATATGGGGGGAAAAACCAAAACCGACCTTACTGCCATGTAGTCAATTCTGATTCATAGTGACCCGATAGTGACTCCTTACGGCTTTGGAGGCAGGCAGTCTTCATGGAAGCTGACTATTTCATCTTTCTACCATGGAGTAAGGAGTGTATTCATACCAGTTAGCAGTCCAATGCTGAACCCATTGTACCACCAGGGCTCCTTACAGAGGTGGCCCCAAAAAGTCTGTGGAAAAATTCTGTTCTCTTTTAATTCTATTTTTCCACTAATATTTTAAAACCCCTTCATATGTGAAAAGACTTTATAAATTTTAGAGCTCCACCAGGGATGATAACTTCGATTCTTTAGATGACAATATGATATTAATAGTAAAAACATCTATTTGAACATCTTCTATTTAAATTACCCAAAACTAAATTCAATGTCATTGAATTGATTCTGACTCATAAGGACCCAGTATAGGGTTTCTGAGGCTGTAAATATTTACGGGAGCAGACAGCCTCATCTTCCTCCTGTGGAATGGATGGTGGGTTTGCACTCTTGACCTTGTAGTTCCCAGTCTAGTTTTTATCCAATAGCACCACCAGGACTCCTGACTATGGTAAAAATGTCAAATTAACAATGGAATAAGGTTTTTAAAATGTCAAATTAACAATGGAATAAGGTTTTTCACTTGTCATACTGGAAAATATAAAAAAAAAATTAATTCTCCCATTCATTAAGGTTTTTTATAAGAAAGTATTTACTTGTGATGTTATCACATTATAAAAATTTTCTGTTTATTGAAACATTACACAGGAAATTAAGATCCCATTTAACCGTTTATATGCCTGCTGTGCTGTAGTAGAATAAACACTGAACTGCTAACCACAAGATTGGTGGTTCAAACCCACCATCTGCTCCTTGGAAACGTTATACAGGGTCGTTATGAGTGGGAACCAATTCGACAGCACTTAACAACAGTACACCTATTGTGCAGTGTGCCAGCATTCTCATTATTTCCATTCTGTTTCCATTATCTAGCTTCCCTTCCCCGTTTCCCTTTCCTTACCTTCTCCTGCTTGGTTTAGGATAAATATTGACTATTTGGTTATATTTAAAGTGGCACAGTACTCACATGTGATGATGTTTATTTTGTGGGCCCATCTATTTTAACTGAAAGGTGACCTCCGGTTGTTCCTTCAGTTCCAAGTTTAAAGGATATCTCAGGGCAGTGTTTTCTGGGAATCTGTGGCACTGTGGGTTAATGCGCAGGACTGCAAAGTTGGTTTGAACCACAAGGTTGGCAGTTCAAGCTCATCAGCCATTCCTCGGAAGGCTTATACAGTGTAACTAGGTTGGAACTGACTCAACAGCACTTAACAACAACAACAACAACTGGTTTTGCCTCTTTTAGGTATTTGAGACTTGCTCTACATTTTTCTCTGGTTCTGTCCTGGACCATCTGTTGTGTCCCTGGTCAGAACGGTTATTAATGGTAGCCAGGCACCATCAAGTTGTGGTCACAGGAGATTCGACTGTGGTTCTGTGGGCTCTACTAATCATGAAGATTGTTTTTCTTTGATTTCCTTCTTTCTCTTTTGCTCCATCTGAGTATAAACCAATAGTTGTATCCTATATGGATTCTTGCAAGCTTTTACTATTAATTATCTTTTAAATTTTTTATTTTCAACATTTTGTAACTTTTGACCCAGTTACTCTGTTTCTTAAAAAATGACCCAAACTGTGTGCTGATGGCTTGGGGGCAGACTTGCGGGATGTACACTTTGGTTGTTTGATGATGTATGGAGGGGATTGTAATCATTGCAATGAAACAAAATACTATAGGATGAATGTAAAGCTGGTGTTCGCCCATGTAAACTATCACATAATTTGCAATAAAAACATTTTTTTAAAAAATGACCCCACCACCTAAGACAGGCAGCGTCCCTTAAACAAATAATAAATAAGGGGGAATCTGATGCAGACCATGCAGACCCGGTCAGGAGTTCATGTCCCTGTGGGCCCAAGCGTTGCTGACCGTCCAAACTATGGGCTCTGAGGATCAGACTTTAGCCACCTAACAGACATAGCAAAATGTCCCTTATCTGATTATTCAGTTATGCTGGTTAGTAATTCCATACATGAGCCCTGGATACCCACAGATAAATGTAAAAACCTTCCCTAAAAGCCGAGACTGTAAATTCCAAAAAGGCAAAGAAGTTCCCCCCAAAAAAGAGAGGATAGAGAGAAACTCTGTTAACTGATGGTATGTGGAGGGGATTATAATCAACGTAATGAAACAAGGTATATGAATGTTTGAATGTGAAACCGATGATGTGCCCTGAAAACTTTCACTCAATCCACAATAAAAACCTTAAAAAAAAAAATAAAGACCCCAAAAAAGTTTTGAAAAACTCAAAGACATATGTTGTTGTTGTTGTTGTTGGGAATTGCCATTGAGTCGGTTCCGACCCATAGCGACCCTGTATAGGGTTTCTGAGGAGCAGCTGGTGTGCTTGAACCACCAACATACACAGCTTCATCTTGGGATTAAGTTGGAAATGTACACATGCTGTGGTATATTCATAAGGTCGAATGTTACATAGTTATTAAAAATGTGGTGGAAAAGTAAGTTCTTCACTGTATAATAGGTTAAAAAATAGAGAAACAATGCATGAACTGCTTTGGGTGCCAGCAAGTAATGCCCAGCTCCACCCTTGTTGCCCCTTAAATTCTATACTATTGAGTTTGTTCTTCTCCTTTCTGTAGATGAAATCTTAGGTAAAGACCATTAATTTTCTTGCTTATATCTAATCACAGATAGTCTCATTTCAGTATTTTAAATTTCTCTTTAACAGGTAAAACTCTAAATACTATTAAAGTTAAAGCTTTTCTCTCCCAGTTCAAATACTGTTTCAGCTGGAAGCTAGCTGTAAGAAAGAGTGGTGGGGCAGTTTTGGGTTTTTTCTACTTTCCCACTGTATTATGGGATAGCATTGAGACTATTGTGCAGGAGAGCCCAGGACTGTGACCACTGTGATGAATATATAGCCCTTTCAGTGTAAACATTGGTATTTATACAGAGAGCAGCATGCAAATGTTAAGTTCTGTGTTCCATCATCCCTGTACCTTACTTTCTGTTTTGTTTTTAAACTTTTTATTGTGAATTGAGTGAAGTTTTACAGACAAGATCATCAGTTTTACATTCGATAAATCATACACTTGGTTTCATCTAAAAAAAAAAAGAATAATGTACAGGAAGAAAGCAAAAGGTCATTAAAAAGACAAGAAGGAAAGAAAAGACTAAAATGGATGTCAGAAGAGACTGTGAAACTTGCTCTCCAGCGCAGAGATATTGAAGTGAATGGAAGAAATGAGGAAGTACAAGAGCTGAACTCAATATTTCAAAGGACGTCTCGAGAAGACAAAGTAAAGATTATAATGAAATGTGCAAATATCTTGAGTACAAAACCAAAAGGGAAGAGCACACTTAGCATTTCTCTAGCTGAAAGAACTAAAGGAAAATTCAAGCCTCGAATTTTAAT
The DNA here is from genome assembly GCF_000296735.1 of Chrysochloris asiatica. Classification (NCBI taxonomy): domain Eukaryota; kingdom Metazoa; phylum Chordata; class Mammalia; order Afrosoricida; family Chrysochloridae; genus Chrysochloris; species Chrysochloris asiatica. The sequence goes on along the minus strand of NW_006408542.1, from coordinate 3,575,236 downwards.
AGTGAAGGATTCTATGGGCAAAATACTGGGTGATGCAGAAAGCATCAAAAGAATAGGAAGGAGGAATACACAGTCACTATACCAAAAAGAAATGGTCAGTGTTCAACCATTTCAAGAGGTTCAAACAAACCAATAACTGATGATACTGAAGGAAGAAGTCCAAGCTGCACTAAAAGCACTGGCATAAAACAAGGCTTCAGGACTACAAATTGAAATCTTTCAACAAACCTAAAGAAGCAATGGAAGCACTCACTCATCTATGCCAAGAAATTTGGAAGATAACTACACCTGGCCAAATGATTGGAAGAGATCCATATTTGTGCAGGTTCCACAGAGAGGAGAACCAATGGAATGTGGAAATCATCCCGCAATATCATTAATAGCACAGCAAGTCAAACTTTGGTGAAGATAATTCAAAAGTGCCTTTAGCACTGTGACAGGGAAATGATGAAAACTCAGGCCAGCTTCAGAAGAGGGTGTGAAATGAGGGGTATCATGCTCACATCAGGTGGATCTTGGTTGACAGCAGAGAATACCAGAATGATGTTTACTTGTGCTTTATTGACTGCAAAGGCTCTTGACTGGATCATGAAAAACTATAGATAGTATTGCAGAGAATGAGTGTTTCAGATCATTTAATTGTGCTCATGAGGAACCTGTACATAGACCAAGAGGCAGTCATTTGAACAGAAAAAAGAGATACTAAATGGTTTAAAATCAGGAAAGGTGTGTACCAGGGTAATGTTCTTTCTTTCTTTTTTCCTAAACTTTCTATTGTGAATTGAATTGAGTGAAAGTTAACAAACAAAATCATCAGCTTTACTTTCAGCTAATCATACGTGTTGTTTCATCTAAATGGTTATACTCCCCTCCCTGCAACAGCAGTTATCTTGCTTCTTCCCTTTGGCATCCATTTTACATCTTATTTTTTCACAAATCAATGAAGCAAAAATATTTGATGTATACCTACAAAACAAAAAGTGTGTATTCATTTAAATGCCCAAAGGGCACAGTTTACAAATCAGTCTATTGCCTTCAGGCACACAGCAGTTCTCTGTCCATGGGCTTAGAGTCTGCAGCTGCTCTGTCTTTCCATGCCATGACCTTTGACACCGTCTTTGCTGTCGCCATTTTTCTAGGTAAGATCTCATGCTCCATTCATGCTCTTCCTTCTTGATGGTCCTGGGATCCTCTGTTCCTGAAATGAAAGATTAACTACTCCCACCTTTTAGTTGCACACCTTCTGCAATTACAGTTGTGAAAGTCTCAATCTGCTACAGAGTTGTAACCTTTCAACGTATTACTTAATCTGTATGCTGAGCAAATAATCTGAGAAACTGTGTTATATGAAGAAAAATGTGGCATCCAGATAGGAGGAAGACTAATATGCAAATATGTACATGATATAACCTTGTTTGTTGAAAGCAAGAAGACATAAAAACACTAGTGAAGATCAAACACTACAGCCTTTGTTATGGATTGCAACTCAATGCAAAGAAAACAAAAATCCTCACAACTAGACCAATAAATAGCATCATGATAAATGGAGAAAAGATGGAAGTTATGAAAGACTTCGTTTTGCTTGGATCCACAGTTAGCATTCATGGGAACAGTAGTCAAAAATCAAAGGATGTATTGCACTATGTATATCTGCTGCACAAGACCACTTCAGAGTGTTCAAGAGCAAAGGTGTCAGTTTGAAGACTAAGGTGTGCCTGACCTGAGCCAGGGTATTTTCAGTAGCCTCACATGAATATGAAAGTTGAACAGTATATAAGGAAAACTGTAGAAGAACTAATGCATTTGCATTAAAGGTGTTGGAGAAGAGTATTAAAAGTAGCATGCACTTTGAGAAGAACAAACAAATCTGTGTTGGAGGAAATACAGCCAGACTTTCTTGAAAGTCAGGATGGCAAGACTTTGTCTCTCATTCTTTGGACATGTTATCAGTAGGGACTAGTCCATAGTGAAGCACATCATGCTTGGTAAAGTGGAGGTCAGTGAAAAAGAACATGATTTGATTGCCAATGAGATGGATTCGCATAGTGATAGCAGCAGTGGGCTCAAACATAAGATTTATGCAGAAGGTGTAAGACTTGTCAGTGTTTTGTTCTGTTGTGCATAGGGTCACTGTGAGTTGGAACTCAATTGATACCACCTAACAACAACAAAAACACTGTATTCTGGTCCTCTTGGCCAGGGTCAGATGAGGCATCAACAGGATAAAACACAGAAAAGGCAACACCTGCTGGACATTTTCTTGATCTGGCTTTGCTACTCTGTGAAAACATTCATGAATCCCCACTCAGAACATTTGGCTGTCACTCTCCTTGTCTGTGGTCATTTACTGTTCTTCTGCATCTCTCAGAATTCAGCTAAGGTTACTTTATCCAGGTGGGAAATCCTTGCATGTGGCAGTCCTTTGAAAAACAGCATCCAGGACAGCTACTTTGCCCAGAAGAGGCATCTGTCTTAATTTCAAGATAGTTACCTGGCTTTGGAGTCCTGGTGTGGCACACTAGGATAAGTGCTATACCGCAAGGTCAGTTAGAACTGAAAGGTCAGAGGTGCAGACTTACCAGGTAGGTCTTCCTCGAAAACCCTATGTTGTTGTTGTTAAGTACAGTGGAGTCACTTCTGACTCATAGTGACCCTGTACAGGGTTTCCGAGGCCATAAATCTTATGGGAGCAGAACGCTTCATCTTTTTCCCGCAGAACGGCTGGTAGTTTCGAACTGCTGACCTTGCAGTTGGCAGCCCCACTTGTAACCACTGTGCACCAGAGCTCCTTCGAAAACCCTATACAGTGTTCATTATGAGTCGAAATGAACTCGACAGCACTTAACAACAACAACCGCCTGTCTTTACTCTTCTCTGAAGCTGCCAGCTTCAGTCATATAGCCTTTTGCTTTTTTGAATGTTACTGGGATTAGTTGTGAAATGGGATTTTGTACTCCATCATTGAAAGGAAAGTGATCTCTAAAAAGTCCCTTTTAGGTGATTTGAGGCAAGGGGAAGAGGGGAAAAAGACTTACTACACTTTTAGTAACTTTTTTCAATGAAATCCTTTATCATGGTCTCTATAGTTTGAACTACTTATATTGCTTGAGAATATAGAGATAAGTTCCATATATTTTTTATTTTAGTCCTTGCAAACCCTTGAACAAGCTAAGGCAAGCTGGTCTCATTTTAAGCACATGACACAGAAGAAAAGTTTGTATGTTTATGTAAATTTTTTATACATAAAGGAAATTGAAAAAAGAAATATATCAAATACTAACAGTGATTATGCCTGGGTTGTGGGATCATGCTTGTTTGTTTTCCCTACACCTGTCTGTTTTTTTCAAAATTCTCTCTAATGTGCATTATTAGCTGTATGATTACAGAATATATCTTAATAATTACTTGACTTTTAAAACTATAGATGTATTTTGTTCTTGTTGTTACTAAATGCCTTCAAGTCGTAGTGACCCTATATAGGGTTTCTAAGAAGTGGTTGGCAGATTTGAACCATAAATATTGTGTTAGTAGTCCTGGGCTTCTCCTCCAGCTCTTCACTATTAGGAAATAGAATTGAATGACAACAAATCAGTGTGTGAAAATACTAACTTACATATTTACTTTTCTTCCTGAAAGTAATGCGCCAGAATGTGAAACGTGCGACACTAGATGAGGTCTTAGAGCTCATGGCCACTGGGTTTCTACGTGGAGGGTCTGGCTTCTTAAAGAGTGGTGGAGAAATGTTAAAAGTTGGAGGGTCAGTTAATCGTGAAGTGAGAGTTGGAGTTACACAGGTTTGTAATATATTCACATGTAAAAGACTTCTCATCATATCACTTGGGGAATTTCATGTAAGACTATTAATAAGTAACACACAGATTATTAAAATGATCTGGTTTCTGTAAAAATATTTCTTTTATTGAATTAATTGCATGTTTAAACATGATATTTAGATATGCCTTTGTCTACTATATTATAAACATCTCATGGAGTTTTCTCAAATTTTGCTTGGCAATGATAAGATATAAAATAATTCCGCTTTAATTGAACTATATTCAGGAAGCTTGAGGCGTTTTGATTTTTTGTGTTCTCCATCAGTCCTTATTACCACCGCTGACCAATTTCTGCTTAAGATTAAACCTGATATGGGATTAGACTTTTAGAATAATTAACACCAAATATGCTTCTATCTGTATAAAAAGATGGAATGGTTCTCATGAACTTATCACAATCAGCCCAGCCATATCTTGCCCCTGAAATAAGTTTCAGTAGAAGTTTCTTATAGAGAAAGTCCTGAATATTTTGTAGTTGTATGTTATTGTTTACTTAGGATGTTAGGGTGTTCTTTTTCCTATAATTTGTTACTTTCCAGATCATCAAAGTAAATTCCGCTATTCCTTCCCTTCCTCACTACTCTCTCTTAGTTTTTTATGAAGCTATTATTCAGTCAAAGACAATTCTACCACTAGTTCCTATGCTAGAGTTTCTAAATAAGGTCTCAAGTTTAAATTTTCTCTACTTAAAGTAATACAGAAGGGCTTTCAAAAATTCATGGAAAAATTCCTTATTTTCCATGAAATTTTTAAAGTCCCCTTATATAATGTACAATTTATTGTTATAAGTGTTATAGTATTTTATATATTTTATAGAAATTGTTTTGTTATCATCAATTGCTTTGTTTTATTTTAATGCATTTATATACATTTATCTGAAGTTGTATATTGATCTATTGATAGGCATATGTTGTCTTTGTAACAACATTGGGTGGCCAGTGGTTGGAGCGTAGCTTTGCTACATTCTTGTCCCATGTACTTGATCTGGTTTCTCATCCTCGGGCAACACAAACACATGTAGAGGCTGTATACTCCAGACGATGTGTCTCCTTTATCCTAAGAGCTACTGTTGGCAGTCTGCTAGGTGAAAAAGCCCAGATTGCAGCTGCCAAAGAAATATGCCAAGCTATTGGAAAACAAATGAAAGCAGTAGGTAAGTGTTCACATTGAGTAATGTTATTATCTTAGCTACATTTAACTCATTATTATTATTAATAAATGCCTCGTAAGTCTGATTTGTTCATAGCTTTCTAAACTTAAAAAAAAAAAAATTACTGTGTTTTGGTAAGAGGTTTACATATCAGATTAGGTTCCCGTTTAACAATTTCAACATATACAGTTTGTTCAGTGACGTTGATTACATTTTAGACAGTGTATGAAGTTTCTTATTTCCGTTTTGTTTGTTCCATTTCCAGTACTTCTCATCTTTGCTTTAGAGATCATTTGGGCTAATGTAGATGATTTCTTTAAAGGAGCACTTGATTTGATTTTAATGACTGTGTTTTTTTTTAATTAAGTGTTTTTATTTTGCATTGAGTGAAAGTTTACAGGGCACATCATCAGCTTCACATTCAACCATTCATATAGCTTGTTTCATTACATTGATTATTATCCCCTCCATATATCATCAGTTTACAGTGTTTCTCTCTATCCTCTTTAGCTTTTTTTTTTTTTGGGTGGGGGGGGGGGGGGGGGGGGCTTGACTTGCCTTTTTGGAATTTACAGTCTCGGCTTTTAGGGAAGGTTTTTACATTTGTCTGTGGATATCCAGGGCTCATGTATGAGATTACTAACAAGCATTACTGAATAATCAGATGAAGGACAGTTTGCTATGTCTACTAGGTAGCTAGAGTCTGATCCTCAGAGTAATGACTATGTTTTAATTGTATTTTCTTAATTTGATAGTAAAACAAAATATATTGTTGTTAAGTGCTGTCGAGTCAGTGCAGACTCACAGCGACTTTGTGTAGAGTTTCCTAGGGTTGGCTTATAGGTTTGAACTGCCAGTCTTGTGGATAGCATTCCAGTATTTATTCTACTACAGCACCACATTAGGACTCCAAAACAACATATGATTATAGCCAAATATAATTTTTCATGATTTGAGTAGCATATTTGTAAGACTAGATTTTACTGACTTATATCCAGTACCGATACTGATTTTATAGCTCTCTTGGTATGCAGCGGTACATTGGGCTGCTCTCTTTAATGTATTTAAATCTGTTTTCTTCTTAGAGCCTGTCAATAATGAGCCCCTGTTTATTTGTTTTTTTTCCTAATAGGCTTAATATCAAAACCTAATGAGGGATAATTACATATGGTTATTAGTCCTTATAGAAGAATATAGAATTCTTGGGTTGCTCAAACAATTAAGTGCTCTGCTACTAACTGAAAGGTTGCGGTTCAAACCTATCTCCAGACACGTTAGAGGAAAGGCCTGTGGATCTACTTCCGAAAGAGCACAACCATTGAAAACCCTATGGCATGCGTTCTACCTTGAAACACATGGAGTTCCCATGAGTCGGAATCGACTCAACAGCTACTGGTTAGGTGTTTAGATAGAAAGATATGCCAGGAAACTTCAAAAATTGAAAATTAGAAGAAATCCTTTGCTAAGAAGTGTCCATTTTTAAATTATTTCAGGTTAATAATGGTTAATTTGAGTATTCGAGATTTGCAAAGCAGTAATTTAGGGCTTAAATGAAGAATGAGATAGTTCTTGCCTTTTTGGAGCTTTCAATACAATTAGGAAGATAAAGTGAGTCAAATATAAATTATACAAGATAGCTTCGTTAGGCAAATTATTATTCTTTAATTGTTGTAAAAAATATATCTATAGCACAACATTTTCCACTTTAACATTTTTGACATGTGCTGTTCAGTGATGCTGTTTGCATTTCTCATATTTGGCAGCCAGTGTCCGTTAACCAAGTTTTCCTTCTTCATAAACAGATACTCAATACTCAGTACTTTCTAGCCCTCTTTATGCCTTACTTGCTGAAACAAACCTCCCCCTGATAACATTCAATTACTGTGTAAGCCATTTCTTTTTACTACATAGAGCTAACTAAAAATGATAAATTGTGAGTTAAGGGATGTTTAAATGAAACATTTTAAAGATAACGTTTTTGCTAAAATAATAATAATAAT
>NW_006408542.1:3563782-3568008 GCF_000296735.1 Chrysochloris asiatica | reverse complement strand
CAGAGCTAGGAGGGAGTAATAGAGTGAGTCAAAATCAGATAGTATCTGTCTAGGGAGTTTATAATTTAGTGATCAAAAAACAGAATTCACACATTTCCAGGTCCAGAAATTTCTAGGAAAAGAAGGAGGTATTTAATTATAGTTTATAATAGACTAGGGGGCTTCAAAAAGTTTGTGGGAAAATTCCATTATCTTTTCATTCAATTTTTCCGTGAACTTTTGAGCCCCTTTTTTATTCTATTATTCTATATTGTATATTATTATAATCAAATTGTGTGAAATACAAAAATAAGGAAAATTTACAGTGATTTAAAGTTTATTAATATTAAGGTCATAGATTAGCTGTTTGGCTTTAAAAACACCTAAAAGCAGACTTAAATACAGTGTGTTTGGGATTCATGGGCCATAATATATTCTCAATTAGTAATTTGACAAGGAGTCTTTAATTATCCCATGTTAAATAGATTTTGTTTCTAGTGAAAATTAAAATGGCGGGGTTGAGGTAAGTACAACAACTTTTCAAGAACATTCTAGTATCAGGGTCCAAAGCTGCCTTCTTGTAGATCCACTTTCTAATCCATAATTTAATAGTGATGGTATCAATATATTGGAATAACATTAATAAAGTAACAGTAGTATCTGCTGACAGTTATTAAATGTGTACTGGGAGCAGCTTTGTGCTTAATTCTTTAGATTCATTAGCTATTAACGATCATAATATTAATCATCTTAAAAGGCACATAAGCTCTTTTAACAGAGAAAGATCGTGGGACTTACAAAGTTAAATATCTTACCTGGTATCACATAACTAATATGACAGATATCATTGGGATTTGAACTCATGTTTTCTTTCATCAGAGTCTGAGCTTTTATATACTGTGACTTGTTGTCCCTTGTATATTCAAGTACACAAAGTAAGAGTATGTTGTCTTCCTAGAAGCAGACATGATAACTTAGTGTATATTTAAGCATTATCACGAAGTCACTAAACACTCTTGTTAAGTCACTTATGTGTCACTTAACAATAGAATTTTTCTGTTGAGAAATAACTGCTGTTTAATACCTAGGAATCAATTGTTATGATTTAAAAACAGGGACTTTGTAAGCCAAGAAAATTACATGACAATTTAATTCACGCAAATGCATGAATTTGTGTTCGTTTCCAGAAGCAGTAGTGAATGATACGAGTAATGAAAACAAATCTGGGGCAGCAGACATTGCAGCAAGCCAGCATGTGATGGTCTGTGCCCTCCAAGAGCTTGGGAGCCTGGTCCAGAGCTTAAATGCCACTGCGTCCCCTCTTATTCAGGAAACATCTATAGGTATGATATTCAGTCAATAGTGCGAATATTGTGTACTGTTTTAAAAAGTCGTGTGTATTTTGATACTTAACTCCTAACTGCTCATTGTTATATTAGCAGTTTAGATCATTTGTTGAAATTGGATTTTGTAATTGAAGATAATTATTCACTATGATGGAGTCCTGGTGTGATGCTGTAGAATACGTACTCAACCACTACGTCGGTTTGAACCACAGGGTCGGCGCTTCAAACTCATCAGCAGCTTCTCGAAAACCCTTTACAGGGTCGCTATGGGTCAGAACCCACTCGACAACATGTAACAACAACAATTCAATATGATGGACTCCTGGTATGGAGCTGTAGGATAAGCACTGGACTGTGAACCACAAAGTTGGCAGTTCAAACCCACCAGCAGCTCCTTGAAAACCCTTTGCAGGGTTGCTATTAGTTGGAACCAATTCAATGGCACGTAACAACAATTCACTATGATAGTCAATATTGAATTAAATAGTAAAATAAAGTTTTGGAAGATAAAGCAAAAAGAGTTATGGTCGTTTTATTTCTTATCATTGACTAATGTTTACTTGTTATCGGTTGTATACTTTTGAGTCGGTTCCAACTCATTTGTTGTTGTTGTTGTTATGTGCCATGGAGTTGATTCTGACTCGTAGCGACCCTGTGCAGGGTTTCCAAGGCTGTAAATCTTTATGGGAGCAGAAAGCCTCATCTTTCTCCCGCGGAACAGCTGGTAATTTTGAACTGCTGACTGTGAGATTGACAGCCTGATTTGTAACCACTAAGCTACCAGAGCTTCTTAGTGACCCTGCGTTGGATTTCTGAGGAGCTGCTGGTGGGTCTGAACCGCCACCTTACGGTTCAAATGGACCTTATCCTGCAGTACACCAGGACTTGATAATATTTATCAAAGACTATGATATAATTTTACATTAGCATTTATATTTTATTGGGTATAATTTTGCTATATTGCTTTATAAAATGCTCCCTTAAGTTACTCTACTGCTTATGACTAATGCATATGTTTTCTGACAGAATTCTTAAACTGTGAAACAATAATGACTATAATTTTAATTAGTATGTTATACATAGTCTGAGGAGCTGTGGTAGCGTAGTGGTTGTGAATTGGGCTGGTAATCTTAAGGTCAGCAGTTCAAATCTACCAGTTGTTTCTGAATGATGAGGCTTTCTCCTCCCGTAAAGATTTACAGCCTCAGAAACCCTATACAGGGTCACTATGAATTGGAACTAACTCCACTGCACGTACCCTCCACCATACACAGTCTATTAGTCCATGAACTCTTTACTTCATTAAAGAGTAATCTTTTTGAGTGTTTCTTTTTTAGGACTTTTGGAGACCGTGACTTCAGTACTTCTTCATCCAAGTATGGCTGCTCGTCTTGCTGCTGCCTGGTGTTTGCGCTGTGTGGCTGTGGCATTACCTTTCCAGTTGACACCTTTTCTAGACAGGTGTGCAGAACGCCTCAACAACTTGAAGACTTCACCAGAAGCCGTTAGTGGATACAGTTTTGCAATGGCTGCCTTGTTAGGTGGAGTTCATCAGTGTCCTCTGGGCATTCCTCATGCCAAGGGAAAGGTATGACAGATATTATAGGATTATAAATGCTGTCTTAAAAGCTGTGATTTGTTTCTTGTTTCTTAGAGGTATTTATTTTTGTTGATGATACACAGCAGAACATACACCATTTAAGTGATTTCTACATGTACAATTAATGCCATTGATTGTACTCTTTCAAGTTGGGTAGGCTGAGTGGTGGTTTTGATTGGAACCCTTGTGTTTAATGTGGAACTGGATGATAAAATGAAAATAGCTTTTCTATCGTTATATAAAATATACTGTTTGCTAATATGGGGTTTGGTGGAGTCCTGGTGAGGATAAGCACTGGACCACAAGGTCAGTTTCAACTGCAAGGTTGGTGGTTCAAACTCACCAGGCACTCCTCGGATACCCTATGGCTCACTATGAGTCAGAGCCAACTCGACAGTACTTAACAACAATATGGGGTTAGCAGGCCTTCATTAAAATTTGGTATTTAATTCTGATATATGAATAATAGGATTCCTGGTGTGGCACTGTTGGATCAGCACTAGACTGTTAACCACAAAGTTTGTGGTTCCAACCAACCAGCTGTTCCTCAGAAACCCTATGTAGGATTGTTGTAAGTCAGAACCAACCCAGTGGCACTTAAGAATGACAGAGGAATAATAAACTTTGTGTGGGTATAGTAGTATTTTAAAATTTATTTTTGACACAGATATATATTGTAATAATTATTAAAATATCAGAGTTTAAAATTTACTATTAAAATTTCACATTATTACAATATACAAATGGAGTATTTTAGTTCACTGGTAGAATTCTTGCCTTATGTATAAGAGACCCAAGCTTGAATCCTGCGAGTGGCTACTACCCATTTGTTATGGAGGCTTGTGTATTGCTGTCATGCTGAACAATGAGATATAGCTTCCACATTAAAAGGAACTAGGAAGAAAAGCCTCATGATCTGCTTCCAAAAATCAGCCAATGAAACATCCTGTGGATCACAACAGTTCAGTCCAGAACCAATCATGGGAATGGTGTCAGACTGTACAGCAGTTTGTTCATTGTACATGGGGTAACCAGGAGTTGAGGGCATCTGGATGGCAGCTAACACCAACATGTTATATACAATGGCCAAAGATCATATGATAAATGTTCAACATCATTAGCCCTTAAGAAAATTCAAATCAAAACCACAATGAGATTCCACTACACAACCACTGTTTATAGTAATGACAAAAAAAATGTACTGTGGTTTATGTATATAATCTGACACCTTGGCTTGGAGGTTTTGTTGTTAAATACCATGGAGTCGGTTCCGACTCATAGTGACCCTGAACAGGGTTTCC
>NW_006408542.1:3555119-3563652 GCF_000296735.1 Chrysochloris asiatica | reverse complement strand
CCCTGTGCTACCAGAGCTCTTTATGGTTTGGAGGTTTAGGGTCATGGTTTCATGTGACATCCCAGTTTATTGGCCCAATAACATATTTAGTGCTTTTGTTCTACTTTGTAGTGCATTGTGTTATGTCTGGGGTCTTAAAAGCTTGCAAGTAACCATCCAAGGTACACCAATTGGTCTCGATCCACCTTGATTAACAGAGGAAGGAGAATCAGGAACAGAAGGAGGATATAGAATGTGTAGCTAATTGCCTTTATGAACAACTGCTTCCTTTGCTGCAAAACCAGAAGAAATGGATGATGCTTAGTTGCCATTACAGAACATTTTGATCAAAGATTCCATAGTAAAATCATGATCAAAAGCGGGAAATGCAAAACAGAATTTCAAATTCTCATGGACTCTAGACTTTCTGGAACCATGTAGAAACTATTGCCCTGAGATAATCTTTAAACTTCAAACCAAAAATTTGAACCTGTCATTATTGGGGGTGGTGGGGGGAGGGGATAGATGGAAAATTGTGTTGGAGAGGATACGGAGAAGTCGGAACTTTGGTGTATTGATGATGGGAGTATAAGATGATCCACCTGCTATGGAAAACAGTTTAACAATTCCTCAAAAAGATAAACAGATTTAGTATATGACTCAGTAATTCTACTCCTAGGTATACTATACACAAAAGAACGGAAAGCAGGAAGTCAAACAGATAGTTCTGTATCAATATTCATAACATCATTTTTCACAGTTGAAATAGCCCAAGTATCTGTCAGCAGATGAATACCAATTGCTGTGGTATCAATTCTGACTCATATTTATTTGCCTTATAAGGAAAGTGTGGTATATGCCCATAAGAGGGTATTATCTAGTAATAAAAAGAAATGCTGTTCTGGTACATCGTGCAGGATAGATGAACTCTGAAAACTTACTATGTGAAATGCAGCAGACATGAAAGGACCAGCATTGTATGATCCAACTTATGTGAAATACCTAGAATTGGCAAATTTATGGAGACAGAAATTAGATTAGTTACCAACTGCTGGGACAAGGGGGAATGAGGAATCATTACTCAGTGAGCACAGTTTCTGTTACGGGTGATGACCATTTTAAAAATAGATAGTGGTGATGGTTGATAAATACGGCATACCTTGGCAATATTATGGGTTCAGTTCCACACCACTGCAACAAAGTGAGTCATGAATTTTAATTTCCCAGTGCTTATGTGGAAAGTGTCTGGGGTATTGACACTTTACAGTGCATATGAAAATTATGTTTATACTTCTTGTAGTCTAGTAAGTTTTCAGTAGCATCATGAAAAATTTGAAGTATTGTGCAAGTTACCAAAATGTGACTCAGACATGAAGTGAACACAGGCAGTTGGGAAATGGCCAATGGATGTGCTCAATGTAGGGTTGGTATAAATCTTCCATTTTAAAATGCAGAAGGTAAAGTGCAATAAAACAAGGTATACTTATATTGTAAATAGAATTAATGTCACTGAAGTGTACACTTAAAAGTGATTAAAATGGTAAATTTTATGTTAACTGTATTTTACTACAATAGAAAAAAAATTTTTAATCTAAAAAGCAAAGCAAAATAAGGCAAAACAAATAATAACATTGCTGTTTAAAACCTGTCAGGAGACTATACTATTGCCAGTGGCCATATTTAACATATTGATAATGGTTAATGAAAACTGAGAGTGATTTAATAGTGAGTCGTTTTTCCCTATTCTTTCATAACTGATGAAAGTAAAGGTAGTATAAAGGAGCGCTGGTGATACAGTGGTTACATGCTCAGCTGCTAACCAAAAGGTCAGCAGTTTGAACCCACCAGTAGCTCTGCTGGGGAAAAGACCTAGTGATCTGCTTCCGTTAAAATTACAGCCTAGGAAACTATGGGGCAGTTCTATTCTGTCCTATAGGATGGCAGCGGGTGAAAGAGTATGCATTAATCTTCTTTAGTGATGAATTGTCTTCTTAAGAACTTAAATAGTGTTTAAATATTATTTGTAACTTTACATAGGTAAATTGGGGTGAGATTTTAAAATTCTCATTATTTTTGGAACACTGGGTCCAGGTTTATTTATTCCTTTGACTTCCATTGTTACTGCTGGAATCTAGACTTCATTTCTCTGTGCCACTTAGTTGGCTCCTTGAAGTTTCTCTCCTTTATCTTTCCCTCACTACTTTCATATTTCTAATTTGCTCACAGAGACCCTTAGGAACTACTTGGTGCTCAGAGAATATAAAATCTCCTTTGTGTGATAAACTGGTGTCTTCACAGTCTGTCTTTATTCTACCCATTTACTCAAAATTCCCACTGCTCCAATCAGCCTAGCCGTCCTGTTTTTTTCCCATGCCGGTTTCAGTCTCCACCTTAAGGGGATGAGAGTCTAATGTAAGAAATGATCATGCACTAAGGTGTGATAATTTACAAATGAGGGAACCCAGTTTACTTTGTCCTAGGTCAGAAAGCTAGTAAATGGCATAGTTGGGATCTGAGCCCTAACAGTCTCTCTCTAGCACTCACTTTTAACCACTATGCTTTTTAATTCTCAGAGTCATTAGTGGAATTCACATTGAATAAATCTGTTGGTTTCCAAACACTCTTGATGTTGTCTCTTTTAACCATATTTTTTGAGAAAAGTCAACTTATTTTTAAATAAAGCATTACTAGTTTTCTAATTTTATATTTAACATGTTTTATTAAAATACAATTTTTAAACTTCTCTTACAGATGGTAGTGAGTATTGCTGAAGATCTCTTACGAACCGCTGCACAAAATAGTAGGTTGTCTTTACAGCGCACCCAGGCTGGATGGCTTTTACTTGGAGCACTTATGACTTTAGGTATAATTGTATTTGGATTGAGTTTTCTACACTATTTAACTTATGACTTTAGGTATAATTGTATTTGGATTGAGTTTTCTACACTATTTAACTGTCAGTAGGTTGTAGGGCAAATTTAATTTAAAAGTTATTAAACTTCACAGTATAGACTTTAAGTTGTAAAATGATAAAGATTTTTTTCCTCATCATCTGATAGTAGTTTTGTCTTTGGGTAATTTCTGTTTAAATATGAGGAGGCCTTAAAGTTTGTGTAAAAATGAAATTACAAGATAATAAAATATTTCCATGAACTTTTTTGAAGCTCCCTTGTGTATTTAATGAAGACGTTGACAGCAAAGTTTCACCTTCGTCATCAGAACAGCCATTTACTTGATTCTTGTTGTTAATATCTTCGGGTTAGTTCCAGCTCATTGTGTCCCTGCATTTACTAGAATGAAACATTGCCTGTCCTCCACCATTCATTTCATGGTTAGTTTAGTGTTCATCAAAAGAGCTGAGTGTATGGAAGGCAAGTTTTATTCTTAAAGTGAAGACAAGTCTTTGTGATTTCATTAGGGTGTTAAAGTCACATTTAAACAGCACTGTTATTGCTGCTTTCTTGGTTGCTAAAATTATTGATCCATTTTAAAATTCATTTTATTTTGTGTGTGGGAGGCTCTTGTTTTCTTTGGCTTTTGTTTAAAATGTACATTTTACATCTATGGTTTTTTGTATTCTCATTTTATTGGTTAGGACCATCTGTTGTTCGATACCATCTGCCCAAGATGTTGTTATTGTGGCGAAATGTTTTCCCGCGTTCTTTAAAGGAACTGGAGGCTGAGAAGGCCAGAGGAGATTCTTTTACCTGGCAAGTAACATTGGAAGGTCGTGCTGGAGCTTTATGTGGTAAGGACTGAAAGGATATGCACTTTAAGAATAATGTTGTATTATTAAGATGTTTATGAAATGAGGTGGAGGGTAGGCTTGCAGGGTGTACCCTTTGGTTGGTTGATGATGCATGGAGGGGATTGTATCCATGGCAATGAAACAATATACGATAGGATGTATGTAAAGCTAATGTTCTCTCATGTAAAGTATCACATAATTCACAATAAAACATTAAAAAAAAAGATGTTTATGAAATGAAAAAAAATGATTACTTCAACTGTTTTTAAATGTTGGGGTGTTATGAAATAATTTTTAAACTCATAGCAACCCCATGTGATAGAGTAGATCTTTTATAGGACTGGTGTGGTGCAGTAGGATCAACACTTCTAAATGCAAAGTCAGCAGTTCAAGCCCACCAGCTGCTCCTTGAAATCCCTATACAAGGTTGCTGTGAGTCAAAACCAACTCCATAGCACTTAACAACAACACCAACCATCATTAGGGGAACAGACCTCCAGGTTTTTTGTCCCCAGAGCTGCTGGGTGGATTTGAATGGCAAACTTGTCAGTTAACAGTCAAGCGCTTCACTGTTCCATCAACGAAGCTTGTTTTTATTTTAGTTTGTGATCCATGGAATTTTAGATGTGGGAAGGAACTTTATAAATAATCTTATCCAGTTGACTAATTTTGTAGTCAAATAGAAGCTGAGATTCTAAGAAGTCGATTAGAATTGTTGGTAGGGTTATAACGAGAATCTAGTCTCTTGATTCCCACATATTGCAGTCTTCTACCTGTCAAAGATACTGGGTTGTAATTTTAAAAAGCAATCTAATGAATATTTAGAGAAATATGATACCCAGGAATGCCTAACTTATGGACTATACAATTAATAAGTCTTTCGTAGTATATAAAAACAGCTCTTTTTTCATATTGTTATCAAATCTTCAAAGGGTGCAATATTTTTCAGATATCAGCATTATAAAAATTATGGGAAAAATTGTTTTGTCAGCAACTTACAAGAAAGGCTTAAGTTTTGGTTTTCTTAGAAATTACACTGGGTGGTCCTGCTTTTGTTTATTTTTTGACATTTCTCAGTGTAAAAACTGCTGCTTTTTTCCAAAAGAAGAGAGGGAGATAGGTGCCTGCTCATAAGAGGATGGAAGGGCAAGATGTCAGTTTTGCTTCCACACATCTAAGGGGTGTTGCATCGTTAACTCTGTTGTTAAAGAGCCTATATAATGAGATCCTTCTCACTGGACCATTTTGTCCACTCTTGGTTCTGTCTTGAAGTAGCGTTTTTTTTGGGTTTTTTTAGTAGTCTAAATTCCTTTGGGCTTAAACTCCTTGGAATTCTTATTCAGGATATCTCCATGAGAATTATTTCCCATTCTTCCATTTTTACTGTGTACCATAAAACACTTGATCGTAAGGTCAGTTTGAATCACAAGGTGGCCATTCAAACCCACCAGCCACTCCTTGTACAGGGTTCCTGAGTTGGAACCAACTCCACAGCACTTAATAACAACAGCCGTCTTTCTTTTGGCTTTTTGTAATTATTTTTCTCTATAGGAGTCTTTGTTTGATGCTGTAGGATAAACACTCAACCACAAGGTAGTTTGAACCACAATGTCAGTGGTTCAAACTCACCAGCAGCTCTTCGGAAACCCTATACAGGGTCGCTATGGGTTGGAACTGACTCGAAGGCACTTAACAGCAACATAGTTGCAATTAAGGAGTCCTAATCGTGCTGTAGGGTAAACACTGGACTGCTAAGTGAAATGCTGGCAGTTCAAATCCACCTGTTGCTCCATAGGAGAAAGTTGAGACATTTTACTTCCATAAAGATTTACATCCTCAGAAACCCTATATAGGGTTGCTATGAGTTGGAAGACTCATTGACAACTTGTGATATACAGATGATACAACCTTGCTTGCTGAAAGTGAAGAGTACTTGAAACACTGATGAAGATCAAAAACTGCAGTCTTTATTATGAGTTGCAACTCACTGTAAGGAAAACAAAAATTCTCACCACTGGACCAATAAATGATAAATGGAGAAAATATTGAAGTTATCAAAGACTTCATTTCTTCATATTACTTGGATCTACCATTAACACTCATAGAAGCAGCAGTCAAATCAAACGGCATTATTGCATTAGGCCAATATGTGGCACAAGATTTCTTTAAAGTGTTAAAGAGCAAAGATGTCAGTTTGAGGATTAAAGTGCACCTGACCCAAACCATAGTATTTTCAGTAGCATAATATACATGTGAAAGTAGAGCAATTAATAAGGAAGACCATAGAAGAGTTGATGCATTTGAGTTACGGTGTTGAAAAAGAAATTTAAAGGTACCATGGACAGAAGAAAACCAAATCTGTGTTGGAAGAAGTACTCCATAATGCTTCATAGAAGCCAAGATGACCAGACATCGTTTTTCATACTTCAGACATAAATTATGAGGAGGGACCAGTTCCTGGAGAAGGACATCATGTTTGGTAAAGTGGAGGGTCAGCTAAAAAGAGGGAGAATCCCCAATGAGATGGATTGGCACAGTGACAGCAGCAATGGGCTCAAGCATAGCAACATTTGTGAGGGTGGTGCAGGACTGGGTGGTGTTTTATTCTGTTGTATATAGATAGGTTCGCTATGGTTCGGAAATGACTCAACAGCACCTAACAACAAACATGAGTTGGAACTGAATCAGTGGCCCTGGGTTTGGTTTATAGTTGCAGTTGGTTCTTCTTTTGTATTTATTGGGTTTCAGAACTTTGTATAAATTTTTTCATTCTCACAAATGCTGCTCCTAATCTGTCCTTTTAAAACTTTCATGTAGCAATGAGGAGTTTTGTTGCACATTGTCCTGAGCTCCTAACTGAAGATGTGATTAGAAAGTTGATGACTCCTATTGAATGTGCTATGACTATGATGTCACAGTAAGTAAGCAATGATGACAAGTTAGCACCATATTTTATAATGATTACATAATCATCCATCATGTTTTGTTCATCCTCTACTATGCATGTAGAAATACTTATGAAACTTTATTTTTATAAAGTGACAAAATATTACAGTAAGGGTGTGGGTTGAAATACAACTTTTTTTCTTTAAATATCTTATTGAACTATAAGTCACATATTATCCAAGTCACCTGTTTAAAATGTACAATTCAGTGGATCTTAGTATATTCACAGGTATGTACAGTCATTAACTAAAATCAGTTTTGGAACATTGCATCACCTCAAAAACAAACTTTGTACACTTTAGCTATAACTCCTCTGTGCACCCATTAAACCCCCTCTCTCACCCATAGGAACCATTAATATGATTTCTTTCCCTGTTTGGACTTTCACGTGAATGGATTTGATAATACATGTAGTTTTGTCACTGACTTCTCTGATTTAGCATTGGGTTTTCAGAGTCCATCGATGTTGACCTTATACCAGTACCTCACCTTTTCTTGTGGTCAGATAATGTTCTATTGGATGACTATGCCATGTTTTGTTTACTCATTCTTCTGTTGATGAACATTTGGATTATTTCCATCTTTGGGCTGTTACACAAAAATTCAAGTACAAATTTTTACGTGGATATAATTTCATTTCTCTATTGTATGTATATTCTGCAGTGGAATATGGATCATAGAGTAACTGTGTTTAGCCAATGGGCAAATGCCAGGCTATTTTCCAAAGCAGTTGCACCATTTTGCATTCTTACTAGCAGCATATGAGGGTTCTGATTTCTCTACACCCTCACCAACACTTGTTGTCATGTGACTTTCTGATTCTAACTACCTGGGTTGGTTTGAAGTAGTATTTTATTTACTTTTAATTTGTATTTCTCAGCTTATGAATGGTGTCTTCATCATTTCATGTGATTATTGGCTATTTTTCTGTCTTCTTTTGAGTAGTAGCTATTTATGTCCTTTGCCCTTGGGTTATATGTCTTTTTTATTATTATTAACTGTGATACTTCTTTATATATCCTAGGTATGAATTTCTTATTAGATATTTTCTCCCATTATATTTGTTGTCTTTTCACTTTCTGATGTTGCCCTTTGAAGCCCCAAAGTTCTTAATTTTGATGAAATCCAATTTGTGCATTTATTTTTCTTTTGAAACTTAAGCTTTTGGTGACATATCTAAGAATTTTTTGTCATAGGTCATGATGATCTACCCAATGTTTTCTTAGTTCTAAGAGTTTTATGATTGTACTTATTACATTTGGATTGTTGATCAATTTTCAGTTTATTTTTATGCATGGTTTTAAGGTACGGGTAACTGTATTCATTTGCATGTATTTCTGTCTATTTCTCCCTGAACCATGTGTTGAAAAGATTATTCTTTCCTCATTAAATAATCTTTGCACTCTTGTGAAAATCAGTTAACTATATATATGTGTGGTGTCCTGGTATGGCACTATAGGTTAAGCACTGGACTGCTAACAAAAAGGTCAGTTGTAAACCCACCAGTTATGTTTCAGAAACCCTGTACAGGGTCACTATGACTCAGAACTGAGTTGACAACACTTAACAACAATGTATATGTATGTATATATAAGTATATATATACATATGTATGTATATAGATATATATCTACAATGAAGCTCTGGTAGCATAGTGGTTATGAGTCAGGCTGATCACCTCATCAGTTCAAAACTACCAGCCATTCAGCAGGAGAAAGATCAAGCTTTCTGCTGCTGTAAAGATTTACAGCCTCAGAATGCTATGCAGGGTCGCTATGAGTCAAAACTTGACTCCACAACACACAGGCACTAGCACCACCATATATGTATGTGTATTTGTTGTTGGTGTGAAGTGCCATC
>NW_006408542.1:3550351-3553150 GCF_000296735.1 Chrysochloris asiatica | reverse complement strand
CAATGATTACAGGCCCCTCCCTGCAATACGTTAGCCTACTTCCTCCCTGTGGTTCACTATGTACATCTTATATTTTACAAATGAACAAAGCACAAATATTTGGTGCACACATACAAAACAAAAAATGTATATTCATTTAAATGTCTAAAGAGCACATTCTGCAACCTAGTCTCCTGCCTGCAGGCACACAGCCTTACTCAGTCCTTGGGCCTAGAGCTTGGAGCTGCTCTGTCTCTCCTTGCTACCTTCTCTACTGTTGAAGATTTTCTAGGTAGCGATCTCATGTTCCACTCATGCTTTTCCTTCTTGATAGGATCATCTGTATCAACTTTTATTCTACACATCTACCACAATTTCAGTTTTGATAATCACAATTAATCCTAACAATTATAATTAAATCATAAAATTCTATAGTACCATACCCATGCCTTTCACCAGAACTATTTAGCAAAGAGGACAACTGTTCAGTGGATATTCTACATTACCCCCCTCATTCTGAAAATAAGACACAAATGAAAACTTGTAAGCCAGCCACTTCATGCCTTTTACAGCTTCCCCCCATTTGTGATAGCCAGTGTCTAAATTGCCTGTCCCCATCAACCCGTATACTGAGGAGGGAAGCATGTTTCTTGATATGAAGAATATTCCATTCCAGTTGGACTTTTGCCAACTGCATCCATAAGCAAAAGTTCAGTTCACCAAATTGTTTACACTTTGTCACAGTATTGGATGACCTTTTGCTGTCTACACATATGATGTTCTTGATGTCATCCCACAACTTTTCTGATCGTCAGTAATGTCTAATGCATCAAATCTGTTCTTGAGATGTTCTCTAAACTCAAGTGCAATGTATTTAAAGTCATATTTTGGCTCTCGTGAACTTCTTTTAATTTTTTTCAGCTTCAGCCTGAACTTGAATATGAGCAATTGAAGGTCTGCCCTTGACCTTCTGTTGTCTGATGATATTGAGCTTCTCCATCATCTATTTTCACAGATGTAGTCAGTTTTATTCCTTTGTATTCCATCTGGTGAGGTCCATGTGTATGTTGTTGTTAAGTGCCTTTGATTCTGTTCCAACTCATAGCAACCTGAAGAGTAGCTGGTGGATTAGAACCACCGACCTTGTAGTTAATAGACAAGTATAGTCACTGTGTCTGTTGTTTAAAAAAGGTATTTACAATTAATAAGTCGTTAGTCTTGGCAAAATTCTATCCTGTTTATCTCCAGAATTATTTCTTTCACCAAGACCATCCTTCATTTCTGTTTCCACCTTTTACATTCCCATCACCAGTAATCATCAAAACATTTTGTTTGCATGTTTGATCAATTTCAGACTGAAGAAGTTGGTAGAATTCTTCAATTTTATCATCACTAGATTTAGTGGCTGGTGCATAAATTTGAATAATAGCATCTTCCTTATAGACATACAGATATCCTATCACAGACAGCATTGTACTATAAAAAATCTTGGAATTTTTTTGTTTTGTTTTGTTTTGAGTGATTAATGTAATGCCATTCCTCTTGAATTTGTGGTTTCCGACATAGTAAATCAGGGAGTCCTGATGTGGCGCTGTGGGTTAATGCACCAGACTGCAAAGCCATTTGAACTACAAAGTCGGTGTTTCAAGTTCACCAGCTGCTCCTCAGAAACCCTATACGGAGTTGTTACGGGTCAGAACCAACTCGATGGCATTTAACAACAATAACAAACCATATGATTGTTGGATTCAAAATGGTCAATACCAGTTTATTTCAGCTCACTAATGCCTAGGATATTGATCTTTTGTGTTCTATTTCGTTTTTGACTACTTCCAGTTTTCCTAGATTCTTACTTTGTACATTTCCATGTTCTGATTATTATTGGATGTTTACAGCTGTTTCTTCTCATTTTGAGTTGTGCCACATCAGTAAATGTAGGTACTAAAATCTTTGTTCCATCATTAAGGTCAGCTCTGCTTTGAGTACCTTCCAATGTGAGTGACTCTTCTTCTGGCTCTATATCAGACAGTGTTTGATTGCTATTCATTAGGTTTTCAATGGCTAATGTGTCAGAAGTGCTCTACCTCTCCTCCTTCCTAGTCTGTCTTAGTCTGGAAGTTCAGCTGAAACCTGTCTATCATTAGTGCCCCTGCTCGTATTTAAAATATTGGTGGCATAGCTTTCAGCAGCACACAAGCCTCCACAGAGGCTTAAAACTGACAGATGATTGGTGGAAGGATAGGATTTGAGGAGCTATTTTATTCTGAGTGAAACACTGAAGAAAAAGAAAGAAAAAATTGTGTAACATATATTATTCCTAAGTTTAAAAGCTTCCACACAGATGCATAATTAAGTATTGTTATTCTATTCAAGAAATCTTGAGCATGTTTACATACTGGCTGGGCACTTTGATGAACTCTAGTCATACTGGGGAAGACTGCAATTATGACCTTATTTTGTTAATTGGTACTTAATATTTTGGTCTCTTGGGGTGTTTGTTTTTCCCCAATGATCAACTCCATGCCCATATATTGATTCAGCAGTCTTAAGTTCTGGTCTGGACCATGTGTGGGAATGAAATAGAAGAGAGGCAGTGTGGTATATTATTTGGTAAACAGTTAGCTTGTATTTTGTTATCGTTTATTTTTCAGACATAATTAAAGAAAAAGTGTAGTTAATGTGATCTTTATTCTATTATTATAGATTGCAAATGTTGGATCACTTTGCCGAATGTGTTAAGCAAGCCAAAGGTGTCCGCCAGCAAGCTGTACAGCTTAACATATTTACTGCTGTTCTTAGTGCACTAAAGGTATATTTAAT
>NW_006408542.1:3545192-3550251 GCF_000296735.1 Chrysochloris asiatica | reverse complement strand
ACACACACACATATACACCCCACGCCATTCTATTTTAAAGTATTTGTGTTACTAACAGTAAAAGTTATATGTTGGTAAATGCCCTGAGTCGTTTCCAACTCTTAGTGACTCTGTTTAGGACTTCTGAGGCTTTAAATCTTTGCGGAAGCAGAAAGCCTCATCTGTCTTCCGAAGAGTACCTGGTAGCCTCGAATTGTGGACTGCACCTTGTGGTTTGCAATCCGGTCCTTATCATATGGAGCCACCACGCTTCCAAAGGTCACATGTTGTTGTTAAGTGCCGATGAGTCTGTTTCAACTCATAGCAACCTTGTATAGAGTTTCCAAGGAGTGGGTGGTAAGTTTGAACCCCCAACCTTATGGAGCAAACCAACCGTGTGGTTCAGTATTTTATCCCACATTGCCACACCAGGACTCCAGAAAAACTAAGTGGGAGTTCCAGGGACACTAAATGAAAATGTAATACTTATCAGTGGTGATAAATTGTTGAAAAATATGTTTTTCAGTAATACTTACTCTGAGACTGATACCAACTCTACTTTTGGTATTTTAGCATTCCATCTGTGATTAAAGCCCATGGAGCTCACCTGAAAGCCAGTGCTGCAATGGTTCGTTTAAGACTTTACGATATCTTGGCTTTGTTACCTCCAAAAACTTACGAAGGTACCTATACTTTGTGGTATCAGATAGAGATTTTTTATTATGCATTTGAACTTCTCCACAGTATTACAGAATTCTGGATCAAGGATTTCTCAATGAATGGCTTGCTTTGCAAAGGAAAGCAACCAGGTTACTTTGCCATACACAGTAGCTGACATTTAGGGAGCAATTACTGTATTCCCGGCACTGTTCTAAGCCCTTCACCTGCACAACCCTAAGTGGCTGTTAGCCCTATTTGTAGGTGGAGAATTTCAGACAGCAAAAGTATCTAGACAGCCCAAGGCATACGATTAGTAGGTATCAGAGTTTGTATTCAAACCCAGTTGGTTCAAATTCAGTCTGTTTATTTATTTACCTAATCAGCTTGAAGGGAGTTCAAAAAGTTCTTGGGAAAATGGAATTGAAAAATAAAGAACATTTTCCCTTAAGTTTTTAGACTCATGTATGTGATAACACAAACAATAATTTAGGAGTCTGGAGGGAGAGTAGTAACGTACTTTGTGGAAATCAAGTGTATAAAATGTTTTAACAAACCATTGATTTTTCTCTAGTACAACCAGGCCCAAGATTTTTATATACTCTGGCTCAGTGTTTGCACTTCATCAGGCAATTATTAATGTTACATTTAATACATTTAAAATAAAGAATATTTCCTGTTATTTGCGTTTTTGGTTACTTTAAATAATATGGACTAAAGTACACAATACAATAATATAAAATGAATTACCATTATTGTGAATTAAACTCAGCATTAAAAATGCTTAATAAATATACTTTTTAAGGGAGTAAGGGATTTAATTGTTTTCTTTCTGTTGACCTATTCAGAAATGATTGTTATTTTAATATGAATTGTTCTGATCAGAAACTCTGCTTTCTAGGCTCTTTCAATGCACTTCTTAGAGAATTAGTAGCAGAATTCACGTTGACTGACAACTCTGCCAACACAACTACATCTCTCCTCCGATCCCTGTGCCATTATGATGATAGTGTTCTTCTTGGCTCCTGGCTTCAAGAAACTGATCACAAATCAATTGAAGACCAGGTAGTAAACACAGGGAAATGAAATGCTGCCCTATTACATATTGTCATTTAATAAGAGAACCAAATTGATTTAAGGCTAGTTTCATTTAGCTTTTTTAGACACTTAAAGATCATGCTGGATAAATACTGAAACAAGATAAACAGCACTAGTTAGAATTTGGTGAATTGTCTTCATTCAGTACTGTTTATATTTAGAGAGTAGTTGTGTCAAAATCAATTTTAGCTGGCTTTTTGGCTATTTGTGCTTTATTTTATGACAAGTTTAGAGAGCAGTGGGATTTATTAAGTTGAAAATTTATCATTTCTTCCCTCAGTGAATATATTATTTCTCATATACTTTTTTTGAAGGATTGACTAAAATCCCATTATAAAAATATTTTAAGTGTGTTTAAGTATTTCAGATATTGTTATGCTTGCATATAAAGGTGAGTAGCATAAAAATGTATGGTTTAAAATGAACATGGCATATGTAATTGAAAGTACTGGCTTAATTTAAAACTATGAGCCAATCCTATGCTGTCGTTTTAGTGAGAAAACATTATAGATTTAAGGCTTAATTTTCCTTTGCTCTCTTGGACACTTTAAGCATGCTATTGGCTAAGATGTGTAATATAATAATAAAAAAGGAATTATCATTGTACATTAAAAGCATCACTAATATTTACTATGGAATTTTTAAATAAGGAACAAAGGATTTCATTGTTTTATTCCTGTTGACCATTGGGGAAATGATTGTCATTTTCATAGAAATAATTCTTTTTAACCTTAAAGATTATATAAAGTGTTATAATTAATTTTAATGGCTGAGTTATATTTTATCTATTTTTTAAAATTCAGATTCGTGTTGTCTTTTTGTTGCATTTTCTCTTTTTTCCTTTGCTCCATTCCTTATGCCTGATACACAGTAAATGAATTAAGTTAAGTGGATTTTGTAAGCTTCTCTCTTTCATTCTTTTGTAGCTTCAGCCAAATAGTGCTTCTGGAAGTGGCGCTCTAGAACATGATCCGTCCTCCATTTATTTACGAATACCTGCTGGGGAAGCTGTGCCTGGTCCTCTTCCTCTTGGAGTGTCAGTCATTGATGCCTCTGTGGCTCTTTTTGGTGTAGTGTTTCCTCATGTTTCTTATAAACATCGGTTAGTATAAAGTTGTTCACGTAATTTTTGTTATACATGTTATATTCAAACAGTAGCTTTTTCCTTCAGTTAACTGTTAATAGTCTCAAATTAAAAGGTACCTCATAACATTTGTACATGATAGTTTAAATCTGGAACTGGGGAAAATGAGGTCATTGATATTTTTCCTAATGTGATGAGCATTTTAGTTTGCTATATTCAGTGTCCACAAAAAATTGGCCTAATGTTAGTAGACATTTTGTTAAATACATGGTGATTTTCCTAAAGAGGAGTGAAGATGAATTAATGGCACAAAAGTTTTACAAAATATGCTTTAAAAGCATTATTATATTTGTATATAAACGCTAATGGAAATGGACTTCTGGTGTGGCGCTATAGGATCACCACTGAACTGCGAAGCACAAGGTCGGCAGTTCAAACTCATCAGCTATTCCTTGAAAATGCTATACAAGGTTCCTATGAGTCAGAACCAACTCGTTAACAACAATAACAACAACATATAAAAGACAGCATCTTTAAACTTGTTGGCTTCTTGATTAATTGCTCTTTAATTGAGAAGGCAAAAGGTCATGAGCATTTACTTTACCCAGATATCTTCAAAAGTATTTCTTTGCCACAGAAATATCAAACATTATATAGGAAATGGTCTCATAAAGCATCTTTGTTAAAGTACTTATTTTCATTTTTGAGCATTTTATTGTGTTGTAGTGAAAGTTTACATGGCAAATTCGTTTCCCATTCAGCAATTTATGTAACAGTTGCTCCATGACAGTGGTTGCTGTGTGTCAGCATTCTCCCCATTTCCACCCCTTTTCCCTTTTCCCGTCCTCCAATTTCTGTTTCCCTTCTTGCTGTCTTATCTTTGCCTTTGGACAACTAATGCCCATTTGATCTTGATTAGTTGATTGTTACAGGAGTACATTCCTCCCAGAGGTTATTGCTAGTTTATAGACCAGTCTTTTATTTGGTTGAAAGATGACCTGGAGCATTGGCTTTAGGATTCAGGTTAAAAGGGTGCCTTAGGGCAGTAGTCTCAATGGTTCCTTCAGTTTCTTATCAGTCCAGTAAGTCTGATATTTTTTATGAATTTAAGTTTTGTTTTACATTTTTCTCCCATTCTGTCATCATATCTTCGATTGTACCCCTGGTGGTAGTAGTAGTGGCAAATAGTGGTAGTCGCGCACCAACTAGTTCATCTGTTCTCATGCTAGGGATCATGTGGGTCATTCATTCTGTGGACTAATTGGTTCCTTGAGTCTTAGTTTTCTTTTATTCTCCTCTGATATCTAAGATAAAACTATTGGAAAAAGGCCAATTGTTGTATCTTAACTGTACGCTTGTATGCTTTTAAGACCTCAGAACCTGCTCACCACACTAAGATAATAGAACATTATTGTTATGAATTGTGTTATGCCAGTTGGCCTGTATGTCCCTCAAGACTGATCCTTTGTCTTCTAACCCAGTAACTCAATCTCATGAAGTGTTTGGATATGTCTGAGAAATTTCCATTACTGTGCCCCTACATGCTCTTTTATATGAGGGAGCTTCTGAAAATTCATGGAAAAATGAAATTAAAAACAGCTCCATTTTTCCACAAAATTTTGAAATACCCTTGTACAAAATATGTATGTACAGATGCCCATAATTATACCTTTATATACATGTGCATGTACTCCTATAGGCCCTCCTATACCTCTTATAGCATACATAACTGTCTGTGTAACCAATTATAAAACTGTTTATTTTAAACCTAAAGTAATCCAGACCTAAAAGTTGTGATTTGTCCAAAGTTACACGGTTAGTTAATTTGCTAAAACAAGCACACAAGTTGTCATTCCAATAAATATTTTTAAATTAGGAAATAAAAGTTTAAAAAGTTTCAAGTCAGCATTTTAAAAAAGGCTACATGTTTCAGCTTGGGTATAGGCAAATGATGTTATGATAACTTGGAGATTATATCTGTCTTTGTATGTGTACTTGTTTTAGAAGTATAAATGATAATACCTTGCTCTCTCACCCAAAGATATGGATTTATATTAGAAAAAGTGTAACAATAATCAATTTTAGACCCAAATAACTCTTAGTAGAGTTCATACTAGGGCCTGGATTATTTCATCCTGGCTTATTTTTACCTGAAATATATGTCCTGTCATAAATTGAACAAAAATCCTCATAATGACTTTACAGAGATTTTAGTTTCCTAGTTTAGGTCTTACTTAACTT
>NW_006408542.1:3531017-3532353 GCF_000296735.1 Chrysochloris asiatica | reverse complement strand
AATTTTCTAAAATAATATTTTAATTAATGCACTTAATAATTAGTCAAGCCTATCTAGTCTTTGTTAAGGTTTACATGTATATCACTTTAAAACTAAGTTTTTATATTAGTTTAAATTACTACAAACTTTACATTATTGTTGTTGTTAAGTGCATTTGAGTCAGTTCTGGCTCACAGTGACCCTGTATAGGATTTCCGAAGCATTGAGAAGCTTTGCAGGAACAAAACATTCATCTTTCTCCTACAGAGCTACTGGTGGGCTTGAACTGCATACTATATTTGTATTAAAGAATTTGCTTTCTAAGTAATTCTGTAAAATTTATAATACAGCCTCAGGACCTCCCAGTTTTAAAAAGTAAACCGCCACCTCCAAAACCCACAACACTTTATTTTAAAATAACTTTTAGATTTATAAAAAATTATAAAAATAGTAGTGTATTCCCAGACATTGCAGTTTCCCTCATTGTTAACATTCTAGTTTCATCCCAGATTCTAAAGCCTTAACATTCCTTCTTTAGTTTGAAAAACATAATTAAAAGTTTATACATTTCCTCAAAACTTTCAGAAGCTAATACGAAAATGGCATAAACAATTCTGTTGGAAATGAAATAAGAAGATAAAGCCCCTCATATAACTAAATTTGGATTATTAATGCCACCATTTGATTTTACCCTCTACCCATCTCTGTATCTACTGCTTTGCATTAGGCTCACAGTAATCAAATATATAGTTTATATATTTGTATTGTTGAAGTTCCTGCTTCGATTTGACCCCTTAGATTTTGTTAAGTACCATTCATTATTTTCAATTTCCAAAGATGCCTGAGTAATGAGATCTGATAGGCTACTGAAAGCTTATGAGCTGAAGCTTGAGTTTGATTGAGGACTGTGACTGGAAGTCAGGAGAAGCGAGGCTATATATTTAAATGCTCTATTTAGTGGTTGTGTTCAGGCTCAGCTACTGATTGGATTTGTGTATAGTATGATTCCTTTAGGTTTTTATTTTTCCTCACTTTCACATGTGTAAAGTGAGACAATAAATATTTCACAGAGTTTATGCACTGTGTGATGTAGCTTCTCATGATGTATTTGAAAACTTTTATTCTTTAGCACTAGGTTATTTTAAGGTATTGATTTAAAATAAAATGATAGCAAGTACAGCTGTTTAAATGAGTGTATCTTAGGCCATGTTTAACAAGCATCAGAGTAAAGAGATACAGGCATTGGTTATAGAAATAAAAACTTAGATACTGATGATACATCCTTGCTTGCTGAAAGTGAAGAGGACTTGAAACATACACTTATGAAGATCACAGAGCACAGCCTTCGATATGGATT
>NW_006408542.1:3511816-3530367 GCF_000296735.1 Chrysochloris asiatica | reverse complement strand
TCGACTCGATGGCACCTGACAACAACAGCTTTATTAAGGAAAAAGTAAAGAGAAAATCAACTTCTAAGTATTATTCTTTGGATTGAGATTTCTCCTAGGGATTGTTGATTTTGGACCAATTGCCCTATGACTATGTTATATGTTCTGTTCTGAAATCATATTTAGAATAATAATTTTTGTTAATTTAGTAGGTATTGATTCTCAACCTAGTAAATACAGTTGAAGGTTGTTGTTGTTAAGGGCCATCAATTTGGCTTTGACTCACAGTGACCCTGTATTGTGTTTCTGAGAAGTGGCTTGTGGATTTCAACCACCAACCTTGTGGTTAACAGTCCAGTACTTGCCCTATAGTGGCTAAAGAAAATAATGTCTAAAGATACCTGTATACTTAGGAAGTTTGCAGCACATTTTTTCTTTTGTGTAATGTGTTACAAGTTTTCTTTTTTTTTTTTGAATAAATACAGGGCTTAGCTGAAAACAAAAGTACTTTAGGACCTGAGGAGGTTCGTAAATCTGCTCTGACATTGGTGATGGGTGCTCTTGACAACCCAAACCCCATCTTAAGATGTGCGGCAGGAGAAGCTCTTGGAAGGATGGCTCAAGTAGTTGGAGAAGCAACTTTTATTGCTAGAATGGCGCAATATAGCTTTGACAAGTAAGTGGGTCTCTCTATCAACAAATAGGTTTTTCATATAAAGTAATTAATAGTTATTAACTGGACCATAAGTTTCCCACTTGGTATATAGCAAGTGATACTATTTTATGTTTCTTCATAATGATAATAAACTGCAATGAAGTAATAGATTAAAATTCCAAGAAAGTTATCATGTATTAGATGCTTCTAGTGTAGGGAAAGTTTCCAGTTTGGTTCTTGAATACAATGTGATGGAATTGAGAAGAATACTAAGTGCATTTAGACACAAAGTGCTTTAAAGTCATCCTACAAGTCTCCCCATCATACTTTATCTTTTCTCTCTATCCTCTCCCACTACCATTTCTTCTTTCTGTTAATTATTCACTTTTTGGAACAAGTCACCTTTTTCTAACTTCTAGTAGTAAGCATGGAGTCATGGTATCGTATTGTAGGATAAACATTGGACTGCTAACCACAGGTCATTATTCAAACCCACTAGCTGCTCCTTGGAAACCTTACACAGCATCACTGTGAGTCAGAACTGACTGGACGGCACTTAACAACAACAACAGAAAGCAATAAGTACGAAGAAACCAATGCAGTTATTGTTTACAGACCCATGTGGCGCTGTGGATTAATGAGCTGTACTGCATGATTGGTTTGAATTGCAAGGTCAGTGGTTCAAGCTCACCAGCTTGGAAACCCTATAGAGGGTGGCTATGGGTAGTAACCTACTTGACGGCACTTAACAACAACACCATTGTTAATTATGTAATTGAGTAGAGAAATTGAAAATCTTAAGTGGTCAAGAACTGACATTTGGATTATGTAGATTTTCATTGTAACTGTTATATATTTTAGATATTAATTATACCAGACTGTAACATAATCATTAATGAGAAAGAAAGGAAATGGGAATTAGCAATTACAAAATGGTAGTTCTGAAGAAAAAGTGTTTTCTGAACTCGTGTAGATCTAAGGATGATTTTCTGTGTCTTTACATGTGATTATCAATTTGCCTGGCTATAATATTGTTTCAGTAGCTGAGAAGAGTTTGAACAGGCAGAAGATAATTAAAACTACCCCAAACACTTATTTTTCCAGCAGGGTGATTTCTGATATCTTCTCACACTAGATTAGCCTTGCTCTTTCCAATATTTGCCATTGATTCTGAAATAACCTTTTGCTAAAGATGTTGAGAAAAGAATTAGTCTCTGTTAGCTATTTCGTGGTTTATACTCGATTAATAATAGGTAAAATAGTTGTGTGTTCCTTTGGGAAGTTCTTGTATGGTAATTTTTTTTAGTTAGAAGGGGTTTGTTTAATTAATTTTTAATGCTTGTAGGTGTATTTACTTTGTATTCTGGTAATGCATGAAGACAGTTCACTCATCTATACATGTCTGGTTAAAGTGTTCTAGTATTGTCAGCTTATTTTCATTAACTTTTTCACATTACTTATTGTAATTGGAAATTAATCATCATATAAATTTTAAGTTACTCTTTTTTTCACATTTTAATCTATCTGAAATTGGGATGTGTTTTATTCTCTACAATTGTCATAATTGGCAGTAGTTTTTATACTTATATGTAAAATTAATAATACATGGATTTTAGAGTTGATGGCATCTGATAGTATTCTGGAAAAACTTCCATTCCATGCAGAGTTATTATTTTAGACTGTTTCGGTCAGCATTATCTGTTGCTGACATAATGTGTTGTTGTTATTAAGTGCTGTCAAGTGGTTCTGATTCATAGCGACCAAGTATCGGGTTTCCAAGGAGCAGCTGATGGGTTTGTTGACCTTGTAGTTCACAATCCAGTGCTGATCCATAGTGTCACACCAAGTATAATATATGACCTTACAAAGTCATTTGAACTGCAGGGTCGGTGGTTCAAGCTCACCAGCTGCTCCTTGGAAACCCTATACAGGGTCACTGTGGGTCGGAACTGACTCGACAGCACTTAACAACAACAAAAAGGCAAAATCATCTGAACATACAGATTGATTAACTATATTTTCTAATTGAAATTTTTTCTCATCTTAGTATTCAGACCAAAAATTCCCTTGGAATTATTCTTATAAACCATTTTAAGTGGTGCGAAGTAGCTTAAATTTCTTAATACCCTGTTTAGGTAAATAAAGAAACCTTTGCTAATTTGTTTCCATGCCAGTTGTAAAACTACTTTGAGACTTCAAAGAAATGTGCTTTACAGAACAGAAGACTGGCGTTGGTTTTTAGTTTATTAAAATGGTATCTTTTGAGAAGTAATAACATGAAGATAGCCTTTTAATCTGTATAATGCCTTATAATTTACAGTTTGTTTTGTTGTTGTTGTTGTTGTTAAGTGCTGTCTAGTCGGTTCCGACCCATAGCGACTCTGAACAGGGTTTCCGAGGCTGTAAATCCTTACGGGAGCAGAAAGCCTCAACTTTCTCCTGCGGAGCGGCTTGTAGTTTCAAACTGCTGATCTTGCAGTTCACAGCCCGATTCGTAGTCTTCTTTTATTCCTCACAATGATTACTATGTAGGTGTAATGATGTCCATATTATAGCTAGAGAATCACAGACTTAGTGAGAGAAAGATCACTTTTCCAAACTTGTAACATGTTGACATATTGCTCAGGATAAACTTAGTTCACTTCATTCATTGTTACGCATCTTAATATCTGTTCTGTGGCAGCATTTTGAATTTTCCTTTCTTTCCAATTGGTAAACTGACCACCTGAGTTTTGGTGATGATTTTTGATCATTTTAGTGTCTTGACTTTGTTTTATTTGTGTAAAGGTGCCAGAATTTTAGTCCCTGATGGACTAGTGAGTATTATAAGAATTCTGAAGGTGTTTTTAATGTTTTTTTATCCTATCTTCCACTGGTTGCTATATTGTTGTTGTTGTTGTTGTATGTGCTGTTGAGATGGTTCTGACCAAAGTGACCCTATATAGGGTTTCTGAGGAATGGCTAGTGAGTTTGAACTGCCGACCTTGAAATTCAAACTGCCCTACTTTGATGTCCATGATTATTAATAACTGTGATTTTTGGCTAAAAAGTTTTGAATGTTCTTTATTTGATATCTGGTTGTCCAAAATGAGTCGTAAAGGTTTGATCCATTTAAAATCTCTTCATTCCCAATTAAATGCGAATAAAACAATGAAATCTAAATATTTAAAGGTACTTCTAGCTTGAATGGCCAACCTTTTAGTTTCCAGCACAGCACTTAAACATTTGCACCACTCATTTGCACTCCCAGTTTTACCAAAGAAGTTATTATAATGCTCACTAGATTGGTGGCAGTGGTGGCAGTTCCCACACATAGCAACCCTGCATAGGGTTTCATGGCTGTCAATCTTTATGGGAGCAGAAAACCTCACCTCTCTCCTACGGAACAGCTGGTAACTTTGAACGGCTGACCTTGAGTTTAGCAGCCTGATTCATAACCACTTCACTACCAGAGCTCCTTGCTCTTTAGATGGTTGTTGTTGTTAAGCCCCGTTGAGTTGTTTCCAACCCATAGCGACCCTGTGTAGAGTTTCCGAGGAGCAGCTGGTGAGTTTGAACCAACCTTGTGGTTCAAACTGACTTTGCAGTCCTTCACATTAACCCACAGTACTACAGCTGCATTTGAAAAGAATGAAAGTATCAAGTGGTGGCAAGGATCTGGAATTTTCATATGTTTCTACTAGATATGCAAAATTATATCACCACTATGGAAACTATTTGACCATTTCTTATAAATTTAAACATGCGCTTACTGTGTGACCCAGTAGTTCCACCATAGATATTTACCAAAGAGAAATGAAAACATGCAAACACTTGCACTTAAATTTTCCTAGAAGATTTATGTATAACAGCTCTAAAAGTGGAAAGAATTTCTTTGGTTCTGATTATCAGTTGGTCCATGGATGAGTAAATTGTTGTATGTCATAAAGGGAGTACCACACAGCTATTAATAAACAACAAACTACTGATGCCATAAATTGGATAAATCTCAAAAGCATTATGCTCACCGAAAAGACTGTGTACAAAAGACTTTGTACTGTGTGATACCATCTGTATAAAATGATATAAAAAGTGAAACTCTATTAATAGAAAACAGGCAGTAGTTGTCAGGGAGTTGGGGAGAGGAAAACGACTGCAAAAAGAATATGAGGGAACTTTCTGGTATGATGGAAATACCTTATTATCTGTCCTCCCAGTATGGTAGACACTAGCTACATGTGCCTTGCTCAAATAGAGATGTGCTGTAAGTATATGGTACCCATTGGGTTTCAGAAACTTAACATGACAAAATATAAAATGTCTTATTCATGATTGTTAAGGTGTTTGTTTTTTTGTTTTTTGTTTTTTTTTTTTGTATCTTGAAATTTTAATGTTTTAAATAGATGACGTTAAACAAAACTTATTAAGATGAATTTCACCTGTTTCTGTTTTCCCTTTTCTTAAAAACATGACTAGAAATTTTAAAATATCCTGTGGCTTGCATAATATTGGTCAGTCCTGTTTTATGTCCTGATTATCAGATGGTTACATAGTACATATGTGTTAATCAAAATTCATTAAATTTTACATTTAAAATTGGTGAATTTTATTGTACATACATATAGCTCAGTAAAGCTATATGTATGTACAATAAATTTTAAAATATACAAAATTTAAAAATATATTTCCTCTTTCATTTTCTTGAATTCATTAACAACATATTACACACACACAAAAAAAAGGACTGACCCATTTTAAAGAGGATCAAATCATAACTTTAGGAAATTTCTTAAGTGAAAGTTAAAAACACTTTGTAGTAATTATGTGGCTATAAATCGTGTTTTTTTTTTGTTTTCTAAGCCAGTCATAAAAGCTGTTATTTCTTTCTTTTTAAATTATATCATTAACTTTTAAATAGCTTTTGTATTTTTGAGGTATAATTAATATTGAAAAATGAAATGGTTTTGTTCTACCTCTCTGAAATTAAAGTAGGCTTTATTCGGTAAAATGTATGTCTTCATCCAGCCATTTTAAATTGACTGTCTTCCCTTGTTAGGATATAGAGAATGGGTGGACAGAAATAATCACGATTATAATCTTTTCTCATTTCTAGAATAAATCCCTTTAGTTGTATAACTCAGAAGCTTAGTATTGAGTTGAGTTGCCACAGAGAAATAGAAAAATCAATCCCTGAAAAATAAACTTTTTTTCAGGTTGAAATCAGCTCGAGATGTTGTTTCTAGAACTGGTCATTCATTGGCTCTTGGTTGTTTGCATCGTTATGTTGGTGGTATAGGCTCAGGACAACACCTGAAGACTAGTGTCAGCATTTTACTGGCTCTCGCACAAGATGGGACGTCCCCTGAAGTCCAGGTATAATATGATTAATTGTTTCATTGTGAAATTTTACATGAACATTTTAGGAAATTATTTCCTTTATAAAATAGTAATGGTTCGGTTATGTTGCTAGGAAATTTTATTAAGATGTCTGTCATATTTTTGGCATATTCTTAATGTCATATAATAAGATTTTTTTTCACTTAGTTTATTTTGAGATTTTAAGCCATTCACAAGCTTTTCTTTAAACATCCTTTATGTTGCTTTCTCTTTCTTTTTGTTTTTTTTTTTCCTTTTTTGGCACTTCTAATATTTGTTAAATAGATATTTCTTTTAATAACTGCCCTTTTTTTCCCCTCTCTCTGCTAGTACCCTAACCCAAGCCCTGGGTCACTGAATCTTCAAGTGCATACTTGGATATATATTTGTGTGTATGTGTGTGTATTTGTTTTGTTTCTTATTAAACATTTTATATGTAAATAGTATAACTACAATGAGGATCTCGATCTCTACATGTGTGAAAATGTCCACACTTTTGATTTGTCACTTCACGTTGACGAACCTAAAATTTTTAAGAATGAATGTAAGCAAAAGCATTTCACTTGCCAGCTCACATTGCAACTCACAGGTTGGGAGAAGAGGCAGATTTAATTGCCGTTACTGTTAGTTTCCATTGAGTTAGTTCAGATTCATGATAAATCTATGTAAAACAGATCAAAATGTTGCGTGCTATTGTGCTATCTTCCTGTGTTGTTAATTTTAAATTCATTGTGGCTACTTGTATGGAGTGTGAGTGCCTTCTAACCTGAGGGCTGTTAGATAGAATTCTGTTGTAATCCATAGAGTTTTTATTAGCTAATTTTTAGAAATAGATTTTCAGGTCTTTCTCCGTGGACTGGCTTAGTCTGGAAGCTGCACTGAAACCCATCCACCATTCGTAACGCTACTGTTATTTGAAATACACATGGTATAACTTCCAGCATCATAAACACACAAGCCACCACAGTGGGACACACCAATAGAGAAGTGGTAGTTAATTACCATTAATGTGTGCTTTGAGTCAAAACAGACTTGATGGCACTTAACAACAACAACAACAATGTGTGCTATTCACTACACATCTGTCAGTTTGTTGTACTGTGGTAGCTTGTATGTTGGTGTGTTGCTGGGAGCTTTGCCATGGTAATTTCAGTACCAGCAGGGTCACCCTAAGTGGGTAGACAGATTTCAGCAGAGCTTCAACAGTAGGACAGATTAGAAAGGAGAGGCAAACTACTTCTGAATGTTTAGCCATTGGAAACCTTATGAATATTGTCAGATAGAGTGTCGGAAGATGAACCCTTCAGGTTGGAAGGCATTCACAGTACAACTGTGGAAGACTTGCCTCCTCAAAGTAGAGTTGATAGTGATGACACAAATGGAGTAAAGATTTTTGGGACCTTCATTTGTTGATAGGGCACAAATTAAAATGAGGAAAAACAGCTGGAAGCATCATTAATAATCAGAACATGGAATATATGAAGTATGAATCTTGGAAAATTGGAAGATATCAAAAAGGAAGTAGAACACATTAAAATCAATGTCCTATGCATCAGTGAGCTGAAATGGACTGGTATTGGTTATTTTGAATCCAACAATCATATGGTTTAACATGCTGGTAACAACAAATTTACTAGAAATGGCATAGCATTTATCATCAAAAGGAATCTTACAAGATCTGTTTTGAAGTACAGTGTTGTCTGATAGGATTAATACCCAAAAGCCTTTAAGGAAGACCAGTTAATAGCACTGTTACTCAAATTTGTGTTGTAACCACTAAAGCCAGTGATGATGAACCTGACGAATTTCTCACTTGCAAGTTCAGGCACAACCTGAAGATAATTGAAACAAATCCACAAGAGCCAAAATATGACCTTGAACATATCCCACCTAAATTTTGAATATTTTAATTGGGTATTCTAGTTTTGATATGCAGTCTTCTTCTGCCAATTTAAAAAAATATTTCATTCTCTTATTCTGATACTGTACATGAGAAGTTAATAGCAACTTAATTGTTTAAATTAAATTTTAGTAGATACTTTCTTGTTATTGTTAAATGTGTAGAGTTTCCTGTGTAGAGTTTCCAAGGCTGTAAATCTTTGCAAGAGCTTAAAGGCCTCATCATTCTCCTGAAAAGTGTCTGTGGACTTGAACTGCTGACTTTGTAGTTCGCAGTATAATCATTTTTTTTGTAATAACTTTCAAATTTGTTTCTTAGGAAATAAAAGGTAAAATTTAAGCAATCAACAAAGCTGATGTACAAATGCTGTATTTAAAGTATCTCTCTCTGGAGTGATAGAGTGTCCAGAAAAAACTTCAGTGATAATGATCTTTATATATATATAATACGCATGTATTTCACACCAAAAGACAGTGGCTTTTATAATAAGCTTCTGAGTTAATGAATGATTATGTGATTATGGGCTAGTTTTCTGGGGATATTTTTTGTAGTTTGGGTGAAAGTTTACAGAGCTTGGTCTTAATGATTGATTGTTGTAAGGATCATGTTCCTTTGATGTTTTGACATGGCATAAGTTGAAAAGCACAGAATTCTTGAAGGGTTGTTGTTGTTATGTGCCATTGAGTCGGTTCCGACCCATAGTGATCCTAATATAGGGTTTCCGAAGAGCGGCTGGTGAGCTTGAACCGCTGGCCTTGCAGTTCAAACAGCTTTGCAGTCTGTTGCATTAACCCATAGTGCCACACCAGGACTCCTGAAGAAGGGTTAGGAAGATGGAAATAACTCCTTCAGAAGTGTATAGAACTGGAGGGAGAAGAAACAATAGCTTTACATATTGATATTTTTGTTAGTAAAGGTTTCTGTGCTTTTGTAGCTGAACATTTTGACTTCCCCTCGTATACTTAAATGTAAGCAGCTGATTGGTCTTGTACTTTTCTCAGTACTCTGCTGATAACATTAAATTGCTCTGGAGTCAATTTGAGTGAAAGTATTTGGTAAACAATAACATTACTTTGCACTTCATAAACATAAATAGGGGTCTAAAATGGTTATATGCACTTTAAAAGCTCTTGTGTAATGTCATTGTTCTACGAATGTATAAGTATAGAATGTTGTTATGGATGTTTTATTTCAGACTAATTTGCTAGCAAAACAGCAGCAGTATAAGCAGTAAAGACATACGTGATATCTGTAAACATCCACTATGTCAAAAACTTCTTTTATGAGTCATTGTCTTTTCAAAGTGTGAAATATGTAAATAATAGAAGAAGATAAATTTGTCACTGAAATTTTATTTCTGGCACTCAAAGCCATGCTTCGGAAAAACATGAAGCATCATATTTGAATACCGGTTACTTTGGTTATTGGCCTTTGGTAACTTACGTGCTACCATTTATGTCTTAATGAATATATTTTAATGTATTTCTAGATCACTGATTTAAAACTATGATGTTCATATTTAGTAAATTTTAATCTAAAAGAAATCATTTCAGTATATATAATTATTCTCTAGAACTAAAATAAAAATCACACTTTTTTCCAGACTTGGTCTCTTCATTCACTTGCTTTGATAGTGGATTCTAGTGGCCCAATGTATCGTGGGTATGTGGAACCAACATTATCTCTAGTTCTTACCTTGTTGTTGACAGTTCCACCTTCACATACAGAAGTTCATCAGTGTTTGGGTAGATGCTTGGGTGCTATAATCACAACTGTTGGCCCTGAGCTACAAGGTAAGTAAATTTTAATTTAAAGTAACATTTTAAATTAAAGTAACTAGACAGTTTTATTCCTGTCTTTCAATTTCCTAAATATCACCATTGTGTTGCTTAAAGAAATGTAGTAAAATAATGATTATTGCATATGGATTTCTTGCCATTTACTGAGGCTGGCTACACTGCTTGTTACATGAACCTTAAGGATTTGAGAATACAGTGTGAACAACCTCTGTTATAAAGTAGATAATATTACTGAGTTTTTGATTGACACATGTACGAGTATGATTCTAAAGTCCATGTTCTTACCATTCAGTTGCACAAAAATAATTGTTAGTGTTAAAGTAAAATTTTAGTGTTAATGTGAAATTTTTCTGAATATATAAACCACTTTCATAGTTTTGTTTTCTCCTTAACAGATAATTTCCACTGTCTATATATTTTTGTTTATTGTGAATTAAGTTGTAGTTCACATGAGAGAACATTGGTTTTACACTCATCATTTCATTGCAGTGATTA
The DNA here is from genome assembly GCF_000296735.1 of Chrysochloris asiatica. Taxonomy (NCBI): domain Eukaryota; kingdom Metazoa; phylum Chordata; class Mammalia; order Afrosoricida; family Chrysochloridae; genus Chrysochloris; species Chrysochloris asiatica. The sequence goes on along the minus strand of NW_006408542.1, from coordinate 3,520,184 downwards.
TAGTACCCTCTGTGCATCATCGTTCAACAGTATTTGCTTCTGTTCCCTCTATTTTTTATTTTTTTGGGGGTATGTACACAGAAACATTCAGGAACATATGATCATTTAAACAACCAAAGGGTATATTTTGCAAGCCTGTCTCCTGGCCACCAGCATACAGCCTTTCTGTTTCCATGAATCTAGAGTCCTCAGCTGCTCTCTCTCTCCATGTCCTCATCTCTGCCACCATCGCAGATGTTGCTGCTTCTCTGGATAGGATCCCACATTTCGTTTGTGCTCTTCTTCCTTGATGGTCCTAGGGTCCTCTGTTCCTGGACTGTAAGATTAAGTACTCCCCTGTTTTTGTTACAAAACTTCTACCTTTACAGTTGGGACAGTCGCAGTTAGTCATGATAACAATTACTATCTGTTGAATCATAAGAATCGTATCACCATCTCCTTTTACCAGACCCATCTTCTTGTTGATAAGTGCTGTAGAGTCGGTTCCAACCCCTGGTGACCCTGTATATAGGGTTTCTGAGGAGCAGCTGGTGAGCTTGAATTGCCAACCTTGCAGTTCAGACGACTTAGTCTGGAGCATTAACCCACAGCACCACACCAGAACTAGACAAAATGAAAACTTTTCAGTGGAGATTCTACCTTCCCCCGCACACTCTAAAACTAAACTCCCTCTTGAAAACTTGTAAGCCAGTCACTTTGTGCCTTTATAGCACCCCCATTTTAGGTAACCAGTGTCTAAGTTGTGTGTCCCTGTCAACCCCGTATACAGAGGGATTGATCCTTGATGTAAAGACTCCTTCCCTCTCAGTATTTTGAGGTACTACATCCATAAGTATAGGTCAAGCTTATCAGATTGTTGTAATTTACACTTATTTCCTTTATCAAAATTTTTTTATCTTCTTTTAGTTGAGTTCTGATCATCAAGCCAATGAGACTAGGTCTGATGGGTACTGTGTGAATGTTTGGGCTTTCTTGTGCATCTCCCCTCACTTCATAACAGCTGGACACTTCACTCTTAGTTCTAACCCTCCCTTCCACTGCCTGCATTCTTACCTACTGTGCTTTGTTTCTTCCATTTGGATAGGTAGTTTAAAAATAATAAATAAATCCGAAAATAAAGATAATGTCTTAAAAATACTAGCAATATTTGATTTAGGCATATTACTTTCTTATTGTCATCTCTGATAAACTGAGGATATTTTTTTCTCCCTGTGAATATCACAGGGATACAGAAACAGGAAGTAAGCACACCACTGGTTAAACATGGGTGTGTACTGGGTACTGTCTGGTGTGCATATATATTCCTGAACTACAGTGTGACTCCTGTGTGACATTTTGATTTCCTTGTTTGGTCTTTATATGCAGATAATTTTTTTTATATTGATAAAATTTTTATATCACTTCTATTGGACAAGTAAGAAATAATTATAGATAGAATATATAGTAATTTATTTTCTCTTAGTTCTGACAAAATTGCAATTAATCTTATTAGGAAAAGAGGATTTCAAGTTGTTGCATAATATATAGGACTCTACTGGTTGCAAAGAGAACCAGATAAGGAAATATCTGATTCTTTCAAATGAAACAATGACAACTTTAAAACAATAAATGTAAACCTACTAAATCTAAGAAAGATGCATTATTGACATCCAAATGCAGTTGTATTTCAAAATAATTTCTATATACTTTTCATATTTTTTGGTTTTATAGCTATATGAATTGTAATTGGAAGAAGGGTTTCTTTAGGAGATCATTGTTTTTCTAGGAATATTTTTGGTAATATTAATAAAATAATTGTATTTTGCATTTTCTTTTGCTACTAGGGAATGGAGCAATCATTTCTACTATCCGTTCTTCTTGTTTGGTGGGTTGTGCAATAACCCAGGACCATTCCGATTCTCTTGTTCAAGCAGCTGCCATATCATGCCTCCAACAGCTTCATATGTTTGCACCACGGCATGTCAATTTATCTAGTCTTGTTCCTAGCCTTTGTGTAAGTATAACGCTCCCTTATTCATTGATTTATTTAGGAAGCCTCCAAACCAAACTAGAACAACAACAAAATGAAATATGTTTCTTGGATTATGAATTCTAGAATTTCACCTTCAGTAGTAGTATTATTCTTTTTAATGTTTTATTGTGAATTATGTGATAATTTACATGGGAGACCATTAGCTTTACATTCATCCTATCCTATAATGGTTACAATCCCCTCCATGCATCATCAACCAACCAGAGGGTATTCCCTGCAAGCCTGCCCCCTGGTCGTCAGCACACAGCCCCTCTCCCTCTCTGGGTCTAAAGTCCTCAGCTGCTCCATCTCTCAACATGATCATCTCTGCCTTCGTCTCTGGTGTCACTGCTTCTCTGGGTAGGGTGCCGCTCTCTGCTCTTCTCTCTTGATGGTCTCAGGGACCTCCACTCCTAGACTGCAAAATCAACCACTCTCCTGCTTTTGCTACAAAACATCTACCTTTACATTTTCAACCCTCACAATCAGTCCTGATAACAATTATTCACTATTGTACCACAAGAGAACTATCCGCATCTCCTTTCATCAGGCCTGCCCAGACAGATTGGATACTACTCAGTGGAGATTCTGCCTTCCTCCTTTCCCTCTGGATCTAGGCTCCTTCTTGTGAAAGCTTGTAAGCCAGTCACTTCTTGCCTTTGTAGCCCTCCATTTTGGGTAGCCAGTGTCTAAGTTGCCCATCCCTGTCTACCCTGTGTATGGAGGGGAGTGGGAATGATCCTTGCTGTAAAGATCTGTTCCTTCTTTTGAGCTACTGCATCCATAGGTGTAGGTCAGGTTCATCAAATTGTATCAGATTATTCTTTTTTTCCTCTTCTTTCTTCTTCTGGTTGAGCTCTGATCATCCAGTCATTTAAGCTAGGTCAAGTGGGTATTATCTTGTGGTGTGGGTGTTCTTATGCGTATGCCCTGTCTTCATATCAGCCCTTTGTGGCTATGTCATTCATTATTATTTTTCGAATGCTGTTTATTTACTAGCTTTCTTTTTGCCTCTTAAAAAAAATATTCTGATGAACTGTTTACTAGGGGCCTTCAAAAAGTTCTTGGAAAAATTGAATTGAAAAATAAATGTTTCAATGAAGTTTTGAAGCCCCCTCATATTTCTTGGAGAAGGATGCAGCAAATGTATTATCTTTCTCACTCAAAATTTTATTTCCAGAATCTTGATAAACAGTTGTGATGGTTACTATCATCACAATTGTTCATTTATTCTTTCAACAAATAATTATGAGCTTGTTATATGTCAGGCATCATGCAGAATGCTAGGGGCATATCTATGAATGTGACAAGACCAAGCCTCTGTCATAAAGTTTATCATTTTCAAGGGAATGTGAACAAAGATAATTATCTACAAAGAAAGTTAGTGTTAGAAAAGGGTGTAGTGTGCAAGAGAGCATGCCTCAGGGATTTGTCACAATCCAGGATTCAGAAAAGACTTCCCTGAAAAAATGATGTTTTTCAGGATAAATCATAGTTCACTTGGATAAGGGCACAGTAGGAGAGTTGACAGCATTTAGGGGTGGATGGACTATGTGGATGACTCTAAGATGGGAAGGAATGGGAGACATTTAAGGAACTGATTCATTACTGTGCTTACAGCTAGAAGAAAAAACAGGGAATGGGGAGAACGGTACAAACTAAGGCTGGACATTTAGTCAGATAATGCTGGGCTTTCTAAACATGTTAAGCTTTTGGGCACTACAAAATTTGGATAGCCTAAGACAGGCAGCGTCCCTTAAACAAATAATAAATAAGGGGGAATCTGATGCAGACCGTGCAGACCCAGTTAGGAGTTCAAGTCCCTGTGGGCGCAAGCGTTGCTGACCGTCCAAACCAAAGGCTCTGAGGATCAGACTTTAGCCACCTAGCAGACATAGCAAAATGTCCCTTATCTCATTATTCAGTTATGCTGGTTAGTAATTCCATACATGAGCCCTGGATACCCACAGATAAATGTAAAAACCTTCCCTAAAAGCCGAGACTGTAAATTCCAAAAAGGCAAAGTTTTTACCCCCAAAAAAAGCTAAAGAGGATATAGAGAAACTCTGTTAACTGATGGTATGTGGAGGGGATTATAATCAATGTAATGTAACAAGGTATATGAATATTTGAATGTGAAACCAATGATGTGCCCTGAAAACTTTCACTCAATCCACAATAAAAACCTTAAAAAAAAAAAAAAAAAATTGGATAACCGTTAAAAGGTATTTCACACTTTAAAATTTGCAGTCTTGTCACATGGAGAATGGAATCAAAGAGCAAGAATCAACAATGGTTTGGGAAGGAGATTATAAATGCTTGCTCTAAGTTAATAGCAATGGAAATGGAAAAAGTAGAGGGATTTAACTGATACTTAGGAGAAAGCATTGATAAACAGTTTGATGATAAATTGATTGTAGGGTAAAGAGAGAGAAGTGTGAAGCCCAGGTTTCTGACATAAGCATAATGATGTAATTTCCTGAGATTGGGAACCTTGGAGGAGAAATTTGGGAGGAGTGACTCTCATGAATTCAATTTTAGACTTGTGGATAGTTATATGGCCTTGGATCTTAACTTATTAAAGAGAAATATTGTTAGAGTGATAAATTTGGGAGATATAAACTTTTATATCTATAGGGTTGAAGTTCTCACCAATTGCATTCTATTTGAATCAATAATCAATGTCTATGGATGCAGTTGTCTAGAAACCAAATGATATATATTGCATTGGACAAATTGGTTGCAAAAAACCTCTTAAGTGTTTTAAAAAGCAAAGATATCACTTTGAAGACTAAGCTGTATCTGACCCAATGACATCATATGCATGTGAAATTGGACAATGAAAAAAAGACAAAGAAAAAGCAATATATTTAAATTGTGGTGTTTGCAAAGAATATGAAATATACCACAGATTGCCAAAAGAATTTGAAGTTTTAGAAGAATTACAACCATAATGTACCTTAGATGAAAGAATGGCATACTTTGAACACATATGGAAAGAACAGTTGCTAAAAAGGGCATCATGTTATGTGGAGGCCCAATGAAAACAACATGTGATGGATTGACACAATAGTTTTTAACAATGGACTAAACATGCTAATTGTCATGATGATGGCCCAGGACTGGACAAAGTTTTGTTCTGTTATACTTAAGGTAGCCATGAGTAGATTGTATGACAATTAATAAGCATTCAGTTGTTAAATACAGACATAGGAGTAGGTGAAATCACCAGAGAGAGGGTGAATGAGAACCCAGCATATAAAATTTAGGAAAAGAAAAAAAAGCAAAAAATAGAGAACTATGCCCCTGTCTCGGACTGGGAGATGAAAGTGTGTTATAGAAGTGTTATAGTACCCAACCCGGGTACACCAGGGGTTGGAAAAATCACACTAGGCAAAGAACTTGCATCAAGATCAGGACTGAACTACATTAATGTGGGTGATTTAGGTAACGAGATACAGTTATTTGAATGCTATGATGACGAGTATGATTTTCCCATTTTAGATGAAGATAGAGTAATTGATGAGTTAGAAAACCAAATGAAAAAAGGTGGTGTAATTGTTGATTACCGTGGTTGTGATTTCTTCCCTGATTACTGGTTTTACACTGTTTTTGTGTGGAGAACAGATAACAGCATATTGTACAAAAGATTTGAAATGGCTTATAATGAGAAGAAACTACAAGACAATATTCAGTGTGAAAATTTTCAAGTTATTTATGAAGAAGTCACGGCCTCCTACAGTGAAGTAGTATGTCAGTTGCTTAGCAGTAACCCAGAAGATATAGAGAATAAGATAAACCACATATTGAAATGGATTGAACAATGACTTTTTAAGACCGGTCAGATGACAGTCACTCTTGTTGATCTCTCTGTCCACATCATAGAAATTATACAGATATCAGTAAAACTTTTGTGTTAACATTGTGTTGCAGGACTAGCATGTAGATACTATAAAAGGTTTATACCTAGGCTGTTTTCTCTCCATGAGAAAGCTAAACAATCTCAAATATAATGAATGTAAGATTATTAAGGATTGAAAGTAAAAACTGTCATTGTTTAATGCTTTAGCTATTAAAGGAATAAATTTGAACAAGTGGGTCAATATCTGTTAAATTTACAAAAGAAGATGAAGATAATCTCTTAAAATTGCTTTGGAGAAAAATAAATAAATAAATAAATAGAGAAGAAGCAGTGAGAGAGATTCAGAATTAAATAGAAGTTATGGTTTCCACAGAAGCCAAATGGAGTAGGAGGAGTGATCAGCTGTGTCTATTGTCAAGAAATTGAGACGAGAACTGTATCTTCTGGATTTTGTCATCTGATTTCATTAGCAAGAGCTCCTCTGACAGAGTGTACAAATTGAAGCCCAAATCCATGGAGTTGAAGCAAGAGTAGGAAAAGAAACTTCTCTTAAAAACTTTGACTAAAAGTAGAAAAAAGAGGACAATAAGTGAAAAGGGCTATGGAGTCAGGAGAGACTCTCTTTCTTCTAAGGTAGTGAGACATGAGCAGACTCAAATACTGATGTGATATAGCCAGTAGTAGAGCAGAGAAGGAATACTTAATAATTAAAGTGAGAATTTCCAAGGCAGGGCCTATCTCCTCCAGTGTAGCATCAAAAAAAAAGAGAGGATGACTATAGATGCAAGTAACTAAATAGATTTGGTGGCTTGAGGGTATTATTTCATTACTTCTACTTTCTTAATCGAGTAAAAGGGAAGATAATATCTTTGTTGCATTAAGGTGCTATCGAGTCAGTTCCAACTCCTATGACCCTGTGTACATCTGATAAACACTGCCCAGTCCTGCGCTATCCTCACAATTGTTCTTTGTAGAAGAGGGCAATGAAAAGGATCTGAAGCTTTAGGAGAGTGAGATGTGCCATAATGAACTAACTGTAGAAATGTAAGATTCTGTAGTAGTACTGAGTGTTCCGTAGTGGTTAATGACCCTATGATGTATGACGGTACTAGTGTGTCCGCCTGTAAACAACTTGGGTGTAGGAATTTAGCAAACATATTTTGATACATCTGTAATTGGCCTTTCGTCAAGCAGATTGCATTAAATGGCAGAAGAATGAGGGCAGTAAGGGTGTTAAAAAGATAATACTAAAATAATGGATTGTGCAAGCTCATTTGGATGATCTGTTACTGTGTTCTGCCCAGTTAATTCCAACTTACAGCCACCCTATGTTGTTCTTGTGTGCCGTTCAGTCAATTCTGACTCTTAGCAACCATGTATAGGGTTTCCAAGAGCGACAGGTGGGTTTGAACTGCCGACCTGTGGTTCACTGTCCACTGCTTATCCTACAGCTTTATAGTGCTCAGCAATCCTATGTTGTTGTTAAGTGCCATCGAGTTGGTTTTGACCCATAGCTGACCCTGTGTAGGGTTTTCAAGGAGTGCTGGGAGCTTGAACCGTCATCGACCTTGCAGTTCAAATTGCTTTGCAGTCATTAACCCATAGAGCCACGCCAGGACTCCAGCGACCCTATGTTGTTGTTATGTGCTGTGGAGTCGGTTCCGACTCATAGCAAACCTGCACAGGGTTTCCGAGGCTGTAAATCTTTACGGGAGCAGAAAGCCTCATCTTTCTCCCGTGGAACATCTGGTAGTTTCGAACTGCTGACCTTGTGATTCGCAGTCCGATTTATAACCACTACGCTACCAGAGCTCCTTCAGCAACCCTATAGGGCAGAGTAAAATTGGCCTATAGGATTTTCTAGGTTATGATCTTTATGGATTCAGATCTCCAGGTCTTTTTCTCCTTAGGAAGGTGAGTTCAAACTGCTGACCTTTTGGTTAGCAGTCTGGTATTTAGCCATTGCACTGCTAGGGCTCCTTCACATTTGCATTGGGGGCTGAAATGTAGGGAGAAAGCAAGACACTAGAGATACAATCATGAGGCTATATCATTGAAGTGGAAGGAGGAAATGGTTTTTCAGGATGCAGTGAAGGAACTGAAATTCTAAGATACTAGGTATTAGACCAGTAGTATTTTTAGATTTGTCAACAGGTTTGAGTCCTCTTACACCATAGACCATGGGGAACTGAGTCAGTCCTGGACCATTAAGGAGATGGATTTTGTCATCAAGGTAGAAATCAGGTACATATGAAATGCCTACAGAGAACACTCACAAAGAAAGTAGTCACCTAGTTGTTGATGTTAGGTAGCATCGAGTTGGTACCGACTCATAGCGACCCTGTGTACAACAACGAAACACTGCCCATTCCTGGGCCAACCTCACAATTGTTGCCACACTTGAGCCCATTCATGCTGCCACTTTGCTAGTCCATCTTACTGGGAGTCTTCCTCTTTTTCTCTGACCCTCCACCTTATGAAACATGATATCCTTC
>NW_006408542.1:3509812-3511391 GCF_000296735.1 Chrysochloris asiatica | reverse complement strand
CACTGTTTCTCTGGGTAGGGTCCTGCACTCCACTCTTCTCCCTTGATGGTCCCAGGGACCTCCGCTACTGGACTGCAAAGTCAACCACTCCCCTACTTTTGCTGCAAAATCTCTACCTTTTACATTTCCAGTCGTCACAGGCAGTCCTGATAGCAGTTATTCACTATTGTACTACATGAGTGCTATCCCCATCTCCTTTCATCAGTCCTGCCCAGACAGATTGGATACTACTCAGTGGAGATTTTACCTTCCTCCGCGCCCTCTGGATCTAGGCTCCGTCTCGTGAAAGCTTGTATGCCAGTCACTTCTTGTCTTTGAAGCCCCCCATTTTGTGTAGTCAGTGTCTAAGTTGCCCATTCCTGTCTACTCTGTGTATCATTTGAGGCGGTGGGAATGATCCTCGCTGTAAAGATTTGTTCCCTCTTTTGAGTTACTACATCCATAGGTGTAGGTCAAGTTCATCAAATTGTATCAGATTACTCTTTTTTTTTCTTTCTTCTCATTGAGCTCTGATCATCCAGCCATTGAAGCCAGGTCAAGTGGGTATTATCATGTGGTGTGGGTGTTCTTGTGCATATGCCCTCTCTTCTTATCAGCTGGACACTTTATTCTCCACTCTAGTCCTCTGGCTATGTCGCTGACTCTGGGGCCAGGAGTCCCCAGGTCTTGCCATACTGCTGGCCAACCAGGTCTACACCCGGATTCACAGGAGTCTGTTGAACATTGTTGGACTTAGCTCACAGCTTCATTGCTTAGTTTTTCCCTCACTTCCACTTATTAGTAACCAACATGGTTATCAGTCAGAGCACATGTCTGTTCGTGTATTCCCATTGAGTCTTAGTCTTGGAAGGAGGTTTGCCCCGAGGGGACCCAACCACGTGCCTTGATGTCTCCTGGGCGAGCAACTTTATTGTTCTTGTAGTAGTAAGTAGGACTGTCGTTATTGTTTTGTATTTTTCCTGTCAGTCTTTCTTTCAAGAAGTAGCTACTGTTCTTCTAGCTGCTCCAGACTGGTCTGCTTTTCCTTTCAAATGGAAATTTCCCACCTTAGAAGATTCTGGATGGCATTCAGTGTTCCACCTATGGCTTTATGTAATGCAGACGCTCCACCGGAAGCCTCCTGTACTGGGCACATTGTAGACCCATTTTTGGTATTCCAATCAGTTATAGGTAGAAGACAGACTTACAAACTTTCTGTGGTGATATTTCTGGCTATTCCTTTCTCTCCCCTGCAAGTATCTATTTTATAATGGTATGCAAGTGAAACCAAGATTCAAAAGACAGCCAAGCATCTTAACATTATTTCCCCTCTTTTGCCCATTCCACCTATGCCTCAATCCCTGTATCTCACAGCCCTGTTGTTCCAAGGTTATGCATGCATCATTCTTTACCTCTGTCCCACTTAGCCCCTGCAAACCTCCTTAATTGTTCTTCCATCCACCTTGTTCTTCCATTTCCTTCCCCCTTTTTGTGTATTGACTCCCTTCCAAGCACCCTAATTATTGTGCATCTATTTTCCTACCCTGTGCTACACCTTCCCCTCCCTCCCCTCAACCCACTCCACACATTCCAGTAACCA
>NW_006408542.1:3507980-3508983 GCF_000296735.1 Chrysochloris asiatica | reverse complement strand
TTGTATCATCTGGATATCGCAGGTTGTTAATGATTAATGAGTCTTCCTCCAATCAAGATGCCATGTTTTTCTTCATATAGCCCAGCTTCTTAGATTATTTGCTTAGCATACAGGCTGAATAAGTATGGTGAAAGAGTACAACTTTGTTGCACACCTTTGTTAATTTTGAACCATTCAGTGTTCCATGTTCTGTTTGAACAGCTGCCTCTTGGTCCAGGTATAGATTCCTGATGAGCACAATTAAGTGTTCAGGAATACTCATACTTCCTGTTGTTGTCCATAGATTGTCATGATCCACACAATTGAAAGCTTTTGCATAGTCAATAAAGCACAGGTAAACATCTTTCTGATATTCTCTGCTTTCAGCCATGATCCATTGGAAATCAGCAATGAAATCCCTCGTTCCTCGGCCTCTTCTGAAAGTTCTTTGTCAATGAATGCTTGCAGCCATTTCTGTATTAACTTTAGTAAAACTTTCCTCTCATGGGATATCAAAGATATTGTCCAATGATTTCCGCATTCCCTTGGGTCACCTCTCTTTGAAATTGGCACATATACAGATCTCTTCCAATCAGTAAGCCAGAGTTTTCTTCCAAATTCTTTGCATAGATGAGTGGGTGCCTCCATTGTCACCTCACTTTCTTGAAAGATTTCAGTTTTTATTCCATCACTTCCTGAAGCCTTCTTCTTTGCCAATTCCTTCAATGCACCTTGGACTTCTTCCTTCAGGATCCCTAGCTCTTGATCATATGCTACTTCTTGAAATGGGTGAACATCAACCATTTCCTTTTGGAACAGTGACTCTGTGTATTCCTTCCATCTTCTCTGGATGCTTTCTGCATCATTCAATAATTTGCCCAGAGAATCCTTCAATAACGAAAGTTGAGGCTTGAGTTTTTTCTTCAGTTCCCCTAGCTTGAGAAATGCTGAGCATGTTCTTCCTTTTTGGTTTTCTGACTCCAGATCTTTGCACATTTTGTTGTAATATTTGACTTTATCTTCT
>NW_006408542.1:3504641-3506525 GCF_000296735.1 Chrysochloris asiatica | reverse complement strand
AGGTTTTCAGTGACTAAATATTTGGAGGTAGTTCGTCATTCCTTCTTCCTAGTGATATGTGTTAAATTGTGTTCTGCAACAGATATGTAGCATCTTGCCAAAAGCCATGGTCTGAGTTAAGTCCTGAGATCATAGATAGCATCTTTTGAACAAGGTGAACTTGTGACACAATATAGCCTAAAAAGGGAACTGACAGATAGGATGAAGACACAGTCAGGTTCCTCTCCATTTTTTTCTCTTTAAGTATAACTGGGCTGCTAACCACATGGTCTGCAGTTTTAACCCATAGCAGTTCTGTGGGAGAAAGATGAGGCTGTAAAGATTTACAGTGTTGGAAACCCTGAGGAGCAATTCCACTGTGTCCTATAGTGTCTCTGTGAGTTGGAATTGACTTGATGACAATGGTTTAAGTGTAATTGAACTATGGAGATTTACCTTATCACAAAGGACACTTAAGAGCATCTGGTAAAGAACCAATGCAAATTTATTTTTTAATCTCAATGGAGTTTATCAGTAATCCTGGGGAAGTGCAGTTAATTCCATACACTTTACACAAAATGAAGTCTCAAAGCTGATTTTGTTAGCAGATGTCAAAGGTTTTATTACACAGCATATTTAGAGCTCTTCTAAAGCACCATGAGTGATATTACAGGCAACCACAGTGATATTACAGGAAGGAAATGATGTGGCAGGTTAAAGGTGAGAAAGACCATGCAAGCGGTTGTCTTATTTCCACATTGCTTTAAAGCCTCATGCTATCTTCAGTGACCAAATTTTATGACACTCTGAAAAATATACACGTGGCTTTATCCAAATTAGTGAAATTAGATTCTTAAAAATCTCACGTTCATTTCTGTTCAGTCATTGCTAACAGAAATGGCTGGTAACGTGTTTTTATTTAGCATGTGTAGGGTAGTGGTTACGAATCGGGCTGCAAACCACAAGGTCAGCAGTTCGAAACTACCAGCTGCTCCGCAGGGGAAAGATGAGGCCTTCTGCTCCCGTAAAGATTTACAGCCTCAGAAACCCTGTACAGGGTTGCTATGGGTCGGAACCGACTTGATGGCACTCAACAACAACAACAAAGAAATAAGAAGTTACTGTGAAGTCATTTGTAGCTTATGGCAACTTCATGTGTGTCAAGAGTAGAATTATATGCCATAGGATTTTCAGTGGTGTTTTGTTTTTTTTTTTGGAGTAAATCACTAGGCCTTTATTCCACGATACCTCAGTGTGAGCTCAACCTGTAACCTTTTCAGTTTGCAATTGAGTATTTTAACGATTTTCACCATGCTTTATAATACTTTACACAAATTAAATGTGGCTTCTTCAGAAAATGTATTGAACAGTGAGTTATACCTTAGTAATCTTTATTAAGAAGTATAAAAGTATTAAAATGTATATAGCGATAGAGTTATTAATGCTTGGTTTATGTGCTATAAATTGTATAAATATATCTTAGATTATAAATGCTATATTATATAAAAATAGCATTGGAAGGAAGCTTTGGATGGTGCAAATGAGTAGCAAATTTAGCCACTTGCTGAAATTGGCAGGTGAACTCTACTCAGAGGCATCTTAGAAGAAATGCTTGGTGACCTACTTATGAAAAAAAATCAGCCACTATAAACCTTAGAGCACAGTTTTACTCTGACACAAATGGGGTTGCCATGATAAAAATTGACTTTTGGCAAGTGGCTTAAGCATTGGAAAAGAGTGCTGTGTTCAACATACTCGAAATTTCTAAGCAATTCAAAATATCCCTCTTAAGTGCTCAAATACTCCTGCCCTCAATAATTTCTGGATTGGTTTATTTAAAATACAGCACATGGAGCATAATTTAATATTTTCTTGATGAGTTAGGTTTATGACAATAATAATGTT
>NW_006408542.1:3481447-3501991 GCF_000296735.1 Chrysochloris asiatica | reverse complement strand
TCCAACACAGAGATGCTAAAGTAAATGGAAGAAATGAGCGTGTAAAAGAGTTGAATGGAAAATTTAAAAAGGTGACTCGAGAAGACAGAGACAAGCATTATAATGAAAATTTTAAAGACATGGAGTTAGAAAACCAAAAGGAAAGAATACACTCAGCATAATCAAGGTGAGGGAAGTGAAGAAAAAATTCAGGCCTTGAATTGCAATATTTAAGGACTCTGGGCAAAATATTGAATGATACAGAAAGCATCAAAAGAAGATGGCAGGAATATGCGGAGTCACTGTACCATGCGGAGAACGCCATAGAAGAATTGATGCATTTGAGCTATGATGTTGGAGGAGACTTATTAAATGTGCCATGGACTGCCAAAAGAACAAACCTGTCTGTTTGGAGAAGTTCATCCAGAATGCTCCTTGGAAGCCAGGATGGCCAGACTTTGTCTCTGGTATCTCGGACATATTGTCAGGAGGGACCAGTCCCTGGAGGAGGATTTCATGTTTGGTAAAATAGAGGATCAGAGTAAAAGAGGAAGATATTCAATGAAATGGCAACAGCGATGGGCACAAATGTAGTGATGATTGTGAGAGTGGTGCAGAACTGGAAATTGTTTCATTCTGTTGTGCATAGGAACACTATGTGTTGGTATCAACTAGATAGCACCTAACAACAACATATAAAATCAAGATGCAGAGAGTTGAAGTAACTTGTCTAAGATCACACAGAGATGTTCAAGCTCAAGAATTCAAGCTCAAGTAGTCTGGTTCCTGAGCCCTTAACTGTTACTTTGTATAGCCTCATGCTTTATGCTTGTATGATGTTTTCAGAGACTTTTGAGAAATACAAATTTCATACCAAAGCCCCATTTTGTGGTTCTTCTCAGGAGTGTTAATGTTCGCTTGTTTTTGTTTTCTGTGTTTCATAAATATCCTTCTTTGCTTTAAATTCTTAGTGTAGTCATTATACCTACACATAGCAGCAATCTGCCCCCTAACTTTTCATTTACTGCAGCTAAAAATTAGAATTTCAATTACAAAGCTTAATAAGAAACGTGTAAAATAAGATGTGCAAAAGATCCTTCTGAATTTTCATCTAAGTATATATAATATGAGCTTTAGTGCCAAATCTTTGGGCAACTGTTTAGGCTACTAAAATATTATTTATTTTTTCTATTAATAATAATATTTTTCCAAAAACCATCATTTGGCTCTATCTTAAAAACAAGTGAAGTTGTTCAATGAAAAGCATCTTCATAAGTATTAGTGTATATTCATCAGCCAGTGACACTAAAGAATTACAGGCTTAAAATAATTTTTATCTAAAATTGTTATTGTTCACAGGTTCACTTATGTAGTTCTCACTTGCTACTTCGACGGGCAGCTGTAGCATGTCTCCGGCAACTTGCACAAAGAGAAGCAGCTGAAGTTTGTGAATATGCCATGAGCCTAGCAAAAAATGCAGGGGACAAAGAGAGCAGCGGTTCTAGTAAGTTTCATTATTTGTCTCTATTGTTTTATTTATTCCTGCTTTTTCTGTAGTTTGGGTGAACGTTTACAATAGCAAATTCCTTTTACGTTCAAGAATGTGTATGCATTTTGTTTCAGCACAAGGTTGGTCTCTATGAAGTTAAAGATATCATACATTTTTTTTTTCCCAACTCCGTAATCTATGGTCTCAATCACCACTCCTCTCCTCCCTCATGTCCCAGGGTTCTGCAGTTAGCTGCAAAGTCTCAAAGAACTCAATAATAGTAAAAGAGGAACCCAAATCTGCAGGTTATGTGGCAGGCTTTTCACACACGAGGTTGTGGGAGTTGGTAAATCAGATCAGATGATATGTTGTAAATCCCATGAAGTGAAGGTCAGATGTTATGAACCCTAGGCAAGATTCAGAGTAAGAGAACGAACTTTGCCGATGCAGTCCTATATATTTGACTCAGGCCCTGCCACTAAGAAAATCAAAGGGTAGTGGCTTGATTCACATACCCTAGTAACGTGGTGGCATTCTTAATTCTTGTTAAGTGCTGTCAAGTTGATTCCAACTCATAGCGACCTTGTGTAGGATTTCCAAGGAGTGGCTGGTGAGTTTGAACCACTGACCTTGTGGTTCACACCAACTTTATGGTCAGGTGCTTATCCTGCAATACCACCTTAATCCTGCTTCAGTGACATCTCATCAAAATGGTTCTCTAATCACAGGCATAGAGGCTAGAATTTACAGTGCATCACAGATACAACAGTATGACTGGAAGTGCCATAATCAATAATTAGTTGCTATGCCATTTCATAATAGTTGCAATTCCCTCACTGTAACAGTTTCCTATCCACTCCTCCCTGACCCCCCATGTTCATTTATCCTTCTTTCCTGCCCCTTTCTGCCTTCTGGGCTTCATTTTGGAGCAAATGCTGCCTTTCTGTTTTTGTATGGTTAAATGGCTCGGATGATTATGTTCCTCACCCAGTGTTACTGTTCACTGTGTAGACCTATCTATGGTTTGATGGAAAACTGAGCCTTGGGGATGAGTTCCCTTCCAGGTTTGAAAGGTTTCTAAAGGTCACAGTCTCAGGTTTTATCAGACCAATAATTCTGTTCTTTTCTAGGAGTTTTGACTTTGCACTACATTTTTCTACCCTTCTGTCAAGGTACTGCTATGTTCCTAAGCATAGTGGTCAGTAGTGGTAGCTGGGTACCATATGGTTCTGGTCTCAGAGTAGGGGAGGCTGTGGTTCTTGTGGTCCATTAGTCCTTTGGACTAACTGTTTTGTTGAACCTTTGATTTTCTCTTCCTTTCTTTCATCTATATGGGGAAAGACAACTAGTTTTCATCTTTGATGACCACTCACTAGCTTTAAGATCCCATTTGCTACTCACCACAATAGAATGTAGCACCAGATTTGAAATAGTGGTCACCATCAGTGTTGGGGGGATATGAATAAAAGAGCAATTTCTTCTGCTGGTGAAAATGAAAGTGAAACAAGATTTGTGGAGGGCTCTTTGGCAGTATGTCCCCACAATTTTAAAGCTGTGCTTTACCTTATGTGATAGTTAAGGTTTTGTGTCAACTTGGGTGGGCCAGGATTTTCAGTAGTTTAGCAATTGGGATGTAGTTATCACCTCCATGATGAGATGTACTATGCGATCAATCCCATGATGTGATCAGAAAAGACAGTGCTGATGTAATTATCTTGTGTTATAAATCCTCACTTTTATCGTGTAATGGAGGAGTGCAGTGGCTGTCGTGTGATAAGCACTGGACTGTAAACCACAAGGTTGGTGGTTCATACTCACCAGCCACTCTACGGGAGAAACATGAAGCTTTATGGTCCTGCAAAGATTTAAAAAGTCTTGGAAACCCTATACATATTCTTATGAGATGGCATCGACTCATTAGCACACAACAACAAGACAAACATGGTGTTAATGAGGTTAGATGCAATGTACAGGATTAGGTTGTATCTTGAGTCATTCTCTTTTGAGATATAAAAGGAGGGAGAAGTGAGCAGAGAGAATAAAGAAGAGCCTAGAATGGAGTGTGTCCTTTTTACCTAGGTTTCCTGCACTGGTAAGTTCACTGATCCAGAGAAAGATTTATGCCAAGACACATAAAGATCTCTAAGGAATGCTAGGCCTACAGAAACTAGAAGGGGACAGAGGACCTTTCCCCACAGAGCAGCCACTTTGAATTTAGACTTTAGCCTCCATAACTATTTGTTAATGCCATCCACTTGTGGCATTTCTTTTATGTTGTTGTTGTTATGTGCCGTGGAGTCGGTTTCGACTCATAGTGACCCTGTACAGGGTTTCCGAGGTTGTAAATCTTTACAGGAGCAGAAAGCCTCATCTTTCTTCCTCGGAGCAGCTGGTAGTTTCGAACTGCTGACCTTGCGGTTCGCAGCCCAATTTGTAACCACTACGCTAATAACTAAGACAGAGTTTGGTACCGGGAGTGGAGTGATGCTGTAAAAGATACCCAAAATGCAGAAGTGTTTTTGAAATTGAATAATGAGCCAAGGCTGGAAGAATGCTAAGCTGTCTAGTATTGAGTCTAGATTGCCTAGAAGAGACTTTTGATGGAATTGTGGATATCAAAGGCAATTCTGATGAGGGACTCAGATGGAAATCAAGCGAGCTGTAAAACCAGAGACATCACAGATAGTGAGAAGTAGTGATAGAGATACTGCAACAGCGGAACCTAGAGACAGACCCAAAACAACACTGAAGCTGACCCATGGAACAAGAAAGCTGAGTGCCTTCATGCAGAAGGCTTTCTTGTGGAGTGGGGTACCTCTGGGTACTTATCAATACATCTAAAGAACTTTATAACATTTATTCAACAAAGCAAAGGCCAGGCTATCCTCTTCTAGGGACCAGGACGCGGACGCTGAAGAGACAAGGAGCACAGGTAGGGCCATGATCTTTGGAGTTTCTCAACATGGGACCACAGTTTCCTAAGTTTGAAAGAGTGAGACCTTTTTCACTAACTTAGTTCTGGAGTGTAGGGCTGCCATTAAGATTTTGTTTCTACCCAAGGGGCAGAAGAATGGGGCCTGCCAGAGCTGAAAAGGTGGAGTATCACCCAGACAGATTAGGAGGATGGGGCCTCTATCCAGAATCCAGGGTGACTTGTCAAAACCTACAATGTAAAGGGTAGGGCCATTGCTAACGTCTCTAAGAACAGAAGATTCTTTTCAACCCTTAAGTTGTTCTTAGGTGCTGTTGAGTCAGTTCTGACTCATAGCAACCCTGTGTAGGGTTTCCAAGGAGTGGCTTGTAGGTTTAAACCACGAACTTTGTGGTTAGCAGTCTAGTGCTTATCCTGCAGCACCACACCAAAACTCCTCAAGCCTTAAGAGCTAATGTAAATTGTTCTGCTGAATTTGTAACTTGCTTGGTGTCAGTTATCCCTTCTGTCCCTCTAATTGTTCCCATTTGTAATGGAAATATCTACCTTTTCCTTGTTCCACCATTGCATTTGGAAGCAGATCACTTATCTTCTAGATTCATAGATGAAAAGCAATTTTGTCCCAGGTTGGAATTCAGACTTGGAAGAATTTTCAGATAACATAATGAAGTCCTGATATGGCGCCATAGGATTAGCAGTCAACTGCTAACTGTAAGATTGGTGGTTCAAAGCCACCAGTCTCTCCTTGGAAGCTCTATACAGTGTCACTATGAGTCAGAATTGACTCGACAGCACTTAACAACAGCAACACCAACATGATGAGATTTTCAGTTGTACATGTTAGGCCCAAATATGAATTCCTAATTGTCTTTATTTAGAGATTATGTATGATTTAAGGAAATGCATAGACGTGCCCTGTTAATAAGAGGTGTACTCTGATAAGGTTTTGTGTCACCTTGGCTGGGCCAGGATTCTCAGTGGCTTAAAAGATGGGAGTTATCAGATCCATGATGCGATCTCACTTGATGCATTCAACACCCCCATGTTATCTGATGTGTTCAGCTCTGATCTGATGTAATTATTCTATGTGTTGTAAATCCTCAATTGTGGAGGCTAGCAAGTCCCAAATCTGTAGTCTAAAGGTCAGTCTGGAGAACTCTCTTCATCCACATAGTCTCAGGAGCTGATGTTAATAAGGTTGGATACTATTTACAGGATTAGGTTGTATCTTGAGTCAGTCTCTCTTGAGATACATAAAAAGAGAGAATGAGTTGAAAGAGAGGAACGTACAACCACCAAAAAAGAAGAGCCAGGAATAGAGTGTGTCCTTTGTAGCTCCTAGATCCAGGATAAGATTGATGCCAAGACACAGAGATCTGTAAGGAATGCTGGACCTACAGATGCTGGAAGGAAACCAAGGACCTTTCCCAACAACAAATTCAGTGGTTTGCTACATTAATTAAAATTTAAGTATAGAAATATCATTTCTGATTGGGAAAATGTTCATTAACAACTCAACTACTGTTAAATAAGGGGAAAAAACTGCTATGCTTAATCGTTTAGTAGTATCTTCTGTCCTTGAAACTTTTACTTCCTATTTTTCCTACTGTCTTTGAATTTCCCTCTAGGACTATTTCCTGCAAACTCCTGCTTATTCTGACTTTGTAGCAACCCAACTAAAAGAGCTACTTTGCAGTCTTTGTACTACTCCCTTCAGGGTTCAGAGACCTCTAGACTGAAGAGCCTAGTAGTATGCATTCTCAAGTCTGCCAGTTCTACATCTGTTACTTAGAAAAAGATTTTTGAAAAGAGTAATAAATGTGACTACTATTTCATAATGTTGTCATTAGTGTCGAGTTAGTTCAAACTCATAGCAACCCTGTATAGGGTTTCCAAGGAATGGCTGCTGAGTTTGAACTGCCATTGTTGCGTTTAAGCAGACCAGTGCTTATCCTCCAGTACCACATACTACTACTTTAATTGTATTATGCTTGCAAAGGATTTTTGTTTTTTTTAAATGTTTTATTGTGAATTATGTAATAGTTTACATGGGAGAACATTACATTCATTCTGTTGTATATTGTTTCATTGCCATGGTTACAGTCCCCTCCATGCATCACCAACCAATGAAAGGGTAATCCCTGCAAGCCTGCTGCCCACCCACCCCCCCCCCCCATCGTCAGCACACAGCCCCTCTCTCTCTCTGGGTCTTAAGTCCCCAGCCGCTCCATCTCTCTACGTCATCGTCTCTGCCTCCATCTCTGGTGTCACTGATTCTCTGTGTAGGGCCCGTTCTCTGCTCTTTTTCCTTGATGGTCCCAGGGACCTCCGCTCCTGTACTGCAAAGTCAACCACTCCCCTCCTTTTGCTACAAAACGTCTACCTTTACATTTCCAACCCTCACAGTCAGCCCTGATAATAGTTATTCACTATTGTATCACAAGAGACCTATCCCCATCTCCTTTCGTAAGCCCCGTAACCAGCAAAGAACACCCCACACACACACACTTTAGTATGGGTTCTTTTTCTTAGCTTTTATGATAGTGGTCTTATGCAGCATTTCTCCTTTTGTGACTGACTAATTTCACTCAACATAATGTCCTCAAGGTTCATCCATATTATGTTGTGGCTTACAGGTTCCTTGTTATAAGGTAACATAATATTCTATTGTGTGTATGTACCACAGTTTGTTTATCCATTCTTCAGTTGATGGGCACTTAGGCTGTCTCCGTCTTTTTGCTACTGTAAATAGTGCTGCTTTGAACATTGGTGTGCATATATCTACTCTTGTTATGACTCATGTTTCTTGTGGGGAAATACCAAGTAGAGGGATTGAAGGATCATAAGGTATTTTTATTTGCAACCATCTGAGGAAGCGCCATATTGCTTTTCAGAGAGATTGGACCATTTTGCAGTCCCACCAGCAATGCAGGAGCATCCTAGTCTCTCCACATCCTCGCTAGCATTAATTGCCCTCTACTTTTTTGATCTTTGCTGTAATTGTTGATGTGAGATGATATCTGATTGTTGTTTTGTTTTGCATCTCTAATGACTATACGGAGTCCTGGTATGGCGCTGTGGGTAATGCATCAGACTGCAGAGTCGTTTGAACTGCAAGGTTGGTGGTTCAAGCTCACCAGCTGCTCCTTGGAAACCCTATACAGGGTTGCTGTGGGTCGGGATAGACTCAACGGCACTTAACAACAAATGACTATACAGGGTCTCTATGAGTTGGAATCAACTCGACGGCACTTAACAACAGCAAACAACAAATGGCTAGTGATGGTGAACATTTCTTCTTTTGTTTGTTGGCTGCCTGGATGTCCTCCTTGGTGAAGTGTCTGTTCATGTCCTGTGTCCATTTTTTAATTGGGTTATTTGCCTTTTCTTGTAGAGTTGTTATAGTTTCCTACATATTTTAGAAATGAATCCTTTGTCTGATGTGTCGTTGCAAAAGATTTTTTCCCATTCTATGGGTTCCCTTTTTACTCTTCTGGTGAAGTCTTTTGATGTGCATAAGTTTTTGATTTTTAGTATGTCCCAATCATCTATTTTGTCTACTTTTGTTCGTGTAGTTTTCAAAATGTTTGGTAGTCTGTATATTCCCTGAATTAGTGCCCTCACATTTGTTCCTGTTTTTTCATTGATGGCCTTCATAATTTTGGGGTTCACGTTTAGGTCTTTCATGCATGCTGAGTGGCATGGCATGTATAAGGCATGAGGTAAAGGTCTTGTTTCAGTCTTTTGCATATCACTTTTCGGTTCTGCCAGCACCCTCTGTTGAAGAGACTATCCCCTCCCCATGCAATATATTTAGGTACTTTGTCAAAAATCAGTTGGTTGTATGTGGATGGGTTAATTTTTGGATTCTCGATTCTGTTCCATTGATCAATGTATCTTTCATTGTAGCAGTACCAAGCTGTTTTGACCACTGTAGCCGTGTAATAAATTTTGAAATCGGGGAGTGAGAGGTTTCCAACCTTATTCTTCATCTTAAGCAGTGCATTGCTTACTCTGGGTCTCTTTCCTTTCCACATAAAGTTTGTAATTGTTTTTTCCACTTCTTTGAAGAATGTCGTTGGAATCTGAATTGGGATCGTATTAAATATGTAAATTGCTTTGGTCAGTATTGACATTTTCACAATGTTAAATCTTCCTATCCAGGAGCATGGTACATTCTTCCATTTTTGTAAGTCTCTTTTGGTTTCTTGTATTAGTGTTTTGTAATTTTCTTTGTATAAGTCCTTTGTCTGTCTGGTTACATTTATTCCTAGATATTTAATTCTTTGGGTGGCTATTATAAATGTTACTGCTTTCCTAATGTCCTTTTCCGCACTGTCATTGTTGGTATAGAAGAATCCAACTGATTTTTGTATGTTGCTCTTTTATCTTGCCACTCTTTGCTGAATCTTGGAAAGGTTTTTTGAAAAATGTAAATGAACTTTTAGCATACTAATCCACTTATAGTTGGAGTCCCTAGGTAGTAGCATAAGTGGTGAATGCATTTGGCTGCTAACCAAAAGGTGCCTAAGAATAAGAACCTGGTGATCTACTTCCAAAATATCAGCCACTGAAAATCCTGTGAAGGACAGTTCTGTCTGTCACATGTGAATGTATCTTGAGTAAGAATTGTTAGAAGTAAAATTTAAGGCAGAAAAAAACAAAACAAAAAAAGAATTGTTAGAAGTATGTTTCTTTACTGGTATTGTTGTTGTTGTTAAGTGCTGTGGAGTCAATTCCAACTCATACTGACCCTGTATAGGGTTTTCGAGGAGCAGCTAGTGAGCCTGAACTGTTGACTTTACGGTTCAGACTGACATTGCAGTCTGGTACATTAACCCACAGGTCCACACCAGGATTTCTGTATGGTAATCATTGGACTGCTAACTATAAGTCTGTGGCAGTTCAAACTGACCAGCTCCTCCTCAGAAAACCTTATACAGGGTAGTTAGAGTCAGAACAAACTCGATGGCACTTAACAACATTAACATCTTCTTTGCTGCTCTTATTTTGTTAGATAAATAAACACTTACTGAGCACTCTGTGCAGAGTTGTTAAAATAACTCAAAATAATTATTCTTAAACATCAGTGTCTTACCTTTATTGTCAGATTAAGTGTTAAAGACATGTAAAATTTGACCATGTCAAATTTTATATATATGGAGCTCTGGTAGCGGAGTGGTTACAAATTGGACTGCGAATCGCAAGGTCAGCAATTCGAAACTACCAGCTGCTCCGTGGGAGAAAGATGAAGCTTTCTGCTCCCGTAAATATTTACAGCCTTGGAAACCCTGTACAGGGTCGCTATGAGTCGGAACCGACTCCATAGCACACAACAACAACAAAATATAGATATAGCTATTTGGTTTTGCTCTTTTGTAAATTGGCATGGTTTTATAATAATAGTTATCTATAGTATACAACAAATTCTTACGCATTTTCATATGTAAAATTTACTTTTCAGATGTCAGTCCTTTTGCACCTGGGGTTAGTTCTCGAAGTGACATCCACTGCCGACACCAAGGTGTTAATATAACAGAAACTGGTCTTGAAGGACTTCTGTTTGGAATGCTGGACCGGGAGACAGACAGAAAATTATGTTCTGATATTCATGACACTTTGGGGCATATGCTTTCTTCACTGGCAATAGAAAAACTGTCCCATTGGCTAATGCTTTGTAAAGATGTTCTGGCAGCTTCTAGTGGTATGTATTTAATATAGTAAATATGTTTTTAAATAATGAAAATGATTTTATTTCAGATAATATGTGTGTGTGTATGTAAATTTGAGTTTACGTTTAAATATACTAATATTTCTAATCTGTAATCGCTGTTAAAAAAAGATAAAGGTTAAATTGTATCTCAAACTAATGAGCTTCCTATGTATTTTTTCAAAAATAGCTAAATTGACGCTAAATTTTTATATATAAAATCCCAAGTTATTCTGTGGTTCAATATAATAAGCAAAACTACTACAAGAAATAGCGTTTTTTCTTATCCTTTATTAGGCATTTGATTGTTTAAAAATACAATAAACTTGACAACTCTGTTGTTTACCAGAAAGTAAGAATTTAGTCTTTTTAAAATCAGCACTCTTTTATTATTAATGTTATTTCTAACACACTCTTTTGCTAAATGTGCTATTGTTATGATATACTTATCTTTTGGTTACAGATATGAGTACTGCAACTCTCTTAAGTAGTGGAAAAGATGAGGAATCAGAAAAGAAAGATGAGATGGATGATGATACCATGTTTACCACACTAGGGGAAGAAGATAAATCCAAGCCCTTTGTGGCACCTCGCTGGGCCACTCGGGTCTTTGCTGCTGACTGCCTGTGTCGAATCACCAATTTGTGTGAGAACGCAGACCCGGCTCACTTTGATCTTGCCATGGCACGTTCTGCAAAGCTACAAAACCCAACAAGTAAATTTAAAATGAGTTTGTTTGTTTTTTTTACCCAGTGTATTTTTATAGGTTTGAAGTATGTCCATGGTATTAAATATGCTTTAAACCATTCCTTCTGTGATATTAATTGTCTGCCTTTTACCTTAGTTTTTCTCTGCCTTCTACATATCATCTTTCCCACCTTCTGATCTGTATTTGGAAGATAGCTTGAAGAAGGTTGTTCAATGATAGATGTTTGTGTGTGTATATAAGTATAATAATTTGCCTTTAGGATAACGATGGTACTAATATAAGTTTCTTTAGTACATTGTCCTAGTTTTAGCATGTCACCATAAAAGAAAGCAAAATTCTAATGTGAGAATTCCTTGCCAGCCATGGAGTATGGCAGAAATCGTGAATACCGAGGTAGGTTTAAAGCTCTCAGATTTCAGAAATGCTATTAAATATTTTTGAAAAGATGGAAACTATTTGTTATTGAAATATTTCACTGCTCCTTGACTTTTATAAGCTTTTTATACCACATATCGCCTGGATCAGATATTATAGGAGATTTAGAAAGAGATGATCAAATCCAGTATCTTCATTTTACAGATGAAAAGGCAAGGAAAGTTAAGAGATTTGGTCGAGCAACAGACTGCCTGTCCTTCACTTTGTTTTCATTTTATCATCTTGTCATTTTTTAAAAAATTGTATGTCTTTAAGTTAAAATTCTCTTACCAGTTACTCTGTTGTGTATACAGAACAGTGGCACTCACAAATTGGTTTTTTTAAATTTTGTTTTGTTTTTTAATTAAACAAAAACCAGTGGTGTATCATGTGTAAAGTATGAATCTGAATATAGGGTATCAGTAAATCACAGTGTATCATGAAGACATTGTCTATGTCATTATTCAGTAAATCTTTACCAAATTCTTCTGTTTGCTAAGAGGAACCCTGGTAACACAGTGAATAAGAACTCCACTGCTAACCATAAGTAAAAGATGTGGCAATCTGTGTCTCTAAAGATTATAACCTGAGAGCAGTTCTACTTTACCTTATGGGGTCATTGTGAGTTGGAATTAACTCAAGGGAAAGGGACTTAGTTTTGGTTATTGTTTGTTATCATTGAGTATACAAAGGGGAGGGGGGGAAACATAGTCTGTACTTTCTATTATAGAAGACAGAGAGTCTGACTTATCATTCAGATAATTGTGTGTTCTAATAGTAGTATGATAGAGTGATTTAGAAAAATGAAAAAGTAATAATCACTTTCTGAATCCATCACAGCAGAGGTGATTTTAAAGCTGGATTGTAAAGTTACAAAAAAGATTTTCTAGACAGAAAGGGTGATTGTGTTAGTTTATCATTGCTGCTGTAACAAAATTACCATTTATGCAACACAAATTATTATCTTATAGTACTGCAGTTCAGAAGTCCAAAATGGGTGTCACTGAGCTAAAATCAAAGTGTCATCAAGGCTACATTTCTTTCTAGAGTTTCCAGGGGTGTTGTGGGTTGAATTGTGTCCCTCTCAAAAAATATGTGTTAGAATTCTGACTCTCTCATTCCATTGGATATAATCCTGTTTGAAAATCACGCTTTCTGTGTTGTGTTAATAAGGCCATTGTAGTGTAGGTTGTGACCAAAACCAAAACACTTTTGAGTTATTAAATAAAGCAGATTAGATAAAGATGCATGCCCAGATACAGGGAGAATCCACAGGTCTAGGAACTCTAAGGATTGGCTGCTGGAAGCTGAAATAGACAAAAAAGGACTCCCCTTATTGTCACATCTTGAATTTGGTGTATAGCTCACTGTACTATAAATCTCTGCTCTTTAAAGCCACCCATTTGTGTTTATATTACAACAACACTAAATAAGGATCACACAGAAGGATCTGTTTCCTTTCTCAGCTTGTGGAGCCTGCATGCATTCCTTGGCTGGGAACTCCTTCATCTACCTTCAAGTCAGCAATGTCGACTCTGTGATTCTTCTTCAGTTGGAACAATTATTTCTCTCTCTTACTATAAGCAGGAAAGCTTTTTTCATTTTTGTGTGATTAAATAACATTATATTTGATTATTGTGAAAGTCCCAACCTATTACAGCATCGACTTAAAGTTTAAAATCTTCAGCTCTAAAGTCCTATATAAAACCTATCCAAATAAGTTCTGGTCCAACCTGGAGCAGAGTCTAAGTTACGGTGGTGCCAAAGCAACTTCAGTTGCAGCCATCACGTTGTTGTTGTTGTTGTTGTTGCTGCTGTTTCTAAGTGCCGTTGAGTTGGTTCCAAATCATAGCAGCCCTGTATAGGGTTTCTGAGGAGTGGCTGATGAGTTTGAATCACCGACCTTTCAGTTCAAACCAACCTTTCTGTACAGTGCATTATATCACAGTGCCACACCAGGATTGTTGTTGGGAGTTAATTAAATGTTTGACCAAATAGCAGACTAATTTTTAGGTTGGTAATTTTGTATGGCCCACAGATGATGTTATAAATTTTGGCAGTAAAAGGTTCTGCACCCTTGATTTAGAGACATGAAACAGTGCTTAATGTTTGAGGGGAGATATTGGGTCTTGATTTGATTTAAGGTAATGATTAATAAGCCTTTTTCTAATGTTACCGTCTTCAGACTGTTTATCCCCTAAACAATATCTTAATATGTCATGAATTTGAAATATTTTAACCAACTGGGTTATCCATCTCAGAGTTAAAAAGCTCTGATTTATTTGTTTTTTAAGTTTTTAAAGAAAATCTTACGTATTTATTTTGGTAAAAACAAACAAAAAAACACAGTGGTGGGACAGGCATAGGATTAAAATTGCAGATTCTGATTCAAAAGGGTTGTTGTTAAGTGCTGTCAAGTAGGTTCCAAGTCATAGCAACCCTGTTTAGGGTTTCCAAAGAGCAAATGCTGAGCTTGAACTGCTGGCTTTGCAGTTCAAACTGACCTTGCTGTCCACAGGGCCACGCCAAGACATAAAAAGGCATACTGATCCCAAGCAGTTTTCAGATTTAATGGGACAACCTCCATTAGCTTTTAGGTCCTGAAATTAGTCTGTTGTAGTTCAGGATGCTGGTCTCCACCATATTTTTTTTTTCATGAAACAAAACATCTGTTTGCAGTTGAGTAATTCAATACACCTGTTTTCTGCCTGTAGTATTTTGTGAGACAGCTTGTCCTCTCTCATATTTTGTTTGTTTCAGTCTAAGCTCATAGTGTTTCTTCTAATATGAATTCTCAAGAACCTTCGGAGTCACCTTTATGTATCACAGGGATTCACTCTTATTAGACAAAGATTTTCTACAGCTCTTTCCTCGAGAATTTCTTCTCTGTTTTTGGCTTGTGTTGAGCCTGCTGGGGTATCCTGCTGCCAGGCTATCTACATGCTTTCTGGTCTGATTTTGATGATCTGTGAGTCATACCCAAATTGCCTTCAAAGAGCTTGTCTACCTAAAACTCTGACCTTTTGATCTTTCTGGGAGTAGCAAAAGGTTGTTTAACTACACTCAGCTTTTTCTCTATAGTAGCTTTTGTGTCTTTTGTAATTTGGATAGATTGAGAGTTTCTCAAATTCTCAATTCCTGTTTTCTTTTTTAAACAATTTTCCTTCAATTTATCTCTTTCTTCTTAGGCATTATAATAGTAAGTAGCAAGAAGAAGCCAGTCCATACCACACTATGCTTGAAAATTTCATCAGCCAAATATTTCAGCTTCCTCATTTACAAGTTCTACTTTCCACATAACTGCAGAATGCAGTTCCAATAACCTTTCTACCACTAAGTAACACGTATCCCTTTTCCTCTGATTTTCAGTATAATGTATTCCTTGTTGCCTTCTGAGGAATACAGCAGCACCTCAAACATCCATATTTCTACTAACATTCTGTTCATGGTAGGTATTCTTTTAGACAAATTTAGGTTTTTTTTCTCAAACACGCCTTACTAATAAGAGTTGTTAACATCCGTGTTTCTGTGAAGTTTGTTCAAGGCAGTCTAGGCTTTTTCTGTCATGTCTTTCAAAATTCTTCAAGCCTCTGCCTACTGCCCAGTTCCAAATATATTTCTCCAGTTTTAGGTGTGTTAAAGCAACACCCATTTCTGGCACAAAGATCTGTAATAAATTACCACAAGTTTCGTGACTTAAACAATAAAAATGTTATGGCTTTGTAGTTCTATAGGTCAGAAATTCAGCATGTGTCTCAGTGGGCCAAATCAAGATGTTGGCAGAGCTGTGTTCCTTTTTTAGAAGCTCTAGGGGACAATACATTTCTTTGCCTTTCCCAGTTTCTAGACTCTGTCTTATATATTTCTTGATGTGGCCCCTTCCTCTGTTCATGTTAGCGTCATTGATTTTCTGTGATCCTTCTTCAATTGTCATGTTTTGCTCCCTCTCCTTTCTCTCTCTGGATTCAGTCAGCCAAGTTTCTCTGATTTTAAGGACTGAAGTGATTTGATTGAGTTCATATGGATAAAATGGAAGAATTTCATCATCATCAGGGTACATAGTCTTAATCACATCTGCAAAGTTCTTTTTACCATGTAAATTAATATAGTTACAGGTTTCAAAAATTAGGACAGGAACATTTTTTTGTCAACCGTACTGGTTTATTATAAGCAGAGGGAATAAGAGAATTTGGAAACAAATGGAAACAAATGTGCATACCATATTTAAGGACCGTTCTTCTGTTAACTTTCCTTATATTTAACTGTTGTCATTTTGTTTATGTGTGTGTGTCTTACTGCCTTTTTACCTGAATTATCAGGGATCCTCACAAGTTTTCTCTGTATACAGTTGATAATTAGTGTTTTTGCCATCATATGGATCTCGAATATACTTTTGTGTTTTCTTGTCTTTTTCTGTATTTCTCCCAACTCCATTGTATCTTTTTCTTATCTGTTCTTATTCTATAGCAGCCATAACTTTTTGCTTTTGTATTTAGGATGCCAAATGATTTCTTTAATTTTTATTCCAGCTTTTACAGATTATTTTCAGAGGTTAGCATCTATGAATCTTCAGAGTCTTTTCCCTTGTATTTCTTCAAAAGCTATTTGTTTATATATTCTCAGAAGAGGAGCATGTTTCTTGCAGAGCCTTTGCATTACATAAAACTATAGGTGGAAACCCGAACCACATCCAGATCTCCAGAGATGAGAAATCTCCACTTGAAAGGATGAGCAGACCAGCCTGGAGCAGCTAGAAGAACAAAAGATACTTCTTGCAAGAAAGACCTACAGGAAAAATACAAAACAATAGAGGCAGATGGACTGTTACTACAAGAACAAACAAGTCGCTTGCCTAGGAAACATCAAAGCAAGTGGTCGGGTCCTCTCAACGCAAACCCCTTTCCAAGACTAAGACTCAACGGAAATACATGCTCTGATTGGTGACCACACGCATCACCGTTAGGGGGATGTGGGGTAAAAGCAGCTATGAAGCGTCAAGCTAAGCCTTACAATGTTCAGTGGGCTTCTGTGGACTTAGGTGGGGACCTGCTTGGCAAGCAGTGTGAGGAGACCTGGGGACTCTTGGGCCCAGAGTCAGTGGCGTGGCCACGGAGGACTCGAGTAGAGAGTGGAGCTGATGGGAAGAGAAGGCATGTGCACAAGAACACCCACACTTGCAGATAGTACCCACGTGACCTGGACTGGATGACTAGATGATCAGAGCTCAACCAGGAAAAGAAAGAAGAGGAAAAAAAAAAAAAAAGAGTGAGCTGATACAATCTGATGAACTTGACCTATACCTACGGATGCAGTGACTCAAAAGAAGGAACAAATCCTTACAGCAAGAAACATTCCCACTCCCTCCACACAGAGTGGACAGAGTTGGGCAACTTGGACATTGGATACCCAAATGGAGAGTGGGGGACTACAAAGGCAAGAAGTGACTGGCTCACAAACTTTCAAGAGGGAACCTTGAGCTAGGGGGCATGGAGGAAGGCAGAATCTCCAGTGAGTACTATCCAATCTGTCGAGGCGGAGCTGATGAAATGAAATACAGATGGGTAACTCGTGATACTGAAGTGAATAATGGTTATCAGGACTGATTATGAGGGTTGGAAATGCAAAGGTAGATGTTTTGTAGCAAGGGAAGAGAGTGATTAATTCTCCAGTCTAGGAGCGGAGGTCTCTAGGGCCATCAACAGAGAAGAGCCGAGAGCGGGACCCTACCCAGAGAACCAGAGATGCCTGAGATGGAGACAGAGACGATGACGTGGAGTGATGAAGCGGCTGGGGACTTTGGATCTAGAGAGGGAGAGGGACTGTGGGCCGAAGACTGGGGAGGGAGGGAGGAGGGTAGGGAGCAGGTTTCTAGGATATACCCTTTGGTGGGTTGATGATGCATGAAGGGGATTGGAACCATGACAATGAAATGATATACGATGGAATGAATGTTAAACTAAAGTTCTCTCATGTAAACTATCATATAATTCACAATAAAACATTAAAAAAAAAAGAAGGAGTCCAGAAGGACCTATGACCAAAGCCCACCAAACAATCACAACAACAAAAGTAAGACGTTCATGTTGCACTGAAGGCACTGGCAAGAAAAGCAAGGCTCCAGGGATTAATGGATACCATGTGAGATGTTTCAACAAACAGATGTAATGCTGACAGTGCTTACCTGCCTAGCCAACCAACTAGAAGAGATCCAAGTTTGTGATTTGTACCCATTCCAAAGAAAAGTGATCTAACGGAAAGCAGAAATTGCCGGACACTATCACACACAATTGAAATTTTGCTGACAATAACTCAAAAACAGACAGGTGGCTCCTGCAGGCTTGAGTTCTAAAATTAAGAGACAGAACATCCCCTAGGCAAACTTCCCTTTTGCTCTTAAAGTCTTAAATGGATTGATTAAAGCCCACTCCCATTAGGAAGGCAATATGCTGTATTTGAAGGCGCTCTGGTAGCGTAGTTGTTACGAATCAGGCTTCGAACCTTAACGTCAGCCATTCGAAACTACCAGCCGCTCCGTGGGAGAAAGATGAGACTTTCTGCTTCCGTAAAGATTTACAGAATCTTACGGAAACCCTGTACAGGGTCGCTATGAGTCAGAACCAGCTCGATGGCACTTAACAACAACAACGACCCCTACTTTATGTGGATTAATGTGCCGGAATGCAAAGTCATTTGAACTGCAAACTTCAAGCTCACCAGCTGCTCCTTGGAAACCCTATACAGGGTTGCTGTGGGTCAGAACCGACTCGATGACACTTCACAACAACAACTACTTTATAATAGCAACTAGAGTACTGTTTGGTTAAACAAGTGGCCTAGCCCAGATGCTGCATACATTTAATCAGAAGATGCTTCTGTTAAAAGGCTGGGGATCTCTCTGGGGTATCAGTCTTTAAGAAATTGTGTTAACACATCACTGCATTATGAGAGAAACGGTGCTGGTGAACTCTGTAGCTCCTAGGCAATTCCTTTTATTGCTGGCAAAATATGCATTTACTTAGCTTATACCAAAGTGCATGGAGCCTTTGAGTAGAAATAAACACTCTTTTCTAGCAAAAAAAAAAAGAGGAGCATGCTTTCCATATTTGAATTTGCTTACAATGTGGGTATTTTTGTGTGTGGGGGGGTGTTGGGTAGGTTGCTCATGTTCTTGATCTTTTGCTGGGTATTTTACACTTGCATGGTAAACTTATAACAGCTTCCCACCTGGCATGCTTTTACTCTGCCTGTCATTCTGATTTTGAGCAGTCTTGGCAGGGAATGTGGAAAACAGTAGACCCTGTGCATGTGTTATCCAGATTCTACCTGCAGCATCCTCATCTGTCTACTGTGGTGCTTTTGTTGGAGAAAATTAGCATTTCCAGAATATAATGAATCTATATCAGTCCTCAAATCTTCTTCACATTGTGGTCTTTCTGCCCAGTATCCTTTCCCACTTTCATCTCTTCATGGCGTCTTCTTGTATTTAGAAAAAAACAAGAGGTCTTGATTTGAGGATGAGTGAATGTGTTTGAGCATAATGAGTATTTCTTTTTATCATGGAGAATATATTTGTGTATGGACTACTGGTGAGGTGCTGTAGGATCAGCACTGGATGGCGAACCACAGTGTCAACAGTTCAAACCCACCGGCTGCTCCTCAGAAACCCTATTTCATTATGAGTTGGAATTGACCCTATGGTACTTAATAACAACAGCGTATTTATTTATATGGCCAAGAACTGAAAAATTGAAGGAAGTAGGCAAAGCTGCACTGAAGGCATTGGTAAAAACAGGGCTCCACATTGATAGAATACAAATTGAAATGTTTTAGCAAACTGATGCAGTGTACTGGAGGCACTAATAAATCTATGCCAAGAAATGTGAATTACAGCTATGTGGCCAACTGATTGGAAGAGGCCGATATTTACGCCCCTGCCAAAGGTGATCCAATGGACTGTGGAAATCATTGAACAGCATCATTAATATCACATGCAAGTAAAATTTTGCTGAAGATCGTTGACAGGAAGCTGTCAGAAATTCAAAATGGATTCAGAAGAGGATGTGGTACGAGGGATAACATTGCCATGTCAGATGGATCTTGGCTGAAAGCAAAGAATACCAGAAAAATGTTTACTTGTGCTTTATTAACTGCGCAAAGACTTTCAACTGTGTAGAGCATGGAAAATTATGGATAGCATTGCACAGAATGGATATTCTAGAACACTTAATTGTGCACATGAATAATCTGTACATCGACCATGAGTTCATCTTTCAAATAGAACAAGAGGATACTGAATGGTTTAAAAGATGTATGACAAGGTTGTATCCTTTCACCATATTTATTTAATTGGTATGCTGAGCAAATAATCTGAGAAACTGGGTTACGTGAAGAAGAACATGGCATCAGGTTTGGATTAAGACTCACTAGCAATCTGCAAAATGCAGGTAATACAACCTTGCTTGCTGGAAGTGAAGAGGACTGAAAATACTGATGAAGATCAAAGACTACAGCCTTCAGTCTGGGTTGGACCTCAATGTAAAGAAAACAAAAATTTTCTGAAGTAGACCAGTAAATAAAAGCATAATAAATGGATAAAGATTGAAGTTCTCTAAGAGTTCATTTTACTTGGATCCACAATCAACACTCACGGTAGCAGCCGTCAAGATAGCAAATGATATATTGCATTAGACAAATCTGTTGCAAAAGACCTCTTTAAAATGGTAAAAAGCCGAAGATGTTAGTTTGAGGACTTAAATGCTTCTGACCCAAGCCATGTGATTTTCTGTGGCCTCATATGTATGTGAAAATTGAACAACGAATAAAGAAGACCTTAGAAGACCGATGCATATGATTTACGGTGTTGGCAAAGAATACTGGAAGTATGTGGACTGCAAGAAGAACAAATAAATCAGTCTTAAAAGAAGTATATCCAGAATATTCTTTAGACGTAAGGATGGCAAATTATCACTTGTACTTTGTACATTTTGTTAGG
The DNA here is from genome assembly GCF_000296735.1 of Chrysochloris asiatica. NCBI lineage: Eukaryota > Metazoa > Chordata > Mammalia > Afrosoricida > Chrysochloridae > Chrysochloris > Chrysochloris asiatica. Next base: position 3,481,766 of record NW_006408542.1, on the reverse strand, counting down.
AGGATCATGTCCTGGAGAAGGACATCTTGCTTGGTAAAGTGAAGAGTCATCAACAAAGACCCCCAACAAGATGGATTGATACAGTGGCAGTAACCAGCTCTATGTCATCTAAGAACAACAACAACATGGGACATCACATGATATGAAGAGGTCCATACTGTCTTGCAAATATCTTCTTTATTGGTACTGTGCTTCTCCCCCCACCCCCCTTCTTCAACATAGAGAATGCATTTATAATTGCTATTTTAAAGTCCCTGTCTGATAACTGTATTACATATTTTATTTCTAGCTCCTTGTCTATTTATTGATTTTTTTTTTT
>NW_006408542.1:3479970-3480535 GCF_000296735.1 Chrysochloris asiatica | reverse complement strand
TAGCCAATACCAGTGCATTTCAGCTCACTAATGCCTAAGATATCGATGTTTATGCGTTCCATTTCATTTTTAATAACTTCCAGTTTTCCCAGATCTGTACTTCGTACATTCTATGTTCCGATTTTCAATGGATGTTTACAGCTGTTTCTCTTCATTTTGAGTTTTGCCCCATCAGCAAAATGAAGGTCTTGCGGGCTTTTCTTACACGGGTTTTACTCCATTCGCATCATCAGGGTCAAGTGTCCTTTAAGGAGGCAGCTCTTCCCCAGTCTCATTTTGCGTGCCTTCCAACCTTAGGGTCTCATTTTCCGGCACTATATCTGACAGTGTTTCTCTGCTATTCATAAGGTTTTCAGTGACTAAATATTCAGAAGTAGTTAGTCACTTCTTCTTCTTGTCTGTCTTCCTCTGGAAGCTCATCTAAAACCTGTCCACCATGGGTGACCCTGCTCATATTTAAAATACGGATGGCATAGCTTTCAGAATCACAGCAACTCACAAGCCACCACAGTAGGACAAACTGTCAGATGAGTAGTGGAGCACTCGACTAGAGGAAGATAAAAAA
>NW_006408542.1:3475385-3479870 GCF_000296735.1 Chrysochloris asiatica | reverse complement strand
TCGAAATTGCCAGCTGTTCCACTGGAGAAAGATGAAGCGTTCTGCTCCCATAAAGATTTACAGCCTCGGAAACCCTGTACAGGGTCGCTATGGGTCGGAATCAACTTGACGGCACTTAACAACAACAACAATGTGATCATTTATGATATGGCAGACGTTGTTAATGTTATGATGTTAGTGCTGGATTTTGTTGTATTCCTTTAAGTAGTGTTGAACTTTCTCCTGGAATATAACTAAGTTGCATTGATTCTTTCAAGGTTTGCTTTTAAGTTTGTTATGGCATATCCAGTACAACCTTAAGGGCTAAAAGAAAAATATTTCCCTTTTCCATATGTTATGCTCAGAAAAGTAATTTTCTTCTTATGAGGTGGGTTTACATTACCTGAATATGAATCTGAGTTTTCCTAAAGTAGGTGTTGACAAACTGCAGCCTGCAGTCCAAATCCGACTCACCAACTTTTGTATTAAATAAAATTTTATTGGAACATAAGCACACCAAGTTGTATATTGTCTGTAGTTGTTTTCATAATAAAAAAGCAGAGTTGTAGAAACCATATGGCCTGAAAAGCCAAAAGCATTTACTATCTGATTCTTTGTAGAAAACTTTGATAGCCCTGTCATAAAAGATTTGCAAGCTAATTTGGGGAAAGTGAAGATAATTATTTTAGTTTAGCTGTCACACATCTTAATGTAAAGAAAACAAAAATCCTCACTACTGGACCAATTAACATTCTTATCAACAGAGAAAAGATTGACGTTGTCAAGGACTTCATTCTTTTTGGATCAACTAACAACACTCAGGGAAGCAGCAGTCAAGGAATCAAACAACATACTGCATTAAGCAAATCTGCTGCATAAGACATTTTGAAAGTGTTGAAAAGCAAAGATGTCAGCTTGAGGATTAAGGTGCGCCTGACCTAAGCCATGGTGTTTTCAGTAACCTCATATGCATGCAAAAGCTGGACAGTGAATAAGGAAGACCATAGAAGAATTGATGCTTTTGAGGTATGGTGATGGAGGAGCATATTGAAAGTGCCATGGGCTGCCTAGGGAACCAATAGATCCATTTTGAAAGAAGAGCAGCCAGAGTGCTCCTTGGAGGCTAAGATGGCCAAACTTCATTTCACATACTTTGGACATATTGTCAGGAGGGACCAGTCACTGGAGAAGGATATCATGTTTGGTAAAGTGGAGGGTCAGAGGAAAAGAGGAAGACCCCCAACAAGATGGATTGGCCAAGTGGCAGCATCGATGGACTCAAACACGGCAACAATAGTGAGGTTGGCCCAGGATCGGGCAGTGTTTCGTTCTGCTGTGCATAAGGTCACTGTGGGTCAGTATCAACTCAGTAGCACCTAACAACAACAATGGGTTAATGCACTGGACTGCAAAGTTGATTTGAACCACAAGGTTGGCAGTTCAAGTTCACCAGCCATTCCTCGGAAACCCTATACAAGGCCCCAGTGGGTCAGAACCGACTCAGTGACACCTAACAACATGCATCTATAGCTTCATCTACATTGTCAATATTGTGCAAAGAAAGGTTTGCCAGTGTTCTTAAAAGTTTCATATGAAAATTTTCTTGAAAGTGTATCTTTGTTATTTTTGACACAATAAAAATATATGGATCATAAGGGTTTTTTGGGTTTTTTTTTTGGATCATAAGGCTTTTGTCAGATATTTATTTCAAGTTTTATATTTTTACATGTTACACTTTTAGAAAACTTTTCTTATTTGCCTTCTGTTTTTATTTTTAGATGACCTGTTAGTACTTCATCTCTCTGACCTGATTCGCATGGCATTCATGGCCGCAACTGATCATAGCAACCAGCTGCGGATGGCTGGTCTCCAAGCTCTTGAAGACATTATCAAGAAGTTTGCCTCTGTGCCTGAGCCTGAATTTCCAGGTCATGTGATTCTGGAGCAGTATCAAGCTAATGTGAGATACTCTATCTATTTAGAAACTTAAAGTTGATCTTTTGGGTGACCATTAAAGGAGAAAGGCTCCCAGAAAGAATGTATTTGAAACTGCAAACTACTCATTCATATAGATTGCATATGTTTGATAGCATTGTTTGTTACACAGTTAACATCAAATCACAGTTGAAGAGACAGTGGTGTTAACTGCTTCTCACGCTTTTTAAATTGTGATAGGGTGCTACTGATAAAACTAGAATAGAAATTCCAGCCTAGCTCCCAGTCTTGTATTTGTCAAGTTATCCATGCCACTTGAAAGATAAAAGGGACTTTCAAAACAGTGCTGTGGGTATGCTGTTATTATTTTTATATGTCAAGACGTGATAAACATTTTCAAAAAGTCAAAAAAGCTGCTGCCCTTAGCATACTGAAAAGTAAATTAACTTTGAATAATAGCAGTTAAAATTTTAATGGTAGAATTAGATACTTTCAACAGATTTGCATTGCATTCTAAACTGAAATATGCATGTTTCCCCTGGGATTTACAACTATTTGTGTTATTCAGGTAAGACAATAGAGCTAATCCTGGCGATGGAGGATTGTTTAAAGGCAAAAAAATATATTCATAAGGAAAGAGTAATGAAGCTTTATTTCATATTTTTTACTGTACTGTGCCAAAATCTTGGATCCAGATTCACTATATCTCATCTGAAAGTTGTCCTAAACATACTGAAAAGATGTGGGCAATGCATAAGCCAGTTGCTTTTTATCATAAGTACAAGTGAGTAAGTTTCAGCCAAGATGGCTATAGAAAACTCTTACACAGTGGTTTACACTTAAGTGTCCAATCTCTCAGAATTAGAGACTCTTTTTTTAAAAAACTTTTCATTTAGAAAGAATTTCAAACTTACAGAGAAGCAGAAAGAATAATTACAAAGAGCTATTATGCCCTTTCCCCACATGCACCAGTTGATATTTATGCTCCATGTGCTTTAACATTGATAATCCCTCTCTGTACACCCTTATAAGTGCACACACACACTTTTCCCCCTAAGCCTTCTAAGAATAAACTGTCTATAACATTGTACTTTTACCTTTAATCTTTAGTCTGCATTTCCAGATACAAGACTATTCTCTTAAATAACAACAGAACAGTTATCACTTTAGCAAATTCAACATTGATAAAATCCTTTTATGTAATCTACCATTGTTGTTAAGTGCTGTCTAGTTGGTTCTGACTCATATCGCCCCTGTATAGGGTTTCAGAGGAGTGGCTGTTGAATTTGAACTGCCAACCTCTTGGTTCAAACTTATCTTGCGACCGAGGGCTTACCCTACAGAACCACACCAGAACTCCTAACCTACCATATACAAGTTTAGTTAATAATCCTGATGTCTTCTATTATATTTTTTCTTCTTCAGTACAGGCTCCCATAGTGGATTAGTCACCATGTGCTTTTAGCAAATGATCCATTTCCTCTTCTGTTGGTATGCCTTGCTTTACCGTGTCACTATTGTAAGGGGTGAAGTCTCAGTTTAGGAGGTGATTACACCTAATTCTTTATTAGGGAGTCCTGGTGGTTCAGTGGTTAAGTGTTCGGCTGTTAATAGAAACAGCAGTTGGAACGCACCAAAGGAAAAATGATGTGGCAGTCTGTTCCTCTAAAGATTTACAGAACTGCCTTGGAAACTCTATGGAGCCATTCTCCTCTGCCCTATAGGGTCCCGATGTGTCAGAATCAGCTCGATGGCAGTGGGTTATACCTTTAGTCAGTTCATAGATATTAAATCTACTAGTATAACAAAGAACCCATGACTGAAGTTGGCATATTTCAATCTAAGGTTATATACTTTCACAGTAGTACATACATTTTTGTTTCTTGAATAACCTTCTCTTAAATTAATCCTTCTTTAGGTAAGCATGATCTCTAGCATCTTGTAGTGACTATGTGAAGTTTTAGTGCTACTAAAGGAATTGGTGCTACTAAAGGAATTTAGTAGCCCAAAGGAATTGGGCCAACTGTATGCGATTCACTCATGAACTAAATGCTATTAGAAAGATATTCAGAAAAATATAAACTGCAAAAAGTAAAGGTTAGAGTAGCAATTTTTTGTTATCTCTGGTAACGTAAGATTTGTTTTTTGTCAGAAAATCCTGTACACTACTAAAAACCAAGGAAAAGATACATGATTAATTACCTATTTGGCACAGCATTCATATAGATTTGATACTGATAATCTGGAAAGCAAAAGAAAAATGATATGGTAAAGTTTATTATAATTGAAAAGAAAGATAAGGGTGAGATAATAAAAGGAAAGGAGTGTTTTTTTGTGTTTTCATTTCCAGACAAAAAGCTTTATGATTATTACTTATCTTTAAAAATAAGATGTTTGTATTCACTATTCTAGGTGGGAGCTGCACTGAGACCAGCTTTTTCACAAGATACTCCATCAGACATAATAGCAAAAGCTTGCCAGGTAAGAAGACAAAAAGTGTTGACATAGACCGTAAAATTTCTCTTTGAAGAAACACAAGAAGAAAGAGCAAATAAGTTTTATTCTTATCTT
>NW_006408542.1:3464504-3467949 GCF_000296735.1 Chrysochloris asiatica | reverse complement strand
TGTAAACTCTGATTCAATCCACAATAAAAACCTTAAAAAACAAAGAAACAGCAGACCAGAGGTATAAGAGGGAGTTTTATCTAAAAGGTAGGTGAATGGATCATGGTATTTGTAATATAAACTGTAGGGTTAGAATATATAATATGTTTTGGGATATTGACACACAATCTTTAAAAGTCCTAGTCATATGTAAGTAAATAAGTAAATATACTCCTCATTTATCAACTATCACGTTATCCAACTTTTCACTTTATAACTTTGAAAAAATTCTCAGATGGCACCTTCAGTGGTTCAGGCAGGCTCCATGTGAAGATGCCCCCTGAACAATCTACCATAACACTTAGGTGACAGTGACTGACCAGTGATGGGATGCCTTTTATTGTTTGTCATAGATGTCTCAGTTTGACTATGGATGTTACTGGGGAACGACCAGATGATACGAAGTTGTGGACGGGCAGGGGAATATCAGGAGAGGGCCTTACAATGATGGGCTGATTAGTGTGGGAAAGTAGAAAGAGGGTGAAAGGGAAGGGGGCCACGAAGGGGTGTGGGCTCAGGGCAGATGGGGGACAAACAGAATTCCCATGCCTACGGCAAGGGTGGAGGATGAACAGATTCCGGGCCTAGCATTAATGGCTGGTGGAGTTGGTGGACAGCAGGCAACACCCAACCAACATCACCTCAACCCCTGAGAACTCTGTGGTGGTAAGAAAAGCCTGGTAAAGATGGGGGTCTACCATGTCAGGCACATCCTGAAACACAATGGGTGCATCTTATGGGCAGTGAGTGAGCGGGGAATGGTGCCAAAGATGTAGCCCTTAACTCACATAACACCAGTTTCCCAAAACAACTTTGTCTTTGGAACTTAACCATGTTGATAAGTGAAGAGAGGGAGTATCATGCTTCAGAACATAAAGTTTAAACAGACAAAACAGTCTTTAAAGCTCATCATTAGAAAAGCAGTTTGTTAGAATTTTTATTCTTGTGAAAGAGTGGTATAAAAAGTTTCTTGTAATTTAATTTGCCTTAAATATCTTAATTTCTCTTTTGACTCCAACTTCTTTTTCTCTAAAAATATACTTCTGTTCTTTTACATTTGGAGTCTACTCTTAGTGGAAAGAAACCTGTTTTTGAGACAGGTGGAGCAGAGGATTGCAGATTCCTTGCTTAGTAGAAAAGTAAGGAGTTGACATTGGGCAGATAATGAAACATGGAATCCCAACATGTTTGCTAAAATACTCTAGAATTTGCTGAAAAAAAAACCCTGAAAATTATCATAATTCTTAGTTACTACAGTGTTGTTGTTATTAAGTGCCGTTGAGTCTAGTTGATTTTGACACATAACCCCCCTGTTTAGGATTTCCAAGGAGCAGTTGGGTTTAAATCACTGACCTCACAGTTAGCTTAGTGCCATACCAGGCTTATTCTCTAGTGCCATACCAGGACTCCCTCAAATGTAACAATTGGAACAATAATGAATGAGCTGATAAAAATAAGTTAAATCAGGGTCAGAATCACAAAGGTAATATATACCTTGAATATTTTACTTCAACTAAAATTGATAAATGTGCATCTATTCACCAGTATCTTGATGTAGTGCCACCGTCTTTTTCTGATTAAGATTTTACTTGTTTAGTTCTGCTTTTTCTTTCTTCATAAGCCAAATTCTTAATGCCTTATTTGCAATTATCAGTTTCAGTTTCTTTAAAGCAAGGTTTGCAGTGCAACTGGAGTGCCAAATCCTGCATCTTTACAATTATCTCCAATTTTTACAGTTATATTTCTTCCAAATTTTATAGAAATACTTATCTGCAAGGAATATTTCCTTAAGAATAACACTTTTCTTCCATATTTACATGAAGTCTTGTTTTTTGAAATTGTATTTTAGCATTATTTTGACTTGTATCTTAACTTTACTATCATTTCGTTTTTAATTGATAGTAATCAATTAAGAGATGTCTTTAGTTTAATTCATTGAGAATAAGATTGTAATAAAGTAAAATAGTTCACATAAATATTTATTCTCAACTTCTAAAAGTTTTAAATATAGGAATACAAGTCTGTTATCCATGTTTTGAAATATAAATGCTTTGAAACCAAAAGTTTTTTCGTAAATCATTTGGCTGTAGCACCTGAGTGACCCGGTTTCACTTGGCTGCTGACCTGAAGCTGAATGAGACTGTTATTGTTGTGGTGTTGTAGGGTTGGTTCTGACTCATAGCAACCTTGTATAGGGTTTCCAAGGAGCAGCTAGTGAGCTTGAACCACCGACCTTGCTGTTCAAACCAACATTAGGGAGTCAGATACTATAGTATTGATTAATATCTTGAGTAGTGCTGTTCTTAATACGTTTAATTATAGACATATTCATATATTAATTATGAGGTATTGCTACACATCTTGTTTGACGTATTCCTTAATAAGGCTTATGTTCTTTGTTACCTTTTACTGAAAAGTTTGAGGATTGTAAAACATGTTTTAAGAATTTCAGACAAAGTGAGGATTATTTGGCAATATCAGACCACTCCTCCCTACTTGATAGTCTTTCCTTGGTTCTAATAGCATCACACTTGGTTGATTTTTGTTTGTTTGTTTGCTTTCAGGCTTTTTCTTTCTGATTTCTTTAATTGTTTGTTCTTATACCACTTGTCCCTTAAGCATAACTATTTTCTCTCTGTTTAGTCCTTCAGTTTGTTGGTTTGTTGTTGTTGTTGTTGTTTTTCTTTCTCTCAATTCGTGACCAAACTTACCTAGTCATCACCTTTGAGCAGAGAATGTAGTTACCTTTGATTGTTCTCCTGAAATCCAATTCAGAGTTTCTAACTTCCTGTTGAATATCTCACTATGAATGTCTTACTGGCATTTTGAATTCAACATGTCAAAATATTCACTATCAAAATCATGTACTTTACTTTCTCATTTCCACCATATGTTCCTTTCTTAAGCAACCATCCTTCTATTCAATCTAGATTAGAAGATTTACTAATCAAAATTTTACAATATTTGATTCCTAGTTATTTTTGTATTTCTCTGGTGATTGGCTTCCAAATCTTTTGACTTTTTTTTTTAAATTTCCAATCTCTCTCATTCCTTCTTGTTTTCATTTTATTCTCAGTTTGATCTGTATCGTCTCTGTTGCATAGTACTATGATAGTCACTTATCTGGATATACTGCTTTCTGTCCCTACACATTCTTTCCTCTATATAAGTATTGGAGCAGTAGTTTTAAAGGACAATTCTAATAGTATCATCTCCCTATTCTGCCTTGGAAACTTATGATTGCCTACATAATGAAGTCTGAATTCAATTCACATGGAATTTAAATTCTTCCATAATTTGCTCCTACCTAGCTTATATAATCACATGTGGTGGTGGTGGTGGTGGTGGTTGTGATTATGTACCGTGGAGTCTGTTCCGACTCATAGCAACCCTGTATTGGGTTTCC
>NW_006408542.1:3445307-3464379 GCF_000296735.1 Chrysochloris asiatica | reverse complement strand
GCTTTCAAGAAATCAGATGATATATTATATTAGGCATATCTGCTGCAAAAGACCTCTTTCAAGTGTTAAAGAGCAAAGATGTCACTTTGAAGACTAAGGTGAGACTGACCCAAGCCATGGTATTTTCATTTGCCTCATATGTATGTGAAAGTTGGACATTGTATAAGGAAGACCATAGAAGAATCAGTGCATTTGAATTATGTTATTGGTGAAGAATATTGAAAGTACCATGGGCTGCCAGAAGAACAAACAAATCAGTCTTGGAAGAAGTACAACCAGAATGCTCCTTAGAAGCAAGGATGGCAAGACTTCATGTCTCGTTGTTTGGACATGTTTTCAGGAGGGACCAGTCTCTGGAGAAGAACATCTTACTTGGTAAAGTTGGAGGGTCAAAGTATAGTGTTGCAGTCATTAAATTTTCTCAGGTTTTCACTCAATATATTATCTCTTACTTGAGGGCAGGAACTGGTATTCTCTTCCCTGTATTTCTTCCCAGGGCTGTTGTTACTTGCCATTGAGTCTGTTCTGACTAAGGGCAATCTCAGTGTAAAGTAGAGCTACTCTGTAGGGTTTTCAAGACTATGACCTCATGGAGCCTGTGGTAAGCATTCATAAATGTATATTGGGAGGAAATGTATCCTTTTAAAACTTTTGTTAATTTAGCATGATAAGTATGTGTTGTTTTGTTTTTTTCACATAAGAATGCAATAGAACCTTTATGCTTAAAATACACACTATTGTTTCATTATTAAAACAACAACAACAAAAAAAAAACTAAGTCATGGTATTGGGATTTTTTTGTTGTTTTTATTTCATTGATTTGTTTTGTTTTTCTTCTCCCCAAAAAAGAAAAGCTTCTCTACTTATTTCTCTTATATTTTTGTTGTTAAACGCTGTCTAGTCAGTTCCAACCAACTCATTTTGTTTCCAAGGAGCAGCTGGTGAATTTGAACTGCCGATATTGTGGTTCAAACTGACCTTGCAGTCTAGCACTTTATCATACAGTACCACACCATGATTACTGTGTTATTTTTTTAATGTGTATACAGTTGGGTTTTTTTTAATTTCTCTTTGGCTAGGTATGTAGTACCTGGATTGGAAGTGGAGTTGTCAGCGATCTCAATGACCTCCGTCGAGTACACAATCTGCTGGTGTCTTCTTTGGATAAAGCTCAGGCCGGAAAAGGATCTTCCAGCCAACTGTATCGAGAGAGCGCTACCACCATGGAAAAGTTAGCTGTTCTCAAAGCATGGGCAGAGGTAACTGTGACCATTTTCTTCAAACATGAGAAAATATTCCCTTGCTACTATTGGTAGAATTTTTTGTTGTTAGTTTGAGTTTTGCTTTTTAAAAAGTAACCTTTAGTGTGAGTTGCTTCGTAACAGAAGATCTGCTGCTTTTATTTTTTTATGATTCTATTGTTTTAAATTCACTTTCTAAATTCCTCTCTAAGTTGCTTTTACATTCTTATAATTTGCTCTTAGGTATTTCTAGTAGTTCTTTATTCCTTTCTGTGTCACTAAGTTTACACTTTTTACTTGTCTAAACAAAAATATTTTAAGTGTCTATTTTAATTGTCTAGTGCTGCAATTTTTTGTTTAGACAAGTAGAATAATGTGTTTTGTTTTTATTGAGAAAGGTAATGATAGTCTTTTTGATTAAATGTTTACTTTTCTCAAATGATGCAAATCTTTAGCTTCATATGGAGAGTATTATTAAGAAAAAGGTTACTATACTAGGATGTTCTTTTTTCTCACTTTGAAAATAATACAAATGCTTTGCTAATTTTTCATGTATCTTAACTTTTTAGCTAAAACTTACTCCTACTTATAGAAATTAAATCCCAGCTGGTTTTTTAAATAGACTCCAAAATTGTCCTTAATTCTCCAGCCACATTCATTAACTCTCCCAAATGTAGAGTCCATCTTGTAGTTTGATGATCATAAGATAATTTGTTAGTTATCTAGTTATCGGCTAACTTGCATAATGAGCTTGATTCACCTTCTAGGAAGTTTATTGTTCTAAAATATTAAAAATGTTTAAGTATTGAGTCCAGGGCCTAAGAACAAGGTTTGTCTCTAGAATTTAGCACCTGTATAACTAACTGGTCAACTGTCAAGTGGTTTGATCTTTCAGAGCCTTGATTTTCCTTTGCTTTAAAAATTCTGTGCTGTTCTCCCCTTTATTGTATATTGCCTTTCCTTTCACCTAAGTTACAATATGGAAGTATTTTTTTTTTCCTAAGGAAAGGAATATAAAAACGCCAACTATTATGTCTGGTATTCATGGAAGATAAATAATTACTTAAAATTTTTAGATCAGGACCATACATAATTAAATTGATGCATGTTTTATTTGGTACTTTTTTCTTTTGTGTAAATTAGTATTAGAATTTTTTTTTAACTTGTGTTATGATTTTGGTGAAAGTTTACAGAGCAGATTGGTTTTTTCCTTTAACAATTCATACACATTTGACATTGATTACAATTTGTAAAATGTGAAAGCATTCTTACTACTTTGTCCTTGTGTTTACTGTCACCATTTATCCTGTTTCTTATCCCTTCCTCCGTTCTGAGCTTTATCCCTAGGCAAATGCTGCTCTTTTGTTCTCTTATGGTTGATTTTTCTAAAGAGTGCATACTTCCCTGGTGTATTGTGCACGGTATTATTGTTGTTGAGTGCCAGTCACATAAGCTCTGACTCATAGCAACCCTGTGTAGGGTTTCGAGGAGGGTCTGGCAGGTTGGTTTGAAGTGTCGACTTTGTGGTTAGCAGTCCAGTGCTTATCCTGCAGCGGCATACCAGGACACTGTATAGGCCTGTCTGATGTTGTGCCACAGACTTCAGTTCAGTTCCAGACCGAAAGGGTGTGTAAGGGCCATTGGCTCAAGGGTTCTACCAGTCTCTATCACATAGGAAGCCTAGTCTTTTTTTTTTTTTAATGATTTTCAGTTGTGTTATACATTTTTCTCACATTCTACCCAGGATCTTCTGATATAATCCCTTTCAGATTAGCTGGTTATGACAACCAGGCACCATCTAGTTCTTCTGGTCTCAGGGTAATGTAGGCTGAGATTTGTGTGCACGCACACACACACACACCTACTCCATTAGATTAATTGTTCCCATGCATCTTCTATTTTCTTCATTCTTTGTTGCTCTGTGTAAGGAGAGACCAGTAGTTGCACATTAGATGACTGGCTGTTCACAATCTTTTAAGACCTCAGTAAATACGATATAGAACATCTTTGTGGCCTATATTATGCCACTTCATTTTGATGTCCCCAAAGACTATGGTTCTAAACCCCCAGCCTCTATGACTTATTCCTTGAAGGTATTTGGTTATGAAATAATTTTTCATAAGTTTGCCCCGAGCGTGCTGTACTATACTTATGGATATATTTACAGCATATACAGGAAGGAAGCTTCAAAAAGTTCATGGAAAAATGGTATTGAAAGATAATGGAATTTTTCCACTAACTTTTTGAAACCCGTTGTATGAATACATACGTCTAAGTATCATCTACTAAACCCATGTCTTTCTGCGGGTATAGTCCCATTTTGCCTTCTCACATCTGTTCAGCTTGCATGTATGTATCCACTCATATATTACTTCTATTACTATTACCACAGAACTGTACATGTAATAATACTACATTTATTGCCTCTAACTCTTGTGTTCTTCCCGGTATCTTCTTTGCTTTAAACATTTTGTGTGCTGTTCTCCTCTTTATTGTATATTGCCTTTCCTTTCACCCAAGTTAATACATATTTGCCTTCTACTTAGTGATTTATCCTCCTTTGCCGTCCCACTTCTGTTAACCTTCAAAGAAGGTTTGTTTCTGTGGTTAAAAATTTTCTTGACTTTTTATAATAGTAGTCTCATATATTATTTGTCCTTATGTGATTTAATAATTTCACTCAGGTTCATTTATGTTATCACATGTTTCACAGTTTCATCATTACTTTTTAACCTTGCATAGAAATCCATTGTGTCTATGTGCCCTATGTTAAGCCAGTCATCTGTTGATGGACACTTAGTTTGTTTGCATATTGTAATATTGTGAATGGTGCTATCATTTCATATAAATGTTATTCAAAGCCACACATAAACATATGGCTGAAAAAGAAATATAATACGTATACTCCAGTTAAATTAATATGTTTTTTAAGATATTGGCATCAGTAAAACTTTTCTAAAGGGTGATACGTATCAAAACACTTTCTAAACTGTGCACATTCATTAAAAATTTATATTAAGGAATATTTAAGGGCATACAAAGATTCTTTTACAAGGATGTTTATCGTTATTGTTATTTTTCAAAAAATGAACAAACATGGAAATTGCCGAAATGTATTTCTTAATTCTGAGATGATGGTGACATGTAAATGAATGTCAGTCATATCAAATTGAAAACTACACATATATGGCTGTTGTTGTGCAGTTTAAAAGACTGTATACGTATATATATAACATCTGAGTGGTAAGATTATGGTGGGTTTTTTGTTGTTTTGTTTTTTTTTCATTTTGATTTGCTACTTTTTTAATAGAAAATATGTATTATTCTTGGATAATACCTACTAAGATAAATAAGTCTGAAAAATATATTCCCATATATTATAGGAAGTGGTATAAAATAGAAAACCCTTCTAGAAAGCATTTAGCAGTACCTATTCAGAACATGGGGAGCACGGTAGCTCTGCAGGGTAAGCACTGGACTGAAAGCCATGAGATTGACAGTTTGAGCCCACCAGTCACTTTGCTGGAGAAATATGAGGCTTTCTGCCCATGCCAAGGTTTACACATTCAGAAACCCTATACAGAATCATTATGAGTTGGAACTGACTCAGTGGCACATAACAACAACATTTTTAACCACTTAAATATTAATAACCCTAACCTAATCATTCCATTTCTATGACTTTATCCTAGAGAAAATATCCAGAATAGGAAAAAGTGAACAAAAATGTTCACTTGCAACATTATAACATGAAGAAGTAGATACCTTTTTGTCTTTGAAAACTGTAACATCTTTCTCACAACCCTAAAGTTAAGTCAACATTCAGATGTATAAAATTTCACCTATAGGACAATGATTCAATGTATTATGGGTCATCCAGTACAGCCACCAAGTGTAATCATTATGAATACTAGTATTCACATGAGAAGTCCTAATGATATGTTAAGTGGATGAAATTAAGTATAACATTTTCTGTACAGCAGAATTATAATTTACAGTGATAGAATATGAAAACCTGGGAATTGAGATTATTAAAAAAAAAATTTTTATTTTGTTTTCCAAACTTTTTTTGGTATAATTATTAAAATAAAGATTGAAATTGGGGGTGGAATATTTTTCTGGCTTTAAAAATCCTGCAAGGAACATAACCCCCTTCCCTATTTCCTGTAAAGTAAAATTGTAACTACTTCACTAAACATATATTGTTGTGCCATGGAGTCATTTCTGACCCGTAGCGACCCTGTATAGGATTTAGTTCAAACTGACCTTGTGTTTCTGCACATTATCCTGCAACGCCACACCAGGACTCGCTGCTCATAATCTCTCCTCTCCGTCTTTTGGCTCTTTCTTCAGCTGCTGTCACCTTATACCCTGCACTCAGTCTGTGCCAAAAATGCAGTTTCCTCAAAATGCCATGTTGTTTCCTGTTTTTGTGCTCTTCCTCTTGCTCTTGCTGTGCCCTTTGCCCTGAAATCCCCCTTTCATCTTTTTGTCTCTAATCAAGTGAACACTTTTTGTCCTTGGAAAACTGCCTTGCCTTTCTTATTCTTGATGCTCCCTGAAATTCGTTCATTTATTCCACAAACTATGGAGTGTTGAAACAGTGGGTGCAATGTAGTACAGAAAGCAGATCATTTCAAGAAATTATTTTCATAAATTATTTTTTCACTTTCTCACTTGCCTATAATTACACCAGTCTGTGAGTTCTGGAAAGGCAAAAAATCCTTGAATTATTTATATTTGTTGCCTTTGTTGTTGTTGTTGTTATTAGGTGCCATTGAGTCGGTACCGACTCATAGTGATCCTATGCACAGCAGAACCAAACACTGCCCGATCCTGGGCCAACCTCACTATTGTTGCCACACTTGAGTCCATCGATGCTGCTGTTTCCTTAGGTCCTATCATAATAGCAAATGCATTAGTTCCTAGTAAGAATTTGATGAGACTGGCAGGTTATAACACTCAGATAGTGCTCACTGAGGCATTTTCTTAAAATGCCAACATAATAACAAATACATGAATATATTAAGTTTAAAATCATCAGGAAATATGAATGTGATGTATTTATAGCTTGAGATTGAAAGTGTCTACGCCGAAAGTTAAGGATAGTAGTTACGAGTCAGGCAGTTGGAAACTACCAGCCGTTCCATGGGAGAAAGATGAGGCTTTCGGCACACTACCACCACCACCACCACCACTCCAAAACTTAATTGTTTTTCACTGATATTTCTGGATTGTAGGGTGTCAATATTAGCAACTGTTATAGACCATGATAGTGTTGGAAAATGTTTTTACTCATACGTGAAGATTCATGCAGTCTCTTGTAATCTTTGTAGAAATAGAGATAAGACAAGCCCTATCGCCAAGAAACTTACAGTAAAAACTGTCTGAATACTTAGATCACCTCATCAGATACAGTAAAAATAACCCTATATGGAAGGAAAACTGTTTTCATAAGATTTTTATGTAGTAAAATGTATTTTCCTTTTTCCCCCTTTATCATTGATGTGTTATTCTGCTTTCTATGTGTTACTTGCCAGAGCCTAAATGTATGTACAAAGACATAAGAAAGCAAACAAATATAATTCACCGAAGATGAATCTTTAAAATTATGTTTGCAGAAACTTACTATTATGCATCTTTTTGGTTCTCAAACAAGGGAAAAAAGATACAGATAATATTCATATATGTGGCCAGAAAGTAATATTCTTGGCTCTGGTATTTGTTGTAAATGCTAGACTGATCTCTTTTGAAAACTTTATAGAAAGAAGTTTAGGATATCTGTGGAAGTTTTTTCTTGGACCGTCTCTCAACTCCTTTCCTCAGCCTTTTTCTTTGTGTGCTAACTGATTGTGTCTAATAAATCTAGGAAAGTCGAGGCAGTAAACAGGAAGTTATACCCTATGGTGAAAACAAAACATACAAAAGGGTGCTTTGTAAAGTAGAACAAGGGAAGCCAGAAAAACTCAGAGAAGCCTGCTTCAGAAATATGTTGTGAGAGAGTAAGTCAGAAGTCACATAAAACTGTTCTCTCCAAAGCAAGTAGGCTTGTTTTTTTGTTTGTTTGGTTTTTTATGGTTATCACAAAATCATCAACTTGTATACTTTCTACTGTTTACTATCAGTAACTTTTTATGATGAAGTTGTATAATTACAGCCACCTAGAATATCTCAGTTTTTATCTTGAACATTGTAATTTTCTTTTCCTGAATATCTTATTAGGTATATGTGGTTGCTATGAATATTAAAAAAGAGGCTGAGTCAAAACCAAAAAGAACTACTAAAAATACTGATGATGATGATGATGACTATGGTACCATAGATGAACTACCACCAGACAGCTTAATAACACTTGTACAACCTGAACTGCCAACACTCAGCCGCCTATGGTTGGCAGCATTAAAAGACTATGCGCTTTTGACTTTACCAGCTGAATTTGCTAGTCAGCTCCCCCCAGATGGTAAGTATTGCATGCAACATTATGCTTTCATGGAATCCCAAATAGTAATTAAAATAAACTTGGTAGAGGCTAGCGGCAGTGGTATTAATAACATTTTTAGATTTCTGTGTCTATAAAGTTGATTTTGTTGACATTGTCTATGAAATGTGGGAGTCCTGGTGTGGCGCTATAGGATAAGCATTGGACTGCTACCTGCAATATCAGTGGTTCAAACCCACCAGCCACTCCTCTATGAGTTGAAACTGATTCACCAACACTTAAACAACAATGACAACAGCGTAGAGTATGTTTTCCATTTTGTAGTTTTCGAACCAAAATAACAACATTAAGTTTATTTGTGAGTCCAAAGAAAACTGTTAGCACTATGCAGGAACTTTGATACTCTAAATTATGTATACGCAAGTTATTATGCATAACCACAATGAAGTAAATTACTACGTTGGTCAATGACATATTTTATGCCTGTCAGTGAATTGTGTTCCTAAAATCCATCTGTAAATGTTATACTTTTTTTTTCTTTTCCGGTCATTGAATAAGCCTTTTCATCCCCTTCTATTTCATTTGTTTCAGAGGTTTAGGTTGTAATCATTACTAGTGCTCACCAATATCCAGTTGCCTTCCCCACCTCCTTGAAATTACTTGTAGCCATACAACTGGTTCTGTTACATGAAATGTTAATGGAAATTATGTGTGTTACTCAGGACTATGAAATTGTTCATTCTGATTCCACCACTCATTGAGAATTTGCTTTTGTATTCAGAGATGATATTGTTAAGTGCCATTGAGTCAGTTCTGACGTGACCCAGTATAGAGTTTCCAAGGCTGTAAATCTTTGTGTTGTTGTTGTTGTGAAGTGCCTTCTTTAGGGGAGCAGAAAGTGTCATTTTTCTCCCACAGAGCTACTGCTGACTTTGCAATTAGCACCCTAGTTTGTAATCCACTATGCTATCAGGGCTCAGGGTTGCTATTAGTCCCAATCAGCAAGATGGTGCTTAACACAACAATAACATACTGAACCAGAATCTACATTTTAGCAAGATCCCCAGGTGATTCTTTTGTTTTCTTTTTTTTTTTTTTTACTTTTTATTGTGAATTGAGTGAAGGTTTCCAGACAAGATCAGCAGTTTTACATTCAACAAATCATATGCTTTGTTTCATCTCAATGATTGCAATCCCTTCCATGTAACAATAGTTATCCTACTTTCTCCCTGTGGTTCCCATTTCCATTCCACCAACCTTCCCAAAGTCTCAACTTTGTCGTTAGGCAAATGCTGCCCTTTTGTTTTTGAATGACAGACCATTACATGGTGAGCATACCTTACTAGTGTTGTCCCCTCTCTATATCTGTCAATGATTGGCTGAAAACTGGACCAAGAGGGTGAGTTCCATTCCAGACATGAAGGGTAGTCAAAGGCCATAGTTCTCAGGTTTGTAAATGTTATACTTTTGTTTGTTTTTTTCTGTGGGAGTTGCTGTAGAAATCACTAACATTTTGCTTATTCTGACAATGTGCAATAAGTTCCTATTTAAAAAAGTAATCTCATCTCTCTCCCTATACATTAATGACCAAAGTTAAAAAAAAAAATGGAGTTTCCTTTCTTTCTTTCTTTTTTTTTTCCTATTCTTCGTAACTGTAAGGAAAAATGAGGACAATATTATCAGTGTTGTAACTAGAAATAAGAAGTAGGGAAGAATAGCAGAAGAGAGGAAATAATTTAAAAGAGACAGATGTCTTTGGATATGGTAGATAGAGAAGGTCAAAGAGACGCCAGTTATCACTGGCAAAAATGAAAAAATGACTCCTGTGATAAGAGGGTGGGAAAAGGTAGTGGACACTCAGGAAAGGTTGGAACCCTAGTTCCAGGGAGAAAGAGCAGTTCAGCAGCTGCAGGAACAAGGTTTGTTGTTGTTCCATGCTGTGGAGCTGGTTTCAACACATAATGACCCTCATACAAAAGAATAAAACACTACCTGGTAGGTATGCCACCTACCTTGTATACTTTCTGATGTACATATCTTGTAAAGAAGAGAATCTCTTTGGTTAGATTGTTCTAAGTTAAATTGTCCATAAATGCATGACCATTTGTAAGGGAAACTAGTGTTTTTTATTGTTTTCCAGGTGGAGCATTTTATACTCCTGAGACTATTGATACAGCAAGACTTCACTATCGGAATTCCTGGGCCCCAATCCTCCATGCAGTGGCACTTTGGTTAAATAGCACAGGATTTACATGCTCAGAAACAACAGAAGCAACAGCCATATCTGGTTCACAAAAACGTTCTACATCAGTTATTTTAAACCAGGCAGCAGTAGCAACCTCTAGTGCTAAGTCTTTGCCAGAAATTAACAAAGACAGAATGCATCTGATTTTAGGTAGGTGTAGTCTATTAATGTATTTCAAGAGGCATCGCTTCTAAAAATTCCTATCTTTCGTTTTAATACTGTGGAAGAGTTTTACTTTGGCACAATTCAGAGGAGGAATAATAAATGGAATTTTAAACTCACTTTAAAAATTGTTAACTGAATTTTTATCTAAAAATTATTAAAAATGAATCTTAAAAATGATCGCCCTAATTCAATTTCAGAGGAATACTGAATAATTTAAGAAAAAAATATTAAATGAATTTTGTTTTGTTTCTTTGTCAATGACAATTTTCTTTGTACTCGACATTTAACAGATTGGGCGGAGAATGTTAAGAGCAAGAATAGAATGCAAAGTGAAAGCAAATTTAAATTTATCCTAATTTATCATTTCTTTGTAACTTAAGAACTTATACAAATTATGCAATTTCTTTGTGATGTTATGTTTTCTGAGGGTGGGAAGGAAGGAATACAATTGGTAAGGTGTCCTTATAGAATTCATCTGTAGATCTTATAAAATATGAAAGACTTCTTAAACAATGACTTTACCATTATACAAATGAAGAACAGTTGTTATCCAGTATAGGTATTATGCCTCTCTGGTTTGCTATCTAAAAAACTTTGTCTACATGAAAAATTG
The DNA here is from genome assembly GCF_000296735.1 of Chrysochloris asiatica. Classification (NCBI taxonomy): domain Eukaryota; kingdom Metazoa; phylum Chordata; class Mammalia; order Afrosoricida; family Chrysochloridae; genus Chrysochloris; species Chrysochloris asiatica. Next base: position 3,453,676 of record NW_006408542.1, on the reverse strand, counting down.
GTTGGTAATCATTTAATTACAAGTTCTTTTAGGGTTTTCATTAATGTACACTTCATATATTATTTTGAAATGTCTGAGAAATTTTAAAACCTGATTATTTGATTAATAATTGGGAACTGCCCTATTTGATCTTTAACCTAATCTTTAATCTTTAACTCAAATCTATTGAGTTTGGATGCTTAATTTGGAAACTGTTTTCAACTCTTAAGGCATCAATATATACTGTACTATAGTATATATTGTATATAGTATACAATATATACTGTTAAAATAATCTCTAAGAAAAATAAGAGGGGAGATGATATCAAAGCAAAAGAAAGTGTTTTTTGTGAACAAACCCATGTTTTCATTTTGTACATTGCAGGTGTGAGTATTCAGTTTCTCTGTTCCCCAAGACCTGAGGAGCCCATTGAACATGTTACAGCTTGTTTACAGGCCTTACACACCTTGCTAGATTCTCCTTATGCCCGAATCCATATTGCAGAAGATCAGGTACAGTGTATTGCTAAAATTTATAATTAGTTGTATACTCTGTTTTAATCAAAGTTATCTTAAAGTAACTTTCTCACATATAAGGTTAGTATTATGTAACATAGTAAGTGTTCCAGATATGGGCTTCACGTAGGACGCATACTGAATGTTGAATGACCAGGCAGCGCTCCATTAGTCAGCACACCTTCTTTGATTTGTTCAACACTCAAATAAAACTAAAAGTTTAAGGGATATCTACAATCTCAGATAAGGATTCTATCAATAAAGGGCTGACGTAGTTTTATAAGATGATTAAAATCAATGGTAACACTTTAAAATGTTAGATGAAGCTTTATCTCTTACATGAAATATTTTTGCGTTGATTCAAGTACTCATCTAATGTATTGCTTCTGAATTAGCTTTTTAATTTTTTAAGGGAATACTGAGGGACAATTCATTTCACAGAATCAAGCAAGGACTGAATTTGTTACTTTTAATTTCAGAATTCTTTTCTTTTCATATTAAGAACCAATTATTTGGATAATATTATCATTGGTATTCTGTCTAAAACAAAAGTAAACAGATAAAAAACAAAGTTACTGTTATTTTATTGCACCAAAATTAGTTTTGCACTTGCTGTTGACCAAAACAAAAAATTAGAAACAAGAGAGATGATGCTTGATTGCAAAATTCACTCACTCACTGATTGACTCTTGCTTGTACCCCAGCCTCATAGCCTGAAGCTGTGCCTAGGCTTAATTATAAATTACCTAAAAAAACCTTTGGGAGCATGGAGACTGTGTAGGATAAACACTGGACTTCAAATCACAAGGTCTTTTTTTTGAGCATACCAGCCACTCTTCCAGAAACATCTGTGGTTTTCTGCTCCCACAAAGATTTACAGTCTCAGAAACCTTATACAGGGCCTCTATGAGTCAGAACAGATTCAGTGGCACTTACCAACAATAAGACAACATAATTTTCAAGGTTGCTTTTGAATAGTCAAGCCTATAAAATTTAATTTGTGAATGCAGACACTGCATTACTATTACTAACTAAAAAAAAATTACTATTTTAAACTCTCACACCTAGCTGTTTTTTGGATTTACTGATACTTTATTCACATATTGCTTTAAAATAGCATGGACTTTTTTTTTTTCTTAGTTGAATCCTATTGTTTTAAGTTTGTTTGAGTAAATATGTGTATAAATTGTATTTCTTCACTCAGCAACCTTTATTCCATGCCTGTTCTGCATTAGACACTGATGCTATAGATATTAAAGATGATTTTAAACTGTACCTGCATTAAGAGATAAGTACAGCACAGTCATTGCTATGCCAACTGTATGTAAGGTTACAATGGGAACAGAGACAAGGAACCAAATTATCATGGGAAAGTGAAGAATGACTTCTCAGAGGAGGTGGTAGTTGAATAATATCTTACAGGGGAAATTAGCAAGGCAGCACAAGAAGAATGGGTTTTCCTCTCAGGGAGAACAGCAAATGTGAGGAACGAAGTAAGTTCAGAGGCTCTGTAGTCATTTATTGTGGCCAAGATGAATGGAATTTATGCAGATTATTAGGACAACAGAGGAAAGGTCAAATCACAGATTTTTTTTTATTACTTGTTAAGGAGTTTGAACCACATCCAGAAACTGATATAGGCATTATTTAAAATGTTTAAATAGAGGAATAACATGATTAACTCTGTTTTAGATCACATTATCAACCACATAGAGGTCAATTTTTAAGAAATGAAAAGGGAGATTGAGAGGCCAATTGTGAGACTTCTTTTACAATTCAGGAGATAGAATGAGTACATAAACCTAGGAAAACTGAATAAAAAAAGTGGGCCAGTATTGAGGACTTGGGTGTTGATAGCATTTAAGGAGTGAGAGAAGGGAGAGAAATCAGCAGTGAATATGGATAGAGAGGGAGAAGGAGAAGCAAAGGAGAGTGGAGTTAATGCAAACAAGGGAGAGTTTCAAGAAGAGATGACATTGTCTTAAGAAGCAGAAATTCAGTAGATAAATCCAGGAAACAGTCTACACATGGTTATTGATGACCTCAAGGAGAATATTTTCACAGGTGAGTAGAAGCCAAATTGTGGGAGATGGGAGCGTGAATGAGAGGATTAAGAATGTGGAAGCATCTAGGCTGGGAACAGAACAGAGATCATGGAGATTATAGGTAGATAGAGGAATCTAAGAGGGTTTTATTTATTTTTTTATTTTTTTTAGAGTAGAGTTGAATGGGACACTTGATAGGAAAGACTGGAGCATTTTCCTTATATTGATGAGAGAGACAGAGACTTTGAAGACCTATTTATGATTGAGGTCCTTAAAGAATCCCTGTATGATGGGATATGGAGCACAGAGGAAGGGTTAATCAGCTTTGGATAATTGGCTGGATATCTGATCTTAAGGAAAGAAATGATTGCAGAGTGTTTTTTGTTTTTGTTTTTACTTTGAAAATTGGTGCAGGCTCATTGAATGTTTTTAATGTAGAAGATGGTAGAATAGGGCTTAATGTGGATGATGGTCAAAGCTTGTAATGTCACTGAGGAGAATAGGAGAAGAAGTTTGAGAAATACCTAAAATCTCTTATAGAAAACTCTTGTGTACTCAGTGTAGGTTGGAAATTATAAATTTCAGTGAAAGTGAACTCTTAAAATAGCAAAACTATTTCACCCAAGTAGAGGAAAGGAAGAATCCTGATGTGACACTGTGGGTTAATGCACTGGACTGCAATGCCGATGTTAACCGCAAGGTCGGTGGTTCAAACTCACCAGCCGCTCCTTGGAAACCCTATACAGGAGGGTCCCTGTGGCTTGGAACTGACTCAGTGGCCCTTAACAACAACAACGAGAGGAATGGAATAGGGGAATGATTGTTTATGATTGCAAAACCTATTTAAATATGTAAGTGATAAAGCCATTTATTGACTGAAAATAAGTTGGGATAAAATGTGAGTATTTCACAAGATTGCCATATTCATATTTGTTATACAGCCTTATGTATTAGTTTTATCTAATGTCTAAATTGGAAAAAAAAAATTTGTACCTGTGTATTTTCTCAAATTTTAGTAATATAAAGTTGACCTTTGAAAATAAACTTAGATTTATCTGTATTAATTTGTAATAGCTGATCGGTGTAGAGTTGCTCAGTGTTTTGCACCGCCTCCTGTTGACCTGCAATCCACCATCCGTCCAGCTGCTGGTTGCTGGTGTTGTACAACAGATAGTAAGAGCTGCGCAGGATTATTTGCAAGAAAAAAGAAACACTCTAAGTAAGCACCAGAACTTACACTAACTTTGACATTGGTCCTACCTTCTTAAGTATTAATGCCAAGAGTTTTTGTGAAATTTAATATTTTTAATTTAAAAATTGAATTTAGAAGACTTTGAGTAGATTTTGCGGTAATAAAAATGAACATGGTGATGTTGTTGTTGTTGTTAGGTGCCATCGAGTCAGCACCGACTCATAGCGACCCTATGCACAGCAGAACGAAACCATGTCCGATCCTGGGCCAACCTCACTACTGTTACCACACTTGAGTTCATAAATGCTGCCACCTGGCCGATCCATTTCGTTGGGGGTCTTCCTCTTTTTCTCTGACCCTCCATCTTACCAAGCATGATATCATTCTCTAGCAACTGTGCCCTCCTGACAGTGTGTCCAAAGTATGAGAGCCGTGGTTTGGCCATCTTGGCCTCTAAGGAGCACTCTGGCTGCACTTCTTCCAAAACAAATCTACTGGTTCCTTTGGCAGCCCGTGGCACTTTTAGTATTCTCCTCCAACACCATAGTTCAAAGGCATCAGTTCTTCTACAATCTTCCTTATTCACTGTTCAGCTTTCGCATCCATATGAGGTTATTGAAAATACCATGGTTTGGTATTGGAAATGTTCATTAGTTCTAAGTTCAATATAGAAGTCTGAAATGGCATCAGTAAGACTTTTATTTGTAAAGTTTTTTGAAAGAAGTTTTCAAATAACAACAGATTACAATCAAATCTGTAAGTTGAATTTATATGTAAATTAAATCATTTAAGTACAGTTTATATCTCACGTCAGTTAATCAAATGTTTGTTTTTATATATGTATGTGTGTGTTTAGATATATATCTAGTGCGTGTATCTGTAGATATGGGAGCACAATGGCTCTATACGATAAACACTAGACTGCAAACCACAGGGTGGGCACTTCTAACCCTCCAACCTATCTGCAGGAGAAAGATGAGGCTTTCTGCTCCGGCAAAGATTTAAAGCCTTGGAAACCCTATACAGGGTCACTGTGAGTCGGAACTGACTTGACGGCTCTTTACAACAATAACAATCTTAGATACACACACACATATAGAGAGAGTGGTAATGAGTCTGGACAACAGCAGTTCAGAACTTCCAGCAAGTCTGTGGGAGAAAGATAAGGCTTTCTGCTCCTGTAAAGATTTACAGCCTCAGAAACCCAGTACAGGGTCGCTGTGAGTCAGGACTGACTCTAAGGCATACAACCACCACCACCATGTATGTATGTATATCACCTGTATATACATAGAAAATATTAAAGGTATACCAAACATCATTAACATAATATAGTAACAATAATGTTTGATACTTTGTGTTGCAAAGTAGCACTCAGTTATTATTATGAACCTTTATATATGTACCTCGAATTTTTAATATAATACGCTTCATGGGAAGGGGCCCTTATGGCACTATAGGCTAAGCACTGGATTGCTAACCACAGGATCAGCAGTTTAAACTCACCAGCTGTTCCTTGGGCGAAAGATTAGGCTTTCTGCTCCTATAAGATGTATGGTCTTGGAAACCCTATACAGGGTCGCTATGAGTCAAAACTGTCTAAGTGGCAGTATGTTTGGGTGCAGACTTTATGGGAGTTGGTTCATAACTCTAGGATGTATATTTCTAACCGGGGACTGCTTTTGTTATGTTTTATCTATTAGGTTTTTTTTGCTGATAATTTTGTAATTTTTTTTTTTTAAATCCAAGATGAAGATGATATGGAAAAAGAAGCCTGTCCTGTATTAGGAGAAGGCGGTGACAGCGGTGGTCTTACTCCTGGAAAATCTCTCGTCTTTGCAACCATGGAGCTATTGATGTTTATTTTAGTACGGCATATGCCACATCTCAGTACTAAGATGTCAGACTCTCCAAGTCACATAGCTACTAAAACTCGACTCTCAGAAGAAAGTGCCCGTTTGGTGGCAGCCACAGTTACCATACTCTCTGACTTACCAACCCTGTGTTCACCTGCTGGTAAAGTATTGATCAGTATATGGGAACATATTATGACAGATGAAGAGCAGCTTGCCTTGATTTTAAGCACTGTTAGGATTTCTTTTTCTCAAATCTCAAATGTGAAATGAAAAGTTGGGCCTTTTTTTTTAAGGGTTTATTTACTTTTAGGAGCCTCAAAACATTAAAGATTTAGAACACCAATAACCTAAGGTGCCCTTTTCAAGTCTATTTCAAACAAACTAAAGTGAAGAGATAAAACTCCAGCTTGTGGGAACACATGGAATTTTAGCAGATAGACAAAATGTCAAATTACTAAAGCCTTTATTTTCTGGTCTACTTGCTGCACTTGAACAACGCTGGCAAACTGAAAAATGCCAGAGAATAGTGACAACCAACTCTACAGAGAATCCAAGAAATGATTGCTGATGAAAAAGAACAGATTGAAAGCAGACGTAATAACTATCTGCAGAAACTTGAAGAACTATTAGATAAGCTTCAGCTGAACACACGGGATCCCTTGCTAGCTCTTGGAGTTACACTGGTGCTGTTTTTAGTTGCCTTCAAGTTGATTCAGAGTCACTGTGTTGTTGTTATGTGCCTTGGAGGGTTTCCAAGGCTGTAAATCTTTTTTTTTAAAGTGTTTTATTGTGAATTATATGATAGTTTACATGAGAGAACATTAGTTTTACATTCATTTTATTGTACATCATATCATTGCCATGGTTACAATCCCTTCCATGCATCATCAGCCGACCAGAGGGTATACCCTGCAAGCCTGCTGTAAATCTTTATGGGAGCAGAAAGCCTCATCTTTCTCCCGAGGAACAGCTGATAATTTCAAACTGCTGACCCTGAGGTTAGCAGCCCGATTCGTAACCACTATGCTACCAGAGCTCCACATCTCTGAAAATAGTCAGCTCTCTGTTACTGGGCTTTTGCAGGCCAAGCCTATAGTGAGTGCAGGTAAACTGCTGAAAGGGTTCCCCTCCTTAACTGGGAAATTGAATTGCATGACCTTCAGATCCTTTCAGTTGCAAATTCTAGGAGTCTTTAATTTATCTTTGCTTACTCCAATAAACTTTTCATTTTTCTGGCTTCATTAGGCTAACTTTAGTATACTAATGATTGATTACATGTCTTAAAATTGCTGTAAGATTCAGCAAGTCACCTGGATGTTTTATATGGTAGTGTCTCCCTTCTATTTTTCCATCTTCTTTTCTCATTTTCATTAAGTAGGGCATAAAATAATAGATAAAATATTGGAAGCAGTGAAAACAGGGCTAGTTGGAAATAGAAAAAAGTATTGTCTTCTTTGAAATAACTTGCCATTTTCTTATTTTCTTTTATGCACATTGAATTATAGTAATAGCAAGGTTGTAAATTTTGTATGAAAAACAGGAAAGAGAAATAATAAACCATGATAAATTTTTAAAAATTGAAATAGCTGTAATATATTGTGTCATAATCTAATTTCTTTCTATTTCAGGATGTATGACAATCCTGCCCACGATTCTATTTTTAATTGCAAGAATACTGAAAGACACAGCGATAAAATCTGCAGATAATCAGGTTCCTCCACCAGTCAGTGCAGCTCTTCAAGGAATTAAAAGTATTGTCACACTTTCAATGGCCAAAACCGAGGACACTCAAAACCAGTGGACAGCTCTGATTCGTAGCACTCTAGCATGCATCCTGGAATATTCTCAACCAGGTAAACTAATCCGCATTTCAACATTATAAAAACTTATTAGGTTGTCTGTGTTTAATTAATTAGTTAATTAAGTATGTCAGAAAACTGCTGAATAACATGAATCATTTTATAGAGGTGATTAAGTCACATGTTTTTGATAGGACTTAAATAAGTTTTTCTGGATTGTTGTTAAAGTGCCATCAAGTTGATTTTCACTCATAGTAGTCCTATATAGAGTTTCCGAGGAGTGGCTGATGAGATTGAACTGCCAACCTTGCATTTCAAATTCACCTTTCAGTCTAGTGCTTTATCCCACAGTGTCACACCAGGACTCTAAATACCCTTGGTTTTGGTTTTTTTTTTAGCATTTTGTGTCATGTTGGAGATTTTCAAAAATTAAAAAAAGTACAGAAACTTTCAGAAAATGTTCCCAAGATTATTAATATTCTTGTGTCTCCTTCAAGTTGTTTGTTTTTCTTTTTCCCAACAAAAGAAAAAATAGGAAAAGAAAGTTGAAGTACGTATCATCACCTTGTTGTATCTCCAGATGGAAGCACAATCTTTATCTTACTGTGTTTCCTTCCAGAAATATGAGGGGGCTTCAAAAAGTTTGTGGAAAAATTCCATTATCTTTTAAATCCATTGCTTCCAAAAATTTCTTGAAGCCCCTTCATATGTCAATATGTTAATAAATTTAATTAACATATATTAATAAACTTGTATATATATACACACAGGTGTGTGTGTGTTAAGTCCCATAGAGTTGATTCTGACTCATAGCAACCCTGTGTAGGGTTTCTGAGGAGCAACTGGTGAGTTTGAACCACCAACCTTGTGATTCAAAATACCTTGCAGCCAGAGCTGGTATGTCGCTATAGGATATACACACACACTTTTTTTATGTTGCCATTGAGTTGATTTTGACTCCTGGTGACTCCATGTGTGTCAG
>NW_006408542.1:3442903-3444402 GCF_000296735.1 Chrysochloris asiatica | reverse complement strand
CCTAAACTTAGCATCTCAAGAACAGATTTGATGCATTAGACACTAATAACCAAAGCCTAGAAGCATTGTGGAATGACATTGAGAACAAATATGAAGAAAACAGAAAGTCATTAAAAAGAGAGAAAGAAAAGACCAAAAAGGAATGTCAGAAGAGACTCTGAAACGTGCTTATTAGTTAGAAAAGCTAAAGCAAATGGAAGAAATATGGAAGTAAAAGAGCTGAACAGAAAATTCCAAAGGTCAGCTCAAGGAGACAAAGTAAAATATTATAATGAAATGAGCCAAGACCTGGAGTTAGAAAGCCAAAAGGGAAGAACATGCTTAGCATTTCTCAAGGTAAAAGAAACTGAAGAAAATTTCCAAGCCTGAGCTTGAAATATGGAGGGATTCGATGGGCAAAATATTGAATGATAAAGTATCAGAAGAAGATAGAAGGAATACATAGAGTCACTGTACCAAAAAGAACTAGTTGAAATTCAGACATTTCAAGAGGTAGCATATAATCAAATGCCAGTGATACTGAAAGAAGAACTCCAAGGTGCACTGAAGAGATTGACTCAGGGAATTGATGGAATACAAATTGAAATCTTTCAACATACTGATACAGCACTGGAGACACTTAACCCATCTATGCCAACCAATTGGAAGAGATCCATATTTGTGCCCATTCTGAAGAGAAGGTGACCCAACAGAATGTGGAAATCATTGGGCAATATCTTTGAAGTTTCCTGCAAGTAAAATTTTGCTAAAATGATTCAAAAACAGCTGTAACAGTCCATTGACAGGAAACGGTCAGAGGTTCAAACTAGATTCACAGGAGAACACAGAACAGGTGATTTCATTGCTAACATCATTTGGATCTTGGCTAAAAGCAGAGAATACCAAAAAATGTTTATTTGTGCTTTATTGACTATGCAAAAGCTTTTGACTATGTGGATCAAAAAAAGCTCTATTGATAACATTGCTGATAATGGGTATTCCCGAACACTTAATTTTTGCTCATGAGGAACCTATACACAGAGGCAGTCATTCTAATGGAAAATGGGGACACTTAGTGGTTTAAAATAAAAAAAGTGGTCACCAGGGTTGTATTCTTTCACCAGACTTATTCATTCTGTATGCTGAGCACATAAACTGAACAGCTGGATTACATAAGAAGAGCATGGCATCAGCACTAACAACCTTCAATATGCAGACGATACAACCTTACTTGTTGAAAGCAACAAAGACTTAAAATACTTATTGATAAAGATAAAAGAACACAGCCTTCAGTATGGGCTGCATCTCAATGTAAAGAAAACAAAAATCCTCACCACTGGCCCAATAAACAACATCCATATCAATGGAGAAAACTTTGAAGTTGTCAAAGACTTCATTTTGCTTGGATTAGCTATCAACACTCATGGAAGAAGCAGTCAAGGAATAAAATGATATATTGCATTATGTAAATCTGCTGTTCAAGAACAAAGGTGTCATATGCATGTGTTTGGTTCTGTTGT
>NW_006408542.1:3440125-3441448 GCF_000296735.1 Chrysochloris asiatica | reverse complement strand
TCCAGTGCTTATCCTACAGTGCCACATAGTACTTATATTATCACAGAAGAATTACCAGATTTAGGCAATTTAACATTGATGCAGTGCTGTTATTATTTACATGCAAATGTTATCAGTTTTCCTGATAATAACCTTCATAGAATTTTTTTTTTATCCAGTTTATAATGCAGAATCCTGAATTGCATTTAGTTGTTACATTGTATTTGTCTTCTTTAATGTTGCAACAGTTTCCCAGCCTTTCTTGTCTTTCATAGCATTAGTATTTTTGGAGACTTACAGGCTAGCTTTTAAGTAAAATATTTTGTAGAGTTTGAAATTATCTGATTTTTCCCCCCTTATAATTCAATTCAGTTATGCGTTTTTTATCAGGAATAATCTGTGAGTGATGTTATATCATAATCATTCTCAGAAGCACGTAACTGGCTTATCCTGTTACTAGGGCTATAAAGTTTAATATAACCTATTGAAACAGGTGTTTTCCATGTTTCTTCACTGTAAAGTTACAATTTTCTGTTTTATAATTAATAATCAATCTCTGGAAAGATATTTTAAAGCTATGTCAATTATTTATTCTCTGTCAAACCTTCACTCAGTGGTTTTAACATATATTGATAATTCCTGCCTGACTCAATTATTACTATGATAGTTTCAGAGTGGATATTTTCTAGCCTCTAAATTCATATATTCCTATTGCACTTAGTAGCTGACAAGCTACTGAACAGAAAAACTTCCTTGTTTCCCTCCTTTTATTATTTATATGTTTGTTTATTACAACCAGAGCACACTCATGATTCTTTTTTCTTAATTCATCGGGTCCATTATTGTCGCTATTGGTTTTGATGATTTAGTTATTCCAGATTTGACCACTGGGAACTTTTCTGTTCTGAAATTAGTCACTTTTCCAAAAAGCCTTGATTCCTTTTAGTAGAGAATGGTGTTTAGATGCTACAGTCTTATTAAAGTCATAACTTAAAAATAAAGTGATTATTGTCTGGCAAAAAGTTATTTGTAATATTGTGTAATATTATGAGAGATTGTTCTTATTCGTCAATCAGTTTTATTGTTGTTGTTGAGTGTCATGGAGTCCATTTTAATAGTAACCCTGTGTAGGGTATCCAAGGAGCAGTGGTGGTGTCGAACTGCTCACGTTGTGGTTAGCAGTCCAGTGCTTATCCTACAGAGCCACACCAGTACTCCCAATATTATTCAATAGTAGAATAATATTCCTACTACAGAGTTCTCATGTTTTAACATGTATGACTCATATTCCATTCAAATTTTGTTTTTGTTTTTGTTTAGAGAAATTTAATGGGCTTCTAATCT
>NW_006408542.1:3434931-3437041 GCF_000296735.1 Chrysochloris asiatica | reverse complement strand
CTAAGGTCCTATACTCTGCAAAGGCTTTGCACGAGGCCTATGTCACTGGGCAAGTTGTAGAACCCCTTTTAGGTATTCCAATCAGTTATAGGCCGAAGGCGGGCTTGCAAGTTTTCTCTTATCATGTTTCCCAACATTCCTTTCTATGCCACTCAAGTGTCTATTTTACAATAGTAGGCAAGGGAAACTAATATTCATAAGGCAGTCAAGGATCATGTGTTTTTTAAAGTTAACTAATTCCATACTTTATTTCCATTAGGTTAACATTATGTGTATTCTGAAATAACTGATTACAAATGCAAGAAATTTCTTAAGGTTGTCAGAATACTGTCAGAATTTCCTTTAGGAAATGCTATAGGTTATCTTTTTCTGGTTTGATGGAAATTATAGGCTCTCTAATTTACTAATTGGCAGATGACATCCCTAACAAAATATAGTCTGGATTTCTAAATTAATGAGACTGACTTACAGCCATTCAACTTTGTTGGAAGTCAAGTGTTTGAAAATTTGATTAATCTATACTCTGAACAAGTTAAATTAGAACTACCATGAAATACTAGAAAGAAGAACAGTCTATACAGCCACAGTGGTCCTTAGCATGGATAGCAAGACACCATCTCTCGTACTTTGGACATGTTGTCAAGAGGAACCAGTCCCTGAAGAAAGATACCATGCTTGGTAACATGGAGGGTCAGGGAAGAAGAGGAATAACCCAATGAGATGGATTGGCACAGTGGCTGCATCACTGGGCTCAAACATAACAATTATGAGGATGGTGCAGGACCAGGCAGGGTTTTGTTCTGAGTTGGAACTGACTCAGTGGCACCTAAGAAAAATTTCTTACTTCCTTGTTATTTTTTATATTTTACTTGGTTTTCCATATTAGACGTCTTGTGTTGGAATTTGTGCCTGAGAAAAGGTTTTTAAATTAATGTTATGTCATCTAGAAAAATAAGGAGAAGAGACTTAAAGGAGAGGAACTTCTAATAAAGATCTCCCAATTTTCTCAACACATGACTTCTATTCATAAAATTGTGGACTGTTGTGGATTGAAGCACACACTGCTATAATTGGGGGTGGGGCAGGCAGGAGGGTTGCTGTTCAAGTTTGGAATTGCAAAACGTTTTAGAAACAGTACATTGCTTTCATTTTTCATTTTCAGAAGATTCTGTGCCTATGCCTGATGAAGTAAGCATGCTAACAGCAATTGCACTCTTCCTGTGGTCTGCTAGTAGTGAAATAATTGGAGTGCAGTCATTACAGAGTGGCTGCATGAACAGATTTAAAAATGCATTGAATTCATGTGACCCCTGGGTAAGTGACACCTATAAAATTAAACAGAGATAAAGATATTTTATAAGGAAATTCTTAAGTCAATTCATTAAAATATGATAGTACATATAATGAAAATATTTAAGTGTTTACATTGGGGTTCCTAAATGGAAAACTGAAAAAAAATCATTGAGCTTAAACATTATTGAATATGGTCTAGATTGAATGATTTTCTTCACGTTGATCTAATTGTGTACTTCACATCATCAGAATTTTAGAGCTGAAAGGGGTTAATGAATTATCTTATCATCTTTATAGGAAACCAATGACATATTTCCTGGGTTTGCGTTCCATCTCTCCACCATATATTAATTTAGTGAACTTGAGCAACTGGAACTCAGTTTAAAAAGAGGATAATAATAGTTTCTCCTCAAGATTTTTATGAGGATTACATGAAATAATTCCTATAAAATTCTTAACTGTTACTGGTTAATGATAAATCTTCATGTTTATATAAAATTCCGATTTTAATATGTTCAAGAACAAGAAAGAATGATTTCACTTGTATAAGAGAAAATTTAGAATATTTTTAGACTAGATTAGATAATGTATGTAGTCAACAACAAGGAAATTATACTACCCTTGTCTGTGAAATTCTAAGATAAAATTTTTTAGCATATAGAATACGTTGTAACTCACTATTTGCTTTTTTATTCTTTTGTATCTTTGAGCCATATCGACATTATGTTAAAGTCTTAATTATAAATTGTCTTGTAGTGTGGCACTGTAGGATAAGCACTGGACTGCTAACCACAGGGTCAGTGGTTCAAATTCACCA
>NW_006408542.1:3422133-3426086 GCF_000296735.1 Chrysochloris asiatica | reverse complement strand
TTTAAAATACCCGTGGCATAGCTTTCAGAATCACAGCAACTCACAAGCCACCACAGTACAACAAACTGACAGATGAGTGGTGGAGGTCTTTTAATATTAGTAATAATAATAATAAAACATGGCAAAAATGCTTACCCATAATACATTAATGACCTCCATTTCCTCAAGAAAGAACAATATCAACAGCAGCAAAAGACTTAACCTTTTTCATTTGGAAAAACAAAGACGGGATTTCAAAATTGTCTGTCTCTATGAATGGTTATATTATTTTATGTGACACCAGAGGATATGCCCTCAACTGCAAGGTCCATTTGAACTGCAAGGTCAGCAGTTCAAACTCATCAGCTGCTCCTTGGAAGCCTTATATAGGTCACTATTAGTTGGAACTGACACAATGGCACTTAACAAGTTAAGTGGTGCTGAGGATATTGACAGATAAGTTTTCATTATTACATGTCTTAATGAACTTAATCGGCACTCTAGTTTTCTAGAAATTAAGTTTTATTGTCATACTATGAAAAAGTCTGATGATTCTCAAAACTGGTTGTGCATAAGAAAAAGAAGCAATTTAGAAACAAAAAATCCAAGGAAAATTGAACGAACACATAATGATATTTTTCCTAGAACTTTCTGAAGCCTCGTCATAGGTTCCTGTATGCTGCCTTCCTGAACCAGAATCTCCATACTTGTGGCCCAGGGATCTATATTTTTAAAATATTCCTCAGGTATTCTCATGTCTAACTAGATTTGACCACTCAGCTCTACCAAAGCACTACAGTTTTATTCATAATAGGATAAGCACAAGTTCCACAGTTCAAACCCACCAGCCACTCTTGGAAACCCTATACGAGGTCACTATGAGTCAGAACGGACTCGATGGCACACAGTAACAAGTGGTGTCCCGTATGTTGATTGGTCTTCTTTTGTTTTGTTGTTGTTTTTGTCATTATTAATATGGAATCTTTATAATCTAATGTGGAGCCAATGAGACTTTTACTTTTTGTTTTTGTTGTTAAGTGCCATCGAGTCAGTTCCGACCCATAGTGACCCTGTATAGAGGTTTTGAGGAGCAGTTGGTGAGCTTGAACCGCCGATCTTGCAATTCAAACGACTTTGCAGCCTGATGCATTATCCCACAATGCCACACCAGGACTTTAGGCCTGTTTAAATGTTTAATTTGATATAAGCAATCATTTCTAGAAAATCTAAATTGTTTTGAGGTATCTAAGCAATGTATCATTACAACTTTCTTTGAGAACCTTCAAATATTAACTTCCTTAATGTGGAAAGGACATTTATAAATTCATTGTAAGTAAAAGAAATAATTTAAAACAGGAATTAGAATTTCTGGTGTCTAATTTCCTCTAAATTACAAAAATATAAAGTTTTATAACTATGATAATTTGATAATTATATGATAAATTTCTCTTCATTTGGTGTTAATTGGCTTATTGAATATTTAATCATTCTTCTCCATTTCTCTAAGTAACAGATTGCTTTAATATATCCCACATTTCTATTTATATTCTATAATATCACTTATTTTCTGTATATATTAAGATACAATGTGATATAGAGCAAACAAGAACTATCACACATTAATTAATAAAATGTTTTTCTTATGTAGGTTCAAGCCAAATGTTACCAGCTTCTCCTCTCAGTCTTCCAGCATTCCAATCGTGCCCTCTCAACTCCCTATATTCATTCATTAGCTCCAATAGTGGTTGAAAAGCTAAAGGCGGTTGAACGAAACAGACCTACCTGCAACACTGAACTGTTAGCTGTTCAGGAAGGAATCAAAGTGCTTGAAACATTGGTTGCTCTTGGTGAAGAACAGAACAGTAAGTATTTTTATACTTATTAAAAAGTCAGTAGTCTAAAATGAAAATCTGTATTATACAAATCTCATTTGATATTAGACACAGGCTTTACAGCAGTTAAGTTTACTAAGAATTAATTGCTATCTGAAAGTACAATGTTTTTGTATGCGTGGTGTGCCACTATAGGATCAGCACTGTATTGTGAACCACAAGTTCAGCTGTTCAAACCCACCAGCTGTTCCCTGGGAACCATATATACGACGGTCACTATGAGTTGGAACTGATTCTAAGGCAGTTAGCAACAATGTTACTAACATAACACTCTGAGTTGTTTTATATGTGTTTTAATAAGCAGGAAGTTAAAACTGATTACTAATGGCTTTCAATACTAATTTTTTATTTTATTTTTTAGGAATGCATTTTTCATGAACTATAAAAAAAAGGGATGGTTAAAAATTTTTTACAAAACCAAAACATTCTGGTTGTTTTAGTAGAGGTACAAAAGTTTTATGATAAATACAACCAGATCAATATTAACATCCAACACTATTATATGGAGCTCAAAATTTTAATATTTTTTTATTTAATGAAAAACTAACTACCACGTAGATCAATTCAACTATAAACATATACAGCTTAATACCTACTTCTCTTTAGTCTCTGAGTCCATCTTGATTTTATCACAATTTAACATTTGATTGTAAAATGTAACTTTTTAATTGTTGCCTAGAGACAGTACTTTTAAATCTTGTGTTCTATGATTAAACTGTTTCCAGTGTTTCAAGATCATAAAAACTTAGAGATGAACATCCTTATACAGAAATCTTTGCATGCGTTTTTCATTATTTCTACCAGATACGTTCCTAAGAATAAATTTACTGAGTCAAAGGAAATGCTCATTTTAAAAGCATTGTATGTTTATTGTTCCTCATTCCACATCCTCTATATGTTACCAAAGTGCTCTCTAGGTAAAAATCATTATCAGGTTTTTCTATCAAAAATATTTTTCTCTTTCCTTGGAAATTCACGGGAAATAGGAAATACGGTAGAGATTTTGAAAATTATTACAATAATTTCCCTGGTAAGTAGTAACTTAAAACCAGTGAAAGAAAAGAATGCAGACATGATTTTGAGAAAAAAATCAATTGTCTGACTTGATAAGTAACTGGCTGTAGGGAGCAAGAGAAAGGGAACAGCCAGATAGCACATTGTTACTTAGAGGAAGGACAGAAGCAGAACCAACACAGGCAAAGTCAGGACGGAGAGCTGTTTTAAAGCAGTGATTTGAAAGTTAAATGTTAGTGGACTATCTGGGTAAAGTCTTTATGATGACATCATGGCCTATATTTGGGAACTCATTGTATTATTTTGCTCACTTGATTTTAAACTTTATAAAGAAAAGGACCAACTCCTATTCATTTTAAAATTCCAGTGCAAAACGTACTGCTTTTTTGCATAGTCATTAATGAAAATATGTTTTAGTTGCATGAATCCTTGAGATCAATTTCTAAACAGGTCCTCTAATTTATCATTGAAACTAGAATCTATTTACTTTTTTTTAAGTTTTTATTATGAATTAAGTGATAGTTTACATGGGAGAATATGGGTTTTACATTCATCGTTTTATTGCAATGATTACAGTCTCCTCTGTGCATCATCATTCAACAGTATTAGTTTCTATTCCCTCTGTTTTGTTTTGATTTTTTGGCGGGGTGGAGATGTACACAAAAATACTCAGGAATATAAAGTCATTTAAACAACCAAAAGGCACATTCTTCAAGCCTGCCTCCTGGCCGCCAATACACAACCTTTCTCTTTCCATGAGTCTAGTGTCCTCAGCTGCTCTAGCCCTCCATGTCCACATCTCTGTCTCTATTTCTGGTGTTGCTGCTTCTCTGGATAGGGTTCCACATTCTGCTTGTTCTCTTCTCCCTTGATGTGCCTAGGGTCTTCTTTTGTTGGACTGTAAGATTAACCACTCTGCCCTTTTTGTTACAAAACTTCTACCTTTACAGTTGTGACAGTCATCCGTTAGTCATGATAACAATTACTCAGTTACTTCTTATTTTCAAAATTTAACTTTTGTAATTGTTGTGCCCCTTAAGGTCAGCGGTTCGAAACTACCAGCCACTC
>NW_006408542.1:3420150-3422033 GCF_000296735.1 Chrysochloris asiatica | reverse complement strand
CTTGACAATAAGTCCGAAATATAAGAGACGAAGTCTGGCCATCTTGGCTTTCAGAGAGTGTTCTGATTGTACTTCTTCCAGCACAGATCTATTTGTTCTTTTGGCAGTCCATGGTGCTTTTAATGTACTCCTCCAACAACATAACTTAAATGTGCTAATTCTTCTACAGTCTTCCTTATTCTCTGTCCAACTTTCGCGTGCATATTGCGTTATTGAAAATACCATGGCTTGGGTCAGATGTAAGTTAGTTCTCAAGCTGACATCTTTGCTCATCAACACTTTAAAGAGGTTCTTGTGCAGCAGTATTGCCTAATGCAATATATCATTTGATTTCTTGACTGCTGGTTCCATGAGTATTGATGGTTGATCTAAGCAAAATAACGTCTTTGACAACTTCAGTCTTTTCTCCATTTATATGGATGTTATTTGTTGGTCCAGTGGTGAGGATTATTGTTTTCTCTATGTTGAGGAGCAGTTAAAAAGATCCAAATAATCCTCTTCCTCATGAAGATTTGAGACTAGTGGGGATGACAGACTTTAAGTATATAATGAGTTTTATAAAAGGAAAATATAAGATGTTGAAGAGATCTAGTACAGTAGGGCTACATTTCTCTGTGGTGTTGAGGAAGGTGTGTTTAAGCTGAAACTACAACTGAATAAGGGGTACTTAGAAAAAAAGAGTACAAGAACTACCCAGGCAGAGAGAATATCATGAGCAAAAGTTCTGAGTTAAAACAGTGTATGGCTCTAGGATAAGAAACTGGAAAAAAGGTTAGTATGTCTGGAGTGAAAAAAAGGTGCCAGAGAAGGCTCAAATAATGAAAGGGCTTTATAACTTTGAATTGGCCAACCCTGACAATTTTTTCACCTAAACCAAGACATGTTAAGAGTGAAAGGGGGTGTTTTTCATGTTTGCACTAGGATAGCAAGCCTAAACCTAAAGGCAATAGGTGACAGATAACACTAGGCAACGGACTGACAGCAAATTTGCACAGAGTAAAAAGATTGGAAGGGATCATGAATGAATGACAAGAGACCAGTTAGGAGACTGTTTGATTGCTGATTTAGAGTAGTAGTAGCATTGGAGAAGAGACATGGATGTATTCCAAGGATATTTAAGTAGCAAAAAAACTTAGGACCTGGTGATTGATTTATGGCATCAAGATATATTTGATGAACAAGTGTTTAATGAAATTAAGAACCATTGAAGAGGGGCAGATTAGAAGATGAGAAAATGATTGGTTCCATTTTGGATATGCCTCTGAAACTATTTAGGTGAATCTGTGTATTAGACATTTGAATATGTAGATCTGAAGGTCAGAATAGAAGTATTGCCTGGATGTATAAATATTAAAACTACTGGCTAATAGGTATGGTTAATGAAGCTCTAAGAATGAGTGAGATTTATTGAGGGAAGTATGTATAATAAGAAGGTAACTCTGAGCAGCTACAATATTTTGTTCTGCAAAAGAAACTAAAAAGGAAAGACCAGAGGGCCAAGGAGAAAACAAGGGCACACAGTAACCCAGCAGTCAGGGGAAATGATTGTTTTTAATATAGAGTGTGGTTAACTGTACCTGATTACTAAAAGTACAAGTAAAATAAGACTAAAAAAATCATCCTTTGGAATTTAGCAGTAAGGAGGTCATTGATATTCTAAGAAAAGTTTTATTAGAATGTTAAAAATGGAACTGTAATTACAATAGATCAAAGAATGGTATGGAAATTGAGAGAATTCTGAGAAATTTGACTATGAAGAGGAGAAGAATTTAAGAATTGGAAGAGGATATGGTATTAAGGGAGAGTTTTTAGTTGTTGTTTTTTTTTATGTTTTATTGTGAGTTATAAGGAGCTCTGGTAGCGTAGTGGTTACGAATCGGGCT
>NW_006408542.1:3409347-3411295 GCF_000296735.1 Chrysochloris asiatica | reverse complement strand
TGCACTCTGAAGCATTAGCCTACAGCGAATTAGAGTTCAACAATATCCATGAAATGATTTTACTGCAAAAAAGTGAGTTAATTTCAAGGGTAAAATAACCAAAAAAAAACTGTGATTTTAATGCTACTAACCAGACCAATTTGTAGTACTAAGAATTAGTGGGCTATATCCTGCTGTGGCGCTGTGGGTTAGATTGCAAAGCCATTTGAACTGCAAGGTCGGTGGTTCAAGCTCACCAGTCGCTCCTCGGAAACACTGTACTGGGTTGCTATGGGTTGGAACTGACTCGACGGCGCTTAGTAACAACAACAACAATCAATCAATAATAAGGACTCCTCGTGTGACACTGTAGGATCAGCACTGGACTGTGAACCACAAAGTTCACAGTTCTAACCGACCAGCTGTTCCTCAGAAACCCTATATAAGAATCAGAACCGACTCTATGGCACACAACAACAACAATCAGTAGTAAGCACCCTCATAATTTCTTCAGTTTTTAATGGGCTATTTCCCTCAGATAACAGATGTTTTGTGATATAGCAAGACTTTTGCGAAGTAAAATAAGCAATTGACATTTTTATATTAAAACTGTATCTACGTTCTTCTCAACTTTGTCTTTCCATGAGCTCTATCTCAATGTGAACTATTCATTTTCACCTCTTAATTCTCCAATTTTTCTGTGTTGTCTAGGGTAAAAAAGAAGATTAGAGATACCATGGATTATGTAATACAGTGAAAGCTAGAACTGGACAGGGCTGACTTGTTTTTCCATGTTTCACAAGTTTTCTGCCTTTGGCCAGGTGGTCTGACCATTTTTCTGTTGCTCAATTTAGTGGAAAATATTGGAGTTTTCCTTCTCTGACAGATTTCTACCTTAAACATGTTCTAGATTTTGCAGGTTTCACTGTGCTTGGTGGAGTCCTAATGTAGGCACTGTAGGGTAAGCGTTGGACTGCTAATCACAAGTTGGTGGTTCAGACCCACTAGTTGCTCCTTGGAAACCCTATACAGGGTCACTATGAGTCAGAATTGACTCCATAGCACTTGACGACAACAACTGTGGTTGGTGGGTCCATAAATGATTTATAAGATCGATCAGCAGTGATATCCCTTGTTCCACATCTTTACAATCCAGCTTGAACTTTTGGCATCTCCCTGTTGATGTATTATTGCGACTGTTTTTAAATTATATTAAGGAAATTTTTGCTTGCATGTGATATTAATTATATTGTTCAATGATTTCCGCTTTCTGTTGGGTCACTTTTCTTTAGAATGGGCACAAAAATGAATCTCTTCCGACTGGTTGGCCAAGTAGTTATCTTCTAAATTTCTTTTAACTTTGTATTGTGAATGGAATGAAGTTTTACAAAACAGATCATCAGTCCTACATTCAACAAATCATGCATTTCATGTAATTACAATAATTGCAATCACTTCCATGTGCTATCAGTTTATAGTATTTACTTCTATTTACTTACCTTGGAGTCCTTCCTGTGTCTTCTAATACCTTCATCTTTCCTGTGCCAAACTCCCCCTTGTTGTTTATTACCTTCCCCATCTACCCAGTCAACATGTGTCTACCCAGTAAATAATTTTCCTTTTCTCCTTCCCCTGATAACCATCACAGAATGTTTCTTTCAACAAGAAAACATTTTTTTAAGTTTTTATAATAGTGGTCTCATACAATATTTGTCTTTTTGTGACTTAATTTCACTCAGCATATTGCCCTCCAGATTCAGACATGTTATAAGGTGTTAACCCGATACGTTATTATTCTTCAATGTTGCATAATACTCTATTTTGTGATGTACCAAAATTTGTTTAACCTTTCTTTTGTTGATGGGCATTTAGACTGTCTTCATCTTCTGTCACTAGTGCTGCAATGCACATGGATGTGCATGCATCTATTTATGCCTCTCATTTCTTGAGGAGATATACAAAGTAGAGG
>NW_006408542.1:3407517-3409247 GCF_000296735.1 Chrysochloris asiatica | reverse complement strand
TCCCTGTATCTCAGAGCCCTGGAGCTCCAAGGCTGTGCACACATCGTCCTTTATCTCTGTTGTTTTTGACATAAATGAAATTTTAGCATATTTGGATGCTGAAAGGTGCATTTCTGTAGATTTTTAAAAATTAAAACAAGGTTGAAGGTACCACAATCAAGGATAATAAGTAATACAGAATCTCTGAGAGGTGCTTTGAGGACCCATTAAGATGAGTGATCATAATTTATAGTGATGCTAGATTGTTCATTTATGTGACATTTCTTTCTATCAGCTATCAGTAGCCCTGGTATGGGCATGAAAAAGATACTTAGTTTTTTGTTGTTGTTGTTGTTTTTGCCTATCAGATGTGACAAAAATAAAAGGAGGTTAGGGCAAGAGTGTTTAGGGTATCAGTAATGGGAAACGTTCTGAAAGGTATACACCTGAAGTATTTATTGTGGTTGTTATTAGATGTTGTAACAGTGAGTTGTTTTTTAATTTGCTCTATTTTTCAAGTTTATTATAATAAAAATTTATAATAGAGAAGAATAATAAAGCCAGCTGTTGTTAAGTGCTATCAAGTAAGTTCCAACCCATAGCAACCCTGTAGAGATTTATAAATATTCAAGTTTCATTTCTCCTAAAATTGATGAATGTTGTTTTTGCAAAGTGCTGTTGAGTCAGTTCTGACTTACTGCGACCCTGTGTGGGGTTTCAGAGGAACAGTTGAAGGGTTTGACGCCCTTGAAGTTAGTAGTTCAGTGCTTATTCTACAGCACCAAACAAGCCTTCCAGAATTGATCAAAGGAGATCAATTATATTTTTATGGATAATTTGTATGAAAAGTAATCTGTATTTCTTTAGAAATTAATTATTTCCCTTTTCTGAGTTTTGAAACTTAAAACTATTGTTGTTAAGTGCTGTTGAGTCGGTTCTGACTCATAGCAACCCTGTATAGGGTTTCCAAGGAGGAGTTGATGAGTTTGAGCCATGGAGGTTTTCTGTACAGCGCTTGGAGCCCCATGCCAGGACTCCAGAGCTCGTTATAGCAATAAGTTTTGTTTAAAATTATAGATGTTTAGTGTTTAAGTGTGAAGTTGATGAGAAATTTTGTAGCCTAATTTGTTTATAATAGAGTATTTCTTTGATATTTTTCATGTAATAACCTGATTGACATGTCTTTCAATGTTGTTGTTTTTGGTAAGTGCTCTCATGTAGGTCCTGACTCATAATGACCATATGTAGAGTTTCCCAGGAGTGGCTGGTGAGCTTGAACCACTGCCCTTGCAATTCACACTGACTTTGCATGCAGTCCAGTGCATTAACGCACAACCCCATACCGGGTCTTTTCCGTTCCCCCACCCCATGATTTTTTTATTTTAAATACGGAAAGTCGGAATGGTCACAAAGAATAACAAAATGGAAATTAACTCATGTTCTATTTGTCTTTAAAAATCACTGTGCTATAATTTATTTCAAATCTCCTATTTAAACAAGGCATTTATAGTACTGTTGACCTTTTTTTTTTTTTTTTTTTTTTTTTTTGCTTGTTCAAATTCTTTAAGGTTTTTATTATACGTTGAGTAAAAGTTTTCAGGGGAGATCAACAGTTCTACATTCAACAAATGATGCAACTTGTTTCATCACAATGATTATAATCCCCTCATGTACCATCCCATCAGTTAACAGTGTTTCTCTCTATTCGCTTTACCTTTTTTTTTTTAAACACTCAGGCATATATAATAATT
>NW_006408542.1:3349748-3394671 GCF_000296735.1 Chrysochloris asiatica | reverse complement strand
GTAAAACCATCTGGGCCTGGGCTTTTTTTATTTGGAAGTTTTTAATGATTTCATTAGTTTCTCCTCTTTTTATAATCCTGTTCAACTTTTCTGCTTCAGTCTGGTAAGTTTAAGTAGGTCATATGATTCTAGAAATTTGTCCATGTCATCTAGATTTTAAGTAGTAGTCGTTGTGTGCCATAGAGGTGGTTCTGACTCATAGTGACTCTGTATAGGATTTTTGAGGCTGTAAACCTTTACAGGAGCAGAAAGCCTCATCTTTCTCCTGCAGAACAGCTGATAGTTTCGAACTGCTGACCTTGAGATTAGCAGCCTGACTCGTAACCATTACGCTACCAGAGCAATTCTTCATAACATTCTTATTATCTTATTTACTTCTGTTGGTTCTGTTGTGATGTTACCAATATCATTTTTTATTTGTGTTATTTCTATTTTCTCCTAATTTTCTTTTGTGAAATTTGCCAAAGGTTTGTGGATTTATTAATGTTTTCAAAGAATCAATGTCTTGTCTTGTAGATTCTATCTATTGTTTTTCTGTTTTCTATTTAATTTCTTTCGGCTCTAACCTTTCTGATTTCTTTTCTTCTTGTGGCAATAGGCTTACTTTGTTGCTGTTTTTATAACTGTTTTAGATATTAGGTTAAGGTGTTGATTTTGGTTCTTCTTTTTGGATGTGTGCTTTTTATTGCTATCAATTGCTCTCTGAACCTCTGCTTATGCTGTGTCCCAGAGGTTTTGGTGAGTTCTATTTTTGTTCTTCCTTGACTCAAGGAATTCATCTTCTTAGAAATTGTTGATTTCTAATTTTATAGCATTGTGATCGGAGAAGCTGCTTTGTAGTATTTTGATCTTTTTTAAATTTATTGAGATCTGCTTTGTGGCCTAACATTTGGTCTATTCCGGAGAATCTTCCATGTACGCTGGTAAATGTATATTGTACTGTTGTTGGGTTGAGTGCTCTGTGCATGTCTATAAGGTCAAGTTCATTGATTGTGTTGCTTAGTTCTTCTGTGTCTTTGTTGAGTTTCTAGTTGTTTTGTCCTTCATCAAAATTAGTTATTAAATTCTCCAACTATTATTGTAGAGTTGACTTTAAGGTCAACTTAAAGTTGACTTGTAGGTCCAACATACAGGGTTGCTATGAGTCTGCTTTATTCAGTTTCATTATCAAGTTTGATTTATGTATTTTAAGGCTCTTTCGCTAGGAGCATAGGTGTTTATTATGGTTTTGTTCTCTTTTTCAATTGATTCCTTAATCATAATATAATGTCCTTCTCTGTGTCTTATGCTGATTTTTGCCTTAAAGTCCATTTTAACAGAGATTAAAATTGCTACTCCTGCAACTTTGATTTTTAGTCTACTTCTGTCTTTGTGTGTAGGATGTGTATCTTGTGGACAACAAATTGAAAGATTCCATTTTCTTATCCATTGGGCTACTCTCTATGTCTTAACTGGTGCATTTAATCATTTGCATTTAATGTGATTATTGATAGGCATGAATTGACTGCTGTCATTTTACTTTGCATTTTTTGTGGTTCTGCTGGTATCTTTGCTCCACATAATTTTCTGCGCTAAGTTAATTTCAGTTCATTTTGTTAATTTCTGTTTTATTTTGTTGTTGTTGTTAAGTCCCATTGAGTTGATTCCGACTCATAGCGACCCTGTATGTTGGACCTACAAGAAGCTACTGGTGGGTTTGAACTGCCAACCTTGTGGTTCAAAGTCTAGTGCTGACCCTACAGTGCCACACCAGAAGTCCTCTGTTGTGTTAATGCATACTAGATCTTTCTCATTTTCCTCTCTTTTATTTAGATGTGAAGGTATATTAATTTTCTTTGAGTTTACCCAGTAATTAATTAATTTCTCCCCCCCACCCCCATTTAAAGCTCTATTTTGTCTTGCAATCTACTTGACCATTCTCTATTCTCTGTTTATGCACTTCAGTTTAGGGTAGGTTTTGGTTAGTGTTGGCTGTTGTCTATCATTGATTATTGGTATAGGAGCTGGTATTGGCTCTTGCCAAGTGAGTAGAACTTCAGAGGGTATAGTTGTGACTGTGCTATATGGGCACAGCTGTTGTCGCCTGAAAGAGGAGAAACACACATAAGAAATCAAAACAGAGTATAAAAACAAGGAACCAACAATGAAAAGAGAAAAGAATAAAGGAGAATTAAAAAAACAAACAGGCTACTTTAATCAGAAAAAAAAGAATATAATAGCTAAATTAAAAAAAAAATGGACAGGAAAATCAAGCTATAAAAGAGGAGAAAATAAAAGGGAGAAATTTAAAAACTCTTAGAAAAACTAGGGAAAGGAAACATGAAAACAGAAAGAGAGTGAGTAGAGATTAGTAAAGAAAGATCACATCGGATAAAAGAGAAGAGAGATATTTTATAGCATTGTGATCTGAGGAACTGCTTTGTAATATTTTGGTGCTTTTAAATTTATTGAGATCTGCTTTGTGACCTAACATATGGTCTGTTCTGGAGAATGTTCCATATACTCTGGAAAAGAATGCATATTGTGCTGTTGTTGTGCTAAGTGTTCTGTATATGTCTATGAGGTCAAGTTGGTTGATTGTGTTGTTTAGTTCTTTTGTGTCTTCATTGAATTTCTTTTTAGTTTTGTCCTTCATCTAACGTGGTGAATTAAAAATCTTGTACTATTATTGTTGTTGTTGCTAAGTGCTGTCAAGTTGATTCTGACTCAAAGCAACCCTCTGTAGGGTTTCCAAGGAGCAGCTAGTGGATTTCAGTTGTGGTTCTTAGTCCAGTTTGAATTATGTATGTAAGTCTTGGTGTGGCACTGTGGGGTAAAGCACTGGGCCACAAAGTTGGTTTGAATCGCAAAGTCAACAGTTCAAGCTCAACAGCTGCTCCTTGGAAATCCTATACAGAGTCACTATAAGTCGGAACCGACTCCTCGACAATTAGCAACAACAGCATACTCTTAATTGGGAGCATGTTGTTGTTGTTAAGTGCCATTGAATTAGTTCCAACTCAGCGACCCTGTGTAGGGTTTCTGAGTAGTGGCTGTTAAGTTTGAACCACCAACCTGCAGTTCAAACCAACCTTGTGGTCCAGGACTTTATCCCACAGCACTACATCACGACTAGATATTTATTATGATATGTCCTCTTTTTTATTTGGCCCTTTAAGCATGATATAATGCCCTTGTTTGTCCCTTATGCTGGTTTTGGCCTTGAAGTCTTTTTTATTAGAGATTAACATTGCCATTTCTGCTCATTTTTTATTGCCATTAACTTGATATACTTTTTTTCCATCCTTTGACTTTTAGTCTATTATTATGTCTTTGTATATAAGATGTGTCTCTTTTCGACAGCATATTGAATGATCCTGTGTTCTTATCTGTTCTGTTACTCTCTGTCTCTCGACTAGTGTATTTAATCCATTTACATTCAGTGTGATTATTGATAGGTATGAATTGATTGCTGTCATTTGCTGTGTGGTTCTGCTAGTTTCTTTGTTCCACTAATTTTCTGCTCTGAGTTTCATTGCATGGATTTTCTTTTAATTTTCTTAGTTGCTGTTTTTCTAATGTTCATGAAATCTTATGATTTTCCTTTTGATGTGAAGGTGTATTCATTTTATGTTTAAAACAGTCTCTTTTATCTTAAAATCTGCTTTACTTGCTCACCACTTGGAAGTTTTATACAAAGAAAAAACCAGTGCAGTTACTGGACCCAGAGAGGAGAAAAATCTGACTGCTCCTGCTAACCAAAGAATTACGAAGTGGATGGCAGAGTGATGTGAGGACTGAGTTCCCAGCCCTAGATGGAGTTCCTATAGATCTAGGTGCTGTCTGTGTTCAGGGCACTCAGTCTGGAAGTAGTTCGTGGAGGCCCTTCAGGTTACAAGTGTCAGTGTCTGTCAGAACCAGGGGGCAGCTACGGGTAAGGTAGCAGATTTTGAAGGATCCTCCTAGTCTGATTCTGACCTGGAGACTCTGTGGATTCTGTACATCTGGAGCAGAGCCTGCTAGTGCCAAGGAGATGCCACAAACACCCACTTTACACTAGCTCAAACCACCCAACTCTGAACCTCCTAGAGAGCAGCAGAGTCAGCACTAGGGGTGGATGAGGGTGGTGTTATCCAGGGGAGTGTGGGGAGCAAAAAGAAACTCCACTTTTTCCGTCACTCTTGTGAATCTGTGCCATAAGGCTGCCATCCTTCTCTCCAAAGCAGCTTGCAAAAGTTCAAGGCTGCGCCTGAACTTTTGGCTGCAGTCTGTTCACTTGTCAGTCTGCTTTTTCACCCCCCTGCTCACTTTCTCCTCCAGGTAGGTATTCAGCCCACTTCTGAAACCTTTCCTCTGCTGAATGGTCCTCTGTGTCTCCTTCTTTTGGTCTCCCATATCTTTGTTATAGAGGGTTTGTATAGCACGTCTGCCTAGTCCTGCACGTTGTTGGAAGACACTGTTTTCCCAATTTCTTGCCCTAGATGAGTGAGTGCCTTCAGTGCTGCCTCAGTTTGTTGAAATATTTTAATTTGTTTTCCTTCAGCCTTATTTTTTTTGTCAGTGCCTTCAGTGAAGCTTGGACTTTTTCAATACCATCAGTTCTTGATTATATGGTACCTCTTGAAATGGATGATCATTAACCACTTCTTTTGGTGCTGTGACTGTGTATTCCTTCCATCTTCTTTTGATATTTCCTGTATCATTCAATATTTTGCCCAGAGAATTCTAAGTATTGCAGCCCAAGGCTTGAATTCTTTCAAGTCTTCAGTTCTTTCGCTTTCAGAAATGTTGAGCATGTTATTTTCCTTGGATTTTCTAACTCCGAGTCTTTTGCACATTTCTTTATGCTGCTTCACTTTGTCTTCTGGAGCTGTCCTTTGAATTTTTCTGTTCAGCTCTTTTAATTGCATCATTTCCTCCAGTTGCTTTAGCTTCTCTCTACACTTGAGCAAATTTCAGAGTGTCTTCCTGACATCAACTTTGGCCTTTTCTTTCCTTTCTGGCTTTTTAATGACCTTTTGCTTTTTTCCCCTATGATGTTCTTGATGTCATCCAACAACTCATTTGGTCATCCATCTTTAGGGTCTAAAGCATAAAATCTGTTCTTGAAATGGGCTCTAAATTCATATGGGACATATTCAAGGTCATGTTTTGGCTCTTGTGGAGTTGTTTTTATTTTCTTTGGCTTCAGTCTGTACTTGCATATGAGTAATTGATGGGATGTTCCACAATTTGGCCCTGGCCTTGTTTTGATTGATTGAGTTTTCCCATCATTGCTTCTCCATTGTTTCTTCCTACAAATATAGTCAGTTTGATTCCTATGTATTCCATCTGGTGAGGGACATGTGTACAATTGCCTTTTATGTTGTTGGAAAAAGGTATGTGCAATGAATACGTGATTGGTTTAGCAAAATTCCATCATGCAAATAGCGTTTTTATCACCAACACCATTTTTTCCAACTGTTCATCCTTCCTGTTTGTTTACAACTTTCTCATTCTAATCACCAGTAATTATCAATGCATCTTGATTACATATTTGATCAATTTCAGACCATAGAAGTTGGTAGAATACTGTAATTTCATCATCAATGGCTATAGTGATTGATTGGTAAGTAAATTTGAATAATAGTGGTATTAACTGATCCTTTTTTATGGGGATGTGTGAACATTATCCTATCGCAGTCAACACTGTACTTCAAGATAAATCTTGAAGTGTTCTTTTTGATGATGAGTATGATGCCATTCCTTTTCAATTTGTCATTCCCAGCATTGTAAGCCATATGATTGTGTGATTCAGAATGGACAATACTAGACCATTTCAGCTCACTAATGCCTAGAATATCACTCTTTATGCATTCCATTTCATTTTTGACAACTTCCAGTGTTCCCATGTTTACTCTTTGTATATTCCATGTTCTGATTATTAATGGATGTTTGCACCTGTTTCTTTTCGTTTTGAGTCATGTCACATCAGCAAATGAAGTCCCGAGACTTTGCTCCATCCCTATATTAAGGTCAGCTCTACTTTGAGAAGAGAAGCATTGGTGGCGTAGTGGGTTACATGTTCAACTGCTAACCTCAAAGTCAGCAATTTGAGTCCACCAGCCACTCTGCAGGAGAAAGATGATACTTTCTGCTGATGTAAAAATTTATAGCCTTAGAAACCCTGTAAAGGGTCTCTGTGAGTCAAATCCAACTTGACAGCGTATAACCCCCATCACCTACTGTGAGGAAGCAGCTCCCCACATCACCCCCCCATTGTATTTTGAATGCCTTCCAGCCTGAATTCCTCAACTTCTGTCATATATCAGTGCTATTCATTAAGTGTTCAGTGGTGAGCCATTCAGTGGCTAACCAGTCAGAAGTGGTCCACTTTTCCTCCTTTTTGTTTGTCTTAATCTGAAAGCTCCACTGGAGCCTGTCCACCATGGGTGACCCAGCTGGTGTTGAAAATGACATTGGCATAGTTTCCAATATCACAGCAACAAAAAAGCAACCGCAGTATGACAAACTGGCAGGAGTTGTGATGGGCATTTAGTAAATATATAATATTAACTATGAGTTATCTTTGAGATCTAAAATAGATTATACATAGTTATTTATTTTTTATTATAATTCAGACCACTGTTATAATTGCCTGGTTTTAAAATTAAATTTTAGTGTAATATCCTGGTTCTTCATATATTATTTTGGTTTTTACAGGAGTCCAGTTACTTGCTCTTTTAGTTCCAATGTTGATCTCATACCTGCTGGATGAAAATTCTTTTACCTCAGCAAGCACAGCTTCTAAAGATCTTCATGAGTTTGCACTCCAGAATTTAATGCATATTGGACCTCTGTATCCACATGCTTTCAAGACAGTAATGGGAGCTGCTCCTGAGTTGAAAGTACGCCTGGAAACTGCTGTTCGAGCAAGCCAGGCTAGCAAGGCTAAAGCAGCTGCCCGACAACCAGCCCCTGCCGCACACTCTGCTCCAACAATTAAACTAAAAACAAGTTTTTTTTAATTTTCTGTTCCATTCATTTTTATTGACGTTGTTTGCTAGCACCCAATTAATGATTCGTGTCAGCCACTACATCATCTCATTCTTTGTGCCTATTTTATTTGTATTTTGGTAATATAATGCTTCTAAGTTTGCTGAGTGAAACAATGCTTAGACCATTTACCAATTTCGAAGAAACAATTTTTTTTGTTGTTGTTTGGTAAATTTGTATTCATTTTTCTCCTAATAATGTGTCTCTTTAATTAATTTATTTTTTAGACACTAAGCCATAGGTTTTAAATTGTATCATGTTATTCGACAGTCTAATGATCTTATCAGAAAAATACAGGTGAAAATTCAACATTTGTCAGGAATGATTTCACTGAGAAACATGCAGGATTTAAAATTTGACATTACCAAGATAACAAAAGTGTCTGTTTGTGGTATATACATATGAAAGAAGTTACAGCATTTTCTTAGCATTTCCCAAAATGTCCTTATGTCCTTCATGCATCTTTTTACTTTCTTATGTTAAATTGACAAATTCTTCTTGTGCATATTTTAGTTGTTAATTGAATTAAAATTCATTTAAAGGTCCATTAAAATGTTTCAAATGTGGTATATATAATGCTCTGTGGTTTTGTTTTTCTTTTTAATGACTAAAATTTGACCTCAGTTATGAGCCTCAAGTTCTGGCTATCATGGTTAGTTTCTCAAGAAGTATTTCTTGAGTACCTACTGTATATGTCATCCAGCTAATTGTGTATAAGGCATCAAGCTAATTGCTACACACCATACAAATATGAATTAGCCATAATTATAGTTCTGCCAGTCTCTCAGGCAATGAGAATTTTACCATGTTAAACAATTGATGAAATGAATGTTTGCTCCATTGCTTAGCAAATGTAAAACACCAAGTTTTGCCAGTGTTACATATGCTATTATTATGTTGTATATAATTATTTAGTCATCTAGTTTATTATTCTCATTCATGCTCTCACCAGGAGGTAGCTCACATGCCCTTGTCTTTCGTCCTGGTCCCTCCATCAGACGTTTCAACTGAGTGCCTTCTCACCTATTTTGTTGCTGACTTTCACTTCTACGGAATTGCGGTGTATTTGTTTTTTTTTTCATTTCGGACTTGCTTTTCTTGTTTGCTTGTTTACCAACATTATTGAGAAACAACTCATGACCATAGAGTTCACCCATTTAAAGTGTACGGTTCAGTGTATTGTATTATAGCCACAGAGTTTTGTAACCATGATCACAATTGACTGTTTCAGAATATTTCCATCACAGTAAAAAAAAAAAAAAACTCTACCCTTAATTATTACCTCACAGTTCTGCTACTCCCCCAACTACTACTAATCTAATTTCGGTCTGTATCCCACTGCTATAGAGTCTGTTCAGACTCAGAGTGATCCATGTGTAGACTTTCCAAGGCTGTAACTCTTTATGGCAGCAGGAAGCCTCATCTTGCTCTCACTGAGAGGCTGGTGAGATTGAACTGCCAACTTTGTGGTTACCAGTCCAGTGCTTATCCTACAGAGCCAGTTTCCTATTTTGGACATTTCACGTAAGTGGAGTCATAAAATTCATGTCTTTTGTAAACTAGCTTCTTTCAAGTAACATGGTATTTTCAAGGTTCATCAGTGTGTTAGCATGTATTAGTATTTCATTTATTTTATGGCTGACTAGTTAATATTCCATTGGATAGATATACCACATTTTATTTTTCCATTCATTGGTTGATGGACATTTCAGTTTCTATCTTTAGGCTATTGGAAATAGTGCTACTATGAACATTCATGTACAAGTTTTTGGATGTATGTGTTTTCATTTCTCTTCGATATGTACTTAGGAATGAAATTGCTGGGTCAAGTGGTAGCTCTATGTTTAATTTTTTAAGAAGCTGCCAGACTGTGTTGCCCTATGCATGTACACATGTAAGTCCTTTTCATTCATCTTGTTTATAAAATGTGTTTATTTCTGGCTTGGTTATATCCTGCTATTTTTGGTATCTACCAGAATTTTCCCATCATTTCCTACTTTAAAGTATACTGCATCATGTGTTAGTAATAATTCTCTCCTTTCTTCCTCTCTTTCCCCTGTCTTCTTTCTCACTCTCTTTTTCAGTGCAGCTTTATAAACTTCCTAAACTATTCTCAGCCACTGACAGCTTCGGCTTTGAGTTTCAAATAACTGTATTATAGGAAGGTTCGTTTGAAGAATTTTATTTTTAATTTGTTTCAGTGCCCAACCCAGGAAGTTTTTTTTAATCCTAAATCATGGGGTGTTTTGTTTGTTTGTCTTCATTTATGTCCAGTAGTATGAAGCTAAACAGGAAGAAGCATCAATATAGCCAATAGATTATTTCTGTAGCTTAAATTTGATCAGTTTTAGTAATAGTCTAAGAAGTAAAATACCTTCTGTTTTCTTTTTCAGTCCTTGTTAATCAGTATTATAACTTTGAATTAATCTAAGAGGATTGGACTCTAATGTCTGGTGTCCTTGTTGTGGATTAGTTTCTACCAACTAGGGATAAAATTTTGGGCAACCTAACCCTTTTGGAAAGGAGCCATGGTAGTGCAGTGGTTAAACAGTCAGCTTCTAATGGAAAGGTCAGCAGTTTGAACCTACCAGATGCTCTGTGAAGAAAATGTGGCAGTCTGCTTTGTTAAAGGTGTCAGCTTTGGAAATCCTGTGGGGCAGTGCTTACTTTGTCCTATGTTGTTAAATGCCATCGAGTCAATTCCAACTCACAGCGACCCTATATAGGGTTTCTGAGGAGCAACTGGTGAGTTTGAATCACCAATCTTGTGGTTCAAACCAACCTTGCAGTCGAAGGCTTATCCTACAGTGCCACATCGGGGCTCCACTCTTTCCTATAGAAAGGGTTGCTATAATTGGAATCAACTCAATGTTAACAGGTTTATCCTTTAGGAGCTTCCGTTTCCTCATCTCTACAATGAAAGCAAAATTACTAGTATCTTTATGATCTTTTGCACATCTTCAAAAGTACATAACGCCCTGTGTCCTTCCTGCATATTTTTGTAGAGAGTGGATCTTTGACAGATTGTTTGGTGTGATAAGTAGTTTTTATGTAGCTATAAAATTACTATCATAATATATGTCTTAGGCTGTGTTCTCTAGAGGAGCAAAACCAGGGAGGCACGTATATATATAAATACAGAGAGAATGGTTTGTTTCAAGGAAATGGTTAATGCAGTTGTAGAGGCTGGCAAGTCCCAAATCCATGGTTGGACGTCAGACTGAAGGCTTCTCCTGACTCATATGGTTGCAGGGCTGATAAGCCCACAACCTTCAGGCCAGGTGGCAGCCTCCTGGCTCATGTGCCAACAGCCAGAAGTCAGAGTATGATGAGTTGGATGCAGAAGCAAAAGAGGGAGCTTTACCAGAACAGCCTTATATGTTGATTCAGGCCACACGCCCAAGGGAACTTCACTTTCAACTGATTGCTCACATGAGATCATAACATGGTGGATGATTTCATAATTATCTGCTAAACCATGAGCAAGTCAAGTTGACACACAACCTTAACCGTCACAGTATAAAATACAAGCCATGTAGTCTAGATTAAGTGATTAAAATATTGCCATTTATTGCTATCAATAAGAGATCACAACTCGGAATGTTGTTAGGTGCCACCAAGTCGAATCCAATCCATAGTGATCCTGTATAGGGTTTCCAAGGGGCAGTTGGTGAACTTGAACCACCAACCTTGCAGTTGAAATGACTTCGCAGTCTGATGCACTAGCCCACAGCACCACACCAGGACTCAACTGTGAATATTGTTACGTGCCAACGAATCGGTTCCGTTTCATAGAGACT
The DNA here is from genome assembly GCF_000296735.1 of Chrysochloris asiatica. Lineage (NCBI taxonomy): Eukaryota > Metazoa > Chordata > Mammalia > Afrosoricida > Chrysochloridae > Chrysochloris > Chrysochloris asiatica. The sequence goes on along the minus strand of NW_006408542.1, from coordinate 3,383,857 downwards.
CTGTGTGGGGTTTCCGAGGAGCAGCTGGTGAGCTTGAACAACCAACCTTGAAGTTCAAATGGCTTTGCAGACTGGCATATTAACCCACATCGCCAGGACTCACAACTGTGAATAGTTAGGTGTTATTCATTAAAACAACACAGAATAGTGGGTATAATTAGCTTAATTTAAAAAAAAAAAAAAACCTGTATAAACTACTATGCCTGACATATTTGTCATTCTTCATTGGAAGGAACACTTAAGGTTGTTGCCAGAAATGACTAGATACAACTATAAATAAAGTTCTTCCCTTAATACTCACTTGTCAGATGGATTACTTTTAAAACCTGATTTAGTTATTGCAAACTCAGTGCTTGCTCTTCCACATGTAAAAGCTTATGAAATTATTTATGGACTTCACAGATTTTACTTAAATCAGGATTTCACATCTTAATCTTAAGTTAGACTCCATGGCACATCACCACCACCGTCACCACCACTAAGGAAATAAGGTGAAAATCATGCTTATGAAATAAGATACAAAAGGACAAATATGAAATAGCTAGAACAGGAAACACACAAGAGACAAAAGTGTACCAGTGGTTTCCAAGGGAAGGGAAAGAGCTCAGTTACTGCTTAAGGGGTACTGGTATCTTCTGTTTGGCATGTTGAAACACTTTGAACGTTGATGGTGGTAATGGTTTCACAGTATGATGAATGTGGTTAATGTCACTGAATTATATGAGTGGTCAAAACAGCAATTTTTAAAATATATTTTTACCATAATAATACTAATAAAAAGAAATAAGTGAGGGTGGGGTGATCGTTGTCTCCAGATAGTAGATCATTGAACCAGATAGCAGACCTGCACCAAGAGATCAGTGTTTCAAATAAGTGGCTCACGATTAAAGATAAGAATTTTTAAGAGAGCTGCTAAAAAACAAATGCCTCTTTGTAACCATGGCAATGAAAGGCTATACCATAGGATGAATGTAAAGCTAATGTTCTCCCATGTAAACTATCACATAATTCACAATAAAACATTAAAAAAAAAAAGTGCCTCACAAGAATGAATTTCTTGATACTGTACATGTACAAGGAGAATTTGAATGCCTGCTTGTCAAAGATTTTGTGATATGATTCTCCAATCCTGCCTCCTCCTCATTCATTGAACTGGTATGAGTGTACAGGCAGTCCAGGGATGCGTTCAGTAAAGAGATACTTCCAGATACAGGAAAACAGCTTTAACATTATAATAAAGCAATAATAATGTTTGATGTGGGTCACAAAGTAGCAACATTTTGTTACTATAAATCATTATACATACATACTTTGAATTTTTAATATGAAAGCTTTGTGGGGCTGATTTGTAATTATGTAATTACAGGTTGTACATAAATAGTCCAGGGACGGCCTGTTTAATAGTGAACAATCAGGCAAGGAATCTGCCATGGGAGGTTTCTGTCTAGGGAGACAGATGATACCACAAAATAGTCACAGCTTGTCATAATAAGGAACTGTTTGAAAATGTGATAGAGAATAATAGGTAAGGATTCCTTTTTACAGCTGTCTGGAGCCCTAGTCTCTTTCCTCATATCACCACTGGTGTGTGTCTCAGAAACTCTCAAACTAAATTCAAAATTGAACTTGCCACCTCATTATCTAAGCCCTACTTTGCAACCCACCATCTCCTGGTAAACACTCTTTCTGTAGGTAATGCCACAAATCTTGGTATTGTCTCTGACACTTTCCATTTTTCTCTGGTAGTGGTTACAAGTCAGGTTGCTAACTTCAAGGTCAGTAGTTCGAAACTACCAGCAGTTCCATGGGAGAAAGATAAGGCTTTCTGCGCCTGTAATGATTTACAGCCTTGGAAACCCTATAAGGGTCACTATGAGTCAGAACCAACTCCCTGGCACACCACCACCACCACCACCATACTGTCAGAACTGACATGACGACACTTAACAACATACTGTACCTAGGAGTCCTGCTGTAGGATAAGCACTGGACCACAAGGTCAGTTTGAACTGTAAGATTGGCAGTTCCAACTCTCCAGCCAACCCTCAGAAACCCTGTACAGGGTCCCTATCAGTTGTAACTAATTCAAAGGCTCTTAACCTCAACAACAACATACTGTACCTAACTGGACTCCTACTGTGGTGCTGTAGGATCCGTACTGGACTTCAAACCACAAGGTTGGCAGTTCAAACCCACTAACTGCTCTCAGAAACTCTATACAGGGTCACTATGAGTAGGAACTGATTCAGCAACACTAAACAACAACAAAGCTACAGTATGTTGTTGTTAAACTGTTGTTAAGTTTGTTCTGACTCATATTGACCCTGTATTGGGTTTCCAAGGAGTGGCTGGTATGTTTGAACCACCCACCTTGAAGTTCAAACCAACCTTTCAGTATGATGCTTAATCCCACAGCATTACATACTGTTCCTAGTTCATCACTTGTTGTTAAATGCCATCAAGTCAGTTCTGACTCATAGCGACCCTGCATAGGGTTTCCAAGGAACAGCTGGTGGATTTGAACTGCCCACCTTGTGGTTCGCAGTCCATTACTGATCTTACAGCACCACACCAGGCATCCAGTTCATCACCAAGTCTCCCAATATCTTTCCAAATCACTCCACGTGTCTTTATTGCCATCATCTTCACTTCAGGAGAAATCAGCACTATTGCAGTGTAGCAGTGTCTGTGTCCTTTCACTTGGGTTGGGACTTGGCTGTCATAACCTGGATGGATGGTTTTGGGCAAGTCATCTGTCCTCTTTGTGCTATGGTTTCTGCATCTTTAAATTGAGAATAATAATAATATCTATCTTATAGCTTGTGGATTATCGATGTGTCTAAAGGACCTTAGAATAGTGTTTGGTCCTTATAAAAACAATTTGAAAATGTCTTGTAATATTATGTTTTCCACAAAGAAACCAAAATGATCTTTTAAAATTTAAATCTAAAGTTCTGCTGAAAACTCTTCAGTTGGTTTCATTAGCATAAAGACCACTTCTTTAAAGTAGTCTTCAAGGTCCTGTGTAATTATGTTTCATATTGGTGGCAATGCCCATGTGGTAGGGCCCCAATCTGTTAACTGAGAATGACATTACTACCTACCTTACTGGGATGCTGAATGAGTTCATGCATGTAAAATGCACTATTTTTATTGAGTAAATGCACACTAAGTATTACCTCCTGTAAAGATTTGTAGCCTTGAAAACCTTATACAGGGTCGCTATGAGTTGGAATCAACTCGATGGTACTGGGTTTGGTTTTTTGTTTTTAATAATAATAAATTGTTATTATTTTCTTTTATTCTTTACACGTCTGTTATGTTGGTCTTTCAGCATATTAAATACAGTATGGCATTTTCTTCCTCAGGGTGTTTTTAACTTTGTTTAAAAAGGCCCATTCCACTCTCTTCCAGGTAATTTGTACACTTTCTTTTTATTTTAATCCAGTTATATTCTTATAAAAATGTTGGTCATTGCCATATATAAGGGGTCTTCAAAAAGTTAGTAGAAAAATGGCATGAAACGGTAATGGAAATTTCTCACAGACTTTTTGAAGCCCCTCATACTAGCAACAGGATTATTTAAATTATCTACTAATTTGTATGTATATACTGCTTACATAAGATTTAATGCAATCAACTGGTTATAATATTAGATATGAATTCATGTGATCGGGTAAATGAGCTGGTTCAGGCCACTCCTACTTTTGTTACATCATAGTCTACAGCTAGGAGGAAATCTGGGAAAAAGAGATTACTTAGATATTGTAGAATTCTCCATTACAGGGAGCAACTGCAAGCAACTGCCATAATTAACATTTATTGGATGACAGTAACATAGTGAGGGCCTGCAGAACAGAGGGAGAGATGAAGAACATACTAAATAGGTTAAGTTATGTGTTCACAAAATGAAAAACATAGGTTTTCAAAAATGAAGACTACAATGTACTGGACCTCTTTAATCTCATTCATTTTTCTTATGTTTGTGGCACAATTCCCAGACATTCATCTTCTTCCCTACCTCCTCCCACCAACCCCAACACACACACCTCATTTTTATAAAAGATGATGTATCCTCTCTGAATTCTTTTGGAAACCCACTTAATTTATGTCTAAAGAATCATGAATGGGAATTTTGGGAGTAGAACCATTTGAAGCATCGCAAGGCTAGATGAGATAGGGTGTCCTCTGATAAGAAACCGGCTGCACCTGGAATTTGTGTCTCAGATGCACAGTTGGCAGGAATAACTTGTTCCCCACAGACACAATAATTTTTAGGTAATGATGATTACATTGTTTGAAATTCAGTTCAGTTCCTTAGACATGGGGCAGCATATTTACTAAAACAAGCTGTTGGTTAGAGGTTTTATTCACCGAAAAATTTAAAGCGAAAAGGCTATAGAAGTGAAAGAAAGTTCATGAAAGGAAAATGACATGATCAAAAGTCAGTTTTACTTCTGCTCAGAAAAACAGAATCTTCAGTTGAAGTCTTGCTACAGGTTCATGGCTGTATTAATACTCTAGTTTCCTCTTGTGTTTGATGTTTAGATTTAGGAAAGCAATTCTGGTTTTAGATTTCAGTCCTTTATTTCTCTAAATATCACCTACAAAATTAAATTTAATTCTAAATTTTGTTACCCATTGGTCTGCTAACTGAAAGATACTTAATTTAGTTAAATAATTAAGTTTATTAATTTAAATTAATTTTGTTGTGGAATAAAAAAGTTTAAATAGGCAACTCCCTAATATTAACCATATACTTATAAAAGAAAATAACAGTAATACTAGTAACTAATGAAGGCTGGTATGGTGCTGTAGGATAAGCACTGGACCACAAGGTTGGTGGTTCAGAGTCACCAGCTGCTTCTCGAAATTCCTATACAGGGTCGCTATGAGTATGAACCGACTCGATAGCTTTTAACAACGATAGCAACAGTGGGTTTGAACCTCTGATCTTTTGGTTAGCAGTCCAGTGCTTATCCTATGGTGCCATACTAAGAAGATTGGGAAACAAGACCTGGGGACTCCTGGGCCCAGAGTCAGTGCCATAGCCACAGAGGATTAGTTGCTGTTATTAAGTGCCGTCAAGTCGGTTCCGACCCATAGTGACCCTGAACAGTGTTTCCGAGGCTGTAAATCTTTACGGGAGCAGAAAGCCTCTCTCCCACGGAACAGCTGGTAGTTTTGAACTGCTAACCCTACGATTCACAGCCCGATTCGTAACCACTACGCTACCAGAGCTCCTTACAGAGGACTAGAGTGGAGAATAAAGTGTCCAGTTGATAAAAAGAGAGGGCATATGCACAAGAACACTCACACTTGCAGATAATACCCCCTTGAACTGGCTTCAATGGCTGGATGATCAGAGCTCAACTAGAAGAAGAAAGAAGAGGGGAAAAAAGTGTAATCTGATACAATTTGATGAACTTGCCCTACACCTATGGATGCAGTAGCTCAAAAGAGGGAACAAATCTTTATAGCGAGGATCATTCCCACCCCCTCAATACACAGGGTAGACAGGAATGGGCAACTTGGACATTGGCTACCCAAAATGGGGGTGGGGGGGCCACAAAGGCAAGAAGTGACAGACTTACAAGACTCAAGAGGGAGCCTAGATCCAGTATGTACGGTGGAAGGTAGAATCTCCATAGAGTAGTATCCAATCTGCCTGGGCGGGACTGATGAAAGATGTGGATAGCACTCATGTGGTACAATAGTGAATAATTACTATCAGGACTGACTGTGAGGGTTAGAAATGTAAAGGTAGAAGTTTTATAGCAAAGGGAGGTGAGTGGTTGACTTTGCAGTCCAGAAGCGGAGGTCCCTGGGACCATCAAGGGAGAGGAATGGACTGCGGGACCCTACCCAGAGAAGCAGTGACACCAGAGATGGAGGCCGAGAGGATGACATGGAGAGATGGAGCTACTGGGAACTCTAGACCCAGAGAGGGAGAGTGGCTGTGTGCTGATGACCAGGGGGCAGACTTAAGGTATGTACCCTTTGGTTGTTTGATGATGCATGGAGAGAATTGTAACCATGGCAGTGAAATGATATATGGTAAGATGAATGTAAAGCTAATGTTTTCTCATGTAAACTATCACATAATTCACAACAAAACAGTTAATTAAAAAAACAAAGAAGATTGGGAAATCAACTAGACACAGGCAAAAAGTTATTTTAAGATTATTTGTGTTTGTTGGTTTTTTTGTTTTTTGCTGTTATCTTTATTGAAAATTACATAGGTTTTTACATTATAAATATGATATAATGTGAAGCCATTTAGATGTAAGTATAAAGGACTTTTAGGAGCTTTTTTACATAATAATCTAGAGTACTATAGAAATATTTATTGAATTAAATAGTTCTAGCAACACTGCTGCTATATTCATGCCAGTGCAATATAAATGAGGGTGGCTAGGCCCTCTCCCAAATCCTCACTGTAAACAAAGGAAAATGAGAAGTCAGGTAGAGGACATGTGCCCAAGCCATACAACCAGGCACATAGCAGAGAAAGCCTTGCCCTTATTAAGGGAAAGGGAAAGGAGGTGAGGTGAATATACTCTAAAAAAGAAAAAAGAAAAAGAAAATCTCAGATCATTCTTGGAGGAAAGCAAGAACCATAATGTCTTTAAGTACTTTGGGATCCTGAGTCCTGTACGGTTGCGTAGGGTCCCCACACAAATGGGTGCTTCAAATACAAACCATAAGACTGTTTGCTCTCTCAGGGTCTACAGGGATTGTCTCCTGGAATCTTCTTGTGATGACTGAAACAAGGCAGCTGGGGAACAGTACTTGTAATATGCTGAGGCCATGGGCTCATCTTCTGGCCTGTACTACTTGCTTGGGGAACCAGGAGGGTAAACTCCTGAATCCAGCATTGCTCTCCTCCAGGCTGTATCCTTGCCAACACTGTGGTTTAGCCACCTCAGTCTTTCCTGGGCATTCTGTAGAATGTTGTTGACCAAGACAACTCTTCTCCGAGCATTAAGTAGCTTCACAGTTCTGTAGCTAGGTTGTCAATTTGTACCTGACTCTGACTGCGTGGACGTGAGAGTCCAGCTGCTGTACGGCCTGTTGCAGGAACTCAAGGAGTCCCTCGGCGAAGAGGTCGCGGCCTGCCCCAGACACAGTGGCGGAACCAGCCCCAGCCATCACAAATTATCCTTCTGTTTTAAGATTATTTTAATTCAACTGAATTAAAGTTCTACACAGCAAGTGGGAAAGGAAAAAATGAATCTCTAGTAATTGCCAGGGCTAAACTGTATTCATCTCATCTTGTGAATGATAGTACATTAATCATAACTCTCATTTTCAGTACACTTGTATTATGTCAGGGGGATTCATACGTCTTCTCTCATTTAATCTTTGCAATAACTCTATAAAGAAAATATTACTCTCGTATGAAAACCCAGAGAACTGAGGCGGAAAAAAAGTGAAACCATTTGCCCATGTTTCCAGATTTGAGATGCTAGCACCAGGAATAAAATTTGGGTCTGACTAATTACAAATATATCTTTCCAGTCATTAATTTTTCTAGAACTTTCTTTTCAAATTAGAAAGTCATTCTTGCTGTCGTGACTGAGAAAGCACATAGATGGGGGTTCCAAGTCTGAGTGCTTGCATTGCTCTGTTTTATGATCTGGGTGATAGTTACAGTTTGTGACAGTTCAGTGAAGCATTAACATTTGGGAATCTTTTTGTTACACTTCTTGACTTAGTTACCTATAACAGAGATACTACAAATAAATAGCGACTTTAACAAACAAAAATTTGCTTTCTCACAGGTTGTTGTTTTGTTGTTGTGTGCCATCAAGTAGGTTCCATCTCATAGAGACCCTGTTTAGGGTTTCTGATACTGTAAATCTTTAGAGTAGTAGAAAGCTTCATCTGTCTGCTGTTGACCATATGAGGGATTTGAACTGCTGACCTTACAGTTAGCAGCCCAACTTATATCCCACTGCTACGTACTTTAGGGAAAGGCTTTCTTTCTGTTGACTCTGAAGAAAGGGTCTTGTCTCTTTTGAGCTTCTACTCTTGGGCAATCTTTATACAGTTTGGGATCTATCTTCCCCTATCTCTGTTGCTTACTTGTTTAATCACTTGTATAGCTCACAAGAAGGAGCTCTGGTAGCGTAGTGGTTATGAATCTGGCCCCTAACCTCAGGGTCAGCAGTTCGAAACTACCAGCTGTTTTGCGGGAGAAAGTTGAGGCTTTCTGCTCCCGTAAAGATTTACAGCCTTGGAAATCCTGTACAGGGTGGCTATGAGTCGGAGCTGACTCCATCGCACATAACAACAACAACATAGCTCACAAGAGACTGATACAAAACAGATCCTACACTAAGCCTGTCTCATTAACATAACAAAGAAAACCCAGTGCTAAATGAGATTATAACCGCAGGTAAGAGATTATGAATATACTTAAGAAAACAAAAACAAAACCCACTGCCATCGATTTGATTCCAAAGGATAGCCACCCTGTTTAGGATTTCCCAGACTATAAATCTTTACAGGAGCCCACAGCCTCATCTTTCTCCTGTAGAGAGGCTGATGGTCTTGGATTGCTGAGTTTGTGGTTAGTAGTCCAAAGCCCAACTCATAGTTCCAACAGGACTCTTTAAATGTATTTTGTTGTTGTTTTTGTTGTTAGATGCTATCCAGTTGGTTCTGGGCATCAATTCGATTCCATACACTATGCGCAACAGAATAAAACACCGCCTGGTCCTGCACCATCCTCACAACTGTTGTTATGTTTGAACCCACTGTTGCCGCCTCAGTGTCAGTCCATCTCCTTGGGGCGTCTTCCTCTTTTTCCATTTACCCTCCACTTTACCTAGCATGATGCCCTTCTCCAAGAACAGGTCCCTCCTGATAACATATCCTATGTTTGAGAGGCTAAAGTCTTGCCATACTGGCTTCTAAGGAATATTCTGATTGTACTTCTTCCAATACAAATTTGTTTGTTCTGTTGGCAGTTCATGGTACTTACAATATTCTTCTCAAACACCATAATTAAAATGCATCAATTCTTCTATGGGCTTCCTTATTCATTGTCCAACTTTTTGCATGCATATGAGACTATTGCAAATACCAAGGCTTGGGTCAGGCGCACCTAGCTCTCAAACTGACATCTTGGCTCTTGAACACTTTTAAGAGGTGTTTTGCAGGAGGTTTGCCAAATGAAATCCATTGCTTGATTTTTTGACTGCTGCTTGTGGATTATGTTGATTGTGGATCCATGCAGAATGAAGTCTTTGACAATTTCAATCTTTTCTCCATTTATCATGATGTTATTTATTGGTCCAGTTGTGTGAAATTTTGTTTTCTTTCCCATTGGGGTGAAATACATACTAAAGATTGTAGTCTTTAATCTTCATCAGTAAGTATTTTAAGTCCTTTTTACTTCTAGCAAGGAAGGCTGTATCATCTGCCTATCATAAGTTTTTAATGAATCTTCCTCCAATCCTAATGCCATGTTCTTCTTCATATAATCTAGTTTCTTGGGTTATTTGCTCAGGATACAGATTGAATAAGTATGGTGAAAGGATACAACCCTGATGCACACCTTTCCTGATTTTAGACCATTCAGCATCTTTTGTTCTGTTACAACTGCCTCTTAGTCTAAGTACAGGTTCCTCATGGGCACAGTTAATTGTTATGCAATAACTATTCTTTACAATGTTATTCATAGTTTTTCATGATCCACACAGTTGAAAGTCTTTGCATAGTCAATAAAGTACAAGTAAACGTCTTTCTGGTATTCTTTGCTTTCAGCCATGACCCATCTGACATCAGCAATGATATTCCTCATTCCACATCCTCTTCTGAATCCAGCTTAATTTCTGGCAGCTCCTTGTACATGTACTGCTGCAATTATTATTATTATTATTTTTTTAAGGTTTTTATTGTGGATTGAGTGAAGGTTTTCAGGGCACAACATCGGTTTCACATTCAAACATTCATATACCTTGTTTCATTACATTGATTATAATCCCCTCCTCATACCATCAGTTAACAGAGTTTCTCTCTATCCTCTTTAGCTTTTTTTGGGGGGTGGGGGAACTTTGCCTTTTTGGAATTTACAGTCTCGGCTTTTAGGGAAGGTTTTTACATTTATCTGTGGGTATCCAGGCCTCATGTATGGAATTACTAACCAGCATAACTGAATAATCAGATAAGGGACATTTTGCTATGTCTGCTAGGTGGCTAAAGTCTGATCCTCAGAGCCTATGGTTTGGACAGTCAGCAACGCTTGGGCCCACAGGGCTTGAACTCCTGACCGGGTCTGCACGGTCTGCATCAGATTCCCCCTTATTTATTATTTGTTTAAGGGATGCTGCCTATCTTAGGCGGTCAGTGCGAATTCCTCAGTCTTACCCGTCACACCCTCTCATTGCAGCATGGCAATGGCTCTGTCTTAGGTTGCCAAGTCCTTGCCCGTCTCTGGCCACACGCCCAGCATAAACAGCCGCCATCCGAAGAAGGCAGGGAGGAAGGAGACCGGCTGAGGACCCCACACGCAAGATGTTGCCAGACCACCACCTGCTCTAAGGTGACCAAGCAGGATCACTATGCTGAGGTTCAACCAAGTTCACAGGGATGCAATTATTTTTTATTAATCTTCTGGAAAATTTCACTTGCATGGATTTATTAATGATATTGCCAGATGATTTCCACATTCCATTGGTTCACCTTTCTTTGCAATAGTCATACATTTGGATCATCTCCAATTGGTTGGTCATGTAGCTGTCTTCCCAATTTTATGGCATAAATGATTGAGCACCTCCAGTGCTTCATCAGTTTGTTGAAAGATATCAATTTGTATTTCATTGATTCCTGGAGCCTTGTTTTTTGTCAATGCCTTCAGTTCAGCTTGAACCTCTTCCTTTGGTACCATCAGTTATTAATCATATATTATCTCTTGAAATGGAATTCCCAATGTGGTGTTGTAGGATAAACACTGGTCTGCTAACCACAAGGTCAGCAATTCAAATCCATCAGCTGCTCCTAGAAAATCCTATATAGGGTCACTATGAATCAGAATTGACTTGACAGCAATTAGTAACAACAACCTCTTGAAATGGTTGAGCATCCACCATGTATCTGTTGTACAGTGACTCTGTGAATTTTCTTTTGATGCTTTCTGAACCATTCAATATTTTGCTCATGGAATCCTTCAATATTCCAAATTGAGGCTTGAAATTGTGCGTGGACTTCCACTTTGGTTTTCTAACTCCAGGTCTTTGCACATTACACTCTAATTTTTGACTTTGCTGCCCTTTGAAATTTCTGTTCTGCTTTTCTATATTCTAATTTTTTCCATTCGCTTTAGCTTCTCTATGACCCAAGGGTAAGTTTCAGCATCTCTTCTGGCATCCATTTTGGTCTCCTCTTTCTTTCTGGTCCTTTTAATGACCTGCATTCCTCCTGAATGATGTTCTTGATGTCATCCCACAACTCCTCGGTCATTAGTGTCTAACGCATCAGATCTGTTCTTGAAACGGTCTCTAAATTTAGGTGGAACATACACGTGATCATGTTTTTGTTCTTGTGGATTTGTTTTAATTTTCTTCAGCTCCAGCCTGAATTTGCTTAAGAGCAATTAATGGCCTATTTCACAGTCTGCTCCTGGTCTTGTTTTGGCTGATGATATTGAGCTTTTCCACTGTTTCTTCCCACAGATGTAGTCAATTTGATTGTTGTGTATTCCAGTTGGTGAGGTCCATGTGTTTAGTTGCCTTTTATGTTGTTGAAAAAAGGTATTTGCAATGAACAAGTCATTGGTCTTGCAAAATTCTATCATGCAATTTCTCCAGCATGATTTCTATCATCAAAGTCCCATTTTCCAACTACTGATCTTTCCTCTTTGTTTCCAACTTTTATATTCCAATCACCAGTAATTATCAACGCATCTTAATTTCATGTTTGATCAATTCATGACTGAGGAAGTTGGTAGATTTCTTCAATTTCCACTGTGGGCTAATGCGCCAGACTGCAAAACCATTTGAACTGCAAAGTCGGAAGTTCAAGCTCACCAGCTGCTTCTCAGAAACTCTATACAGGGTTGGTATGGGTCGGAACCAACTCTATGGCACTTAACAACAACAACCAACCTGAGTGGTTCATCTTCCAGTAGTATATGTGATGATGCTCTACTGGTATTCATGATGATTTCATCTTCTGGTACTATATATAACAATGTTCCATTACTTATAAGATTTTTGGTGTATTATTGTTGTTGTTGTTATGTGCCATTGAGTCAGTACTGATGTGACCCTATGCACAACAGAATGAAACACTGCCTGATCCTGGGCCAACCTCACAATTGTTGCCATGCTTGAGCCCATTGATGCTGCCACTTTGCCAATCCATGTCTCTGGGGGTCTTCCTCTTTTTCTCTGACCCTCCACCTTACCAAATCTGATATCCTTCTCCAGCAACTGGTCCCTCCTGGCAATATGTTCAAAGTATGAGAGACGAAGTTGGGCCATCCTGGCCTCCAAGGAGCACTCCAGCTACATTTCTTCCAACACAGATGTGATTATAGGGGATACAATTTAATCCATAACACTGCCACAGAATATTGATTTAAAAAGTTAATTCATACTGAATACAGAAAATTAGAACAACACAGATAAATAACAAAAGGAAAAAAAAAAATCACCAGTAAAGCCATTACTCTAAACTACTGCTGATTCAGTATACCTCTGTTCTCAAGTCAATTCCTACTCATACTCTATAGAACATAGTAGAATTGCTTCATAGGGTTTCCAGTGCTGTAAATCTTCATAGGAGCAGACTGTCCCATCTTTCTCCCACAGAGTCAACTGATAGATTCAAACTGCTAACCTGTAAGTTGCAGTTGAGCTCTTAAATCTTTGCACCACCAGGGCTCTTTGGTTCAGCGTGCTGCTGCTGTGTACTGCTACGTTGGTTCTGACTCATAGTAAACCTGTATAGGATTTCTGAGGCTGTAAATCTTTATGGGAACAGAAAGCTCATCTTTCTCCCGCAGAATGGTGGGTGGATTCAAACTGCTGACCTTTTGGTTATCAGCCCAATGCATAACCCATTATGCTACCCGGGCTCCTTCTGATTCACTGTAGTAGGTAAGTATTCTCTCAAAGCCATTCAAGGAAAAGAACTGTAAGGGAAATCCTTTAAAAAAAATACTGTGTTTTTTTTGTTTTGTTTTTAATTAAAGTACATTAGGGAGGATTTTGGAAAAAGAGAACAGTAAATAGGTGGAATTATGAAGAAATTTACTTTTTTCTTTTCCCAAATTCTACCTTAATTTTTTAATTAAAAAATTACTTTTTTTAATGGACTCAACTGAACTTAACAACAACATTATCATTGGTATATTCAGTGAATGTCTCCTGTAAAAAGAAATGCTTGTGATATTACAGAAATACAATTTTGTGTCTAAGTTCCTAAAAAATAAAAAAATTATAATAGTATCTATCATAAGCCATAATGTCAGTAAACTATGGATTGAAACAGTGCTTTTATTTATGTGTAATAGTCCAGGTTATCTAAATGATGTCTGATGTTGTTGTTGTTTAGTGCTGTCAAGTCGGTTCAGAGTCATAGCGACACTACATAGAGTTTCTGAGGAGTGGCTGGTAAGCTTGAACCGCCGACCTTGTGGTTCAAAGGATTTTGCAGTCCAGGGCATCAACCCACAGGGCCACATCAGGACTCCAATGATGTCTGATAGTATGATTATTAAATGATTTCAAGGAAATCTCAGACATGTCAAAAACAAAAAGGTTTTAATATACTACATTCCTGAGATCATCCAGATGACAAATCATGACTTTATTGCAGAATTATCTGCTTTGTACTTTAGTAGGTTTAAGGAATACAAGAGGAGGCAATGAGCTAATGAAAAGATCTCTAGAATAGCAGTCAGGAAATAAGCATTCTAGTTCTGGCTGTGCCACTTACTAAAGGCCTCATTGTGGACAAGTCTCTTAAACTTTCTGGCTTCAGTCTCTTGAGCTGAAAAATGAAAGGATTAGCCCTCTATCTCAAAGAACACTAAAAGTAAAAATAATTTATGACACAGGGTATTTTGCCAGGCTTGGATCCATCTTTTATCATAATAAAGACTGAATTCATAAAGCACAAACATGCTATAACTTTGACAAGAGTTTGCCATCTTTATTTGCAACCAGAATAAATACAATGTGTTTCCTGTCCTTCCCTCAACTATTCATGGGAAAGGGTGGAGGAGAGGACAGGGACAGGATGTCCTTCCTTTACATTTGACTCATTTACTAGTCTTTATCCTTACATTTTTTCATGGCCATGAGATGTCATATCCCAAATTTTCATTCTACCAAACAAAAGAATTACAAATAACTTGTTAGAGTGACAAAATTGGGCTTAGTTTAATTTTTGTTATTTTTTTCAGGTGTCTTCCCATCCCTTATTGTCATTCTAGTATGAATTTGTAGTTACTTAATATCAGACTTTGGAAAAGGAACATATTAAGGAGGCACTTTTTGAAATAAAGGAATTTGTTGTGCCTTTAGTTTGTTGTTGTTGTGAAGTGCCATCGAGTCGATTCTGACCCATAGTGACCCTGTATTGGGTTTCCAAGGAATAGCTGGTGAGCTTCAACCACCGACCTTGCAGTTGAAGCGACTTTGCTGTCTGACGCATTAGCCCACAGCGCCACACCAGTACTCCTGTTCCTTTGGTAGACTAGTACTATTTCCAATTTGTAGGTGAACAGTAGGAAAAACCTAGGAACGGAACACGTGAAAAAGGAGAAGTGCCTGGATCCTGGATACCTAAGAACTCTAGGGAGCAGAAAGGGACTTTTGTTCTTTCAGGTAGTGTAGCTCTGAGGTACTGAGAGAGTTGGTTGTATATATGCCAACCTTTCTTATTTATCTCTAAATCGTCCCACCCCAGTGTGGGATGTAACCAGCAGTCTAGTGTTCGTTTGAGGTTTTTTTTTTAAAGTGTGATACGCCTAGGAAAAGGAGAACAAATATCAGAATTTTGAATATCTGAAACTTTTACAGGACTTGAGAAAAAGGTTTACAGATGAAGTGTCAAACTGGAATTTGAAAAAGAGAAGCAGAAAGCTGCAGCGTTGAGCAGAGAGGTAACTAGAGTTTCTTTTAAGTGAAAAAGACGAGGAAATAGTTTTGAACCCCCAAATGAGAGAAGCAAAAGTAACAGCGATATGCAGATAGGCAGAGAGGAGGAATGTCTAGGGTCAGAGAAACATCCAAATCGGAGACTAATTGAGTGGGCTGGTCTGCTGGGTGGAAACCATCAGTCCAGACTTCGGACCGGCGTAGCTTGCTTTGAGCTTGTTTCTTAACTCAACTACCAGGAAGCTCTCAAAGATGTGCAATTCGGGCTGGTATTTTTGGCGTGATAACTTCCGTGTGTGTATGTATGTGTGCAACAGGGAGCGCCGCCCCAGAACTTCCGCGTGCGAGTGAGACTGGAACTTTGCCAGTCGGCGCCCAAGCCCGGCCCTAGAGGAAACTGGCGCTCCCTCGCTGCTCCGCCCCCGCCTTTGCAGAAGGGCGGGCCGGGGTGGGGCGGAGCCACAGCCACACCCAGGCCGACCCGCAATCCAACAGGCCGCCCAGGTTGCGCTCACCATGCGCCCCGCCCTGCGACTACATTTCCCAGTAAACCTTGCGCCGTCCGCGCGCCGCAGTTGACCCGTTTCCCGGCCCGTCACGGGCTCGGCCAGCCCCCACGCCCAGGCTGCTGCTCCCTGCTGACTGGGGTGTGGGCGGGGAACGGCGGAGGGAGGAGGAGGTGCTGCTGGCTGCCGCCTTTGCCTCCGCTGCTGGGCGCCTGGGTAGCTCCCCGGGCTTCTACAGCCGCCATGGACGAGCAAGCGGGTCCCGGCGTCTTCTTCAGTAACAACCACCCGGGTGCTGGCGGTGCCAAGGGGCTCGGGCCTCTGGCGGAGGCAGCCACGGCCGGCGACGGGGCAGCTGCGGCGGGGGCGGCCCGAGCCCAGTACAGTCTCCCGGGGATCCTGCACTTCCTGCAGCACGAGTGGGCCCGCTTCGAGGTGGAGAGAGCTCAGTGGGAGGTTGAGCGGGCGGAGCTGCAGGTAAAGACCCTCCCGGCCTGGCCCTGTTCATCCCCACCTCTTCTAACCCTTCCTCCTCGGACCTCCCTGGTCCCCTTCTCCTTAGCTTCCGCGCACCTCACCTAGAACCTGGACCTCTTCTTCCCCTCACCTTTGCCTTTCGCTGACCCCGCTTCCTTGACCTGGGTTCCCACGCCCGCTCCTGGTGCGTCGTTTACCCTCCCTGCTCCTTTTCGCCTCCTCCTTCCCACTCTTGTCACTCAGTCTCGTTTGAACTCTTAAACCATCCTACATCGTGGGCCATCCCTTTCGGTTTATTAATTGAACTGACAGTAGTTTTAAGAGACGTCGAGCAAATAATTTATTCTGGGTTGTCACATCCCGTGTTCAGGAACATTTCCAGCAATATGCATTGGCAGTTGGTTCCTCTCTATGAAAAGAAGGTGATCAAAAGACAACAGAAGTTGTCAGCGAGGCCTTGACTTTAGGCGAGGAACTGACGTTAGGCAAAAATGTTATTAGAAATATCAACTTTTTTATATATATGTAAATGCTCCACCCCCTCTTACCTCCCCCGCGTTTCTTTTAGACGTTTCAGATTCATGGATTTTGAAGGAAGGCATTAGATAATCACAGTCAGATAAATGGCTCAGAGATGTTCTCAGAGTCTTAAAACTTTCCAAGGGCTGAAAATGTTCATTGTTTTGTGAGGGAGGTCTGCACTTTAAAAATGACTAAAGAGACTTTAAAGTTAGTTACTTTGCTTTTCAGTACATTGTTAGGTGCCCTCCAGTGCGTAGTCTGCAACAAAAGTATATCCAGGGAGGAGCTATTGTGACTTGTTACCAGAATGCCAGTGAGTCTGATACTTTACTGGCCATTCTGAATTGCTAAGTAGGTTTTCAATGGCTGATCTTGAAACTTAAAAATTTACTAGGCGCTTAACTATGAATGGCTTGACCTTTCCGTTTTACCGCTGTTATCTGTATATTTAGGAAATTTAAAGGTAGTTTTGGTTTGGGGAAACAAATGCCACTCTGTGTGGGATGTGGCTTCAGTGTGTCACTCTTTTTGTTTTGTTTGGTAGCATGCATTCTCTTTGGCGCCTAGGGAAAAATCTGTGAAATAGCATCATGTGCTGGTATGGGGTCTTTTGGTGTAATGGAGGCATACCAGGAAAGAGGAGGCAGGGATATATATGGGCTGTTCTTGCTGGCTGTGACCTTGAAGAACTCCTTTAACCTCTTTGTTGTTGTTAAGTGCTGTTGAGTCAGTTCCGACCCATAGCGACTCTGAACAGGGTTTCTGAGGCTGTAAATCTTTACGGGAGCAGAAAGCCTTATCTTTCTCCTGCGGAGGAGCTGGTAGTTTCGAACTGCTGACCTTGCGATTTGCAGCCGGATTCGTAACCAGTACACTACCAGAGCTCCTTAGGCTTCCTATTTACTCAGCCTGTGTTCATGGAATCCTGGTGTGGCACTGTGGATGATAGCGCTGGACTGCAAAATTGATTTGAACTGCAAGGTTGGCAGTTTGAACTCACTAACTGCTCCTTAGAAACCCTATACAGGGTCACTATGGGTCAGAATCGACTCGATGGCACTTAATGACATCAATGACAACAAGGATGTTCATTGAGCACCAGCTATGTGCCTCTAGGCTCTGAGATTAACAAGACAGACAAAGTCTCTTGTCAGCTCACCAGCTGCTCCTAGGAAACCCTATATAGGGTCTCTGTGAGTCAGGACCTACTCGTGGCACTTAACACAACAACAATGAGTAAACAGCCTATATATTTATATCCAGCAAAACTATCTAAAAGTATTTTTAGACTAATAAAAACAACAACAACAAAGCTTCTGCCTTCACAGAGTACCTTTCAATCAGAATGCAATCAGGACAAGGAACAAAAAAGGCCTTAGTGACAACTACTATGAGGGAAAATCATTGGATACAGAAATAGGGTGTGATGGAAGTAGCTGTTTTAAATGGGATGCTCAGGGAATAGTTCTCAGAGGAAATGACATATAAGCAGTGAAATGAAGTGAGTGAAAGTAACTCCATTTCTACAATTTCTGATTTTATAGTTTCTGTTTACCTGGCTCAAGGAGCACTGGTAGCATAGTGGATTATGTGTTGGACCGCTGACCAAAAGGTCAGCAGTTCGAATCTACCAGCTATTCCACTGAGAGAACGATGATGAGGCTTTCTGCTCCCATAAAGGTTTACATCCTTGGAAACCCTGTGCAGTGCTGCTGTGAATAGGAACTGAGTCCAAGGTACAAACCATTACCACTCCCTCCATACTACCACTCTTGGGACTCCATAGGACAAGCAGTGGACTGTGAACCACAAGCTTGACAGTTCAAGCCCACCAGCTGCTCCGTTGGAGAAAGGTGAAGCTTTTTATTCCTGCAAAGATTTACAGCTTCGGAAACCCTACACGGGGTTGATATGAGTCAGAGCTGACTTGAAGGCATTTAACAGCAACTCACCCAGCGGCTCTGTTGAGAAAGACCAGGGGAACTACTACCATAAGGAAGATTCCAGCTTAGAAAACCCTGTGGGGCAGATCTGTCACACAGAGTTGTAACGAGCTGAAAACTGACTTTGCAACATATAACAAGAACACAATTATTTGTTACGTATTTATATTCTTCAGCAACTTGCATCCCTGTAAGTTTTAGTATTTTAGTCTTTGTCATTTTTCTTAACAATAATCTACAGTGAATGTAATCAACAAACTTTTATGCTTATGTTGTTGTTAAGTGGTCTTGAGTCAGTTCCGACTCATAGCAACCCTATATAGGGTTTCCGAGGCTGTAAATCTTTGCAGGAGCAAAAAGCCTTAACAATGTATACCATAAATGAACCTGTGCATTTCAGACTGCAAGCAAGTGTGAAAGGCAAGACTTTACTTTGATGTATAGGAAAATAATGGTATGTAATGTTTAGGAAAATAATGGTATGTAATTGTTTAGATTTTAATTTATTTTCCAGTTGTTGTTGTTGTTAAGTGCTATTGAGTTGGTTCTGACTCATAGCCACTCTGTATAGGGTTTCCAAGGAGTGGCTGGAGAGTTTGAACTGCCAACCTTGCGGTTCAGTGCTTATCCAATAGTGCCACGCCAGGACTCCTTCCTGCAGGTAGAAAGGTAGGGAACTTCCAACCCCTTTACCATCTCTCCTTCTTACTTTACTTTTCCCATGTTTAAACTTTTCTATTTACCTGTGGTATAGTCAGTCTTTTGAAAAAAAGTTATATATGTACATACATACACACATCTTCCATGAACTTTCTGAAGCCTCCCTCATGTATGTGTACACACACACACACACACACACACACACACACACACATCTTTATATTCCTGAGCTTATGCCAACTGTTCAAGGTGTTTCCCCATGATGCCCACTATATGTTAAGGGTACAACTTTTATAGTATCTTTTGGTTTGTGGTCAAAAGCAGTATACTTAAATAACAAATTAAATAGGCTTCAAACAGAATACGTTTATACTATGTATTTTTTTGAGGAGGGGAAGGGTTGGCAGGAATCTGTGACCTTAGTCCACCTCATTAGTATAATTGAAAATGTCTTTTCTTTTTTTAAATTCTCAACATTACTAAATTTGGTAATTTTTCTTTTGTCATTGGAGTTATTTTTAGAAAAACAATAGGATATATAAGAGTTGAACAAATTGCAATGAAATATGGATCAGTTGGTGTCTTATTAATTTTTAAATCTCTTCTCAAGTCATTAACATCAAAGTCAACAAGAATAACTTTAAGACTGAGTCTAATTTGTCCCTTCGGGAACCTGTCAGTCCTGCTCTTTCAAGTTTCCAGAGCAGAGTTGTGAAAGGCAATTCAAGCTCTCATTACCTGGTCCAGTCTGCCATCACCACTTCCTGCGTGCTTCACATCTTGGGAGAAAGAGACCTGCTACATTTTGCCAAAAGCTTCCTTTGTAATTTTAAAATATTGCCCTTTGTCCATCTTAGTTAATATTAATAGACTCTCTTTTTTTCCCTTTACATTATTACTCTCCCCCACTACCACCCACACAAATGAGAGTAAGCATTTCACAGGAAAAGAAGAGTGGTTAAGAGCATTATTGAGCTTCAGGTATGGGAAATGAAACGGGAATACATTTGAGAGCATTTTCTATAAGTGAGACATTGTGCTAGGTGATAGAATGCAAACAGAAACATAGAAGCATCAGAGTGTTTACCATTCTCGGGGTTAATTTTCTTAGAATAGCATGAAAGAAAAGAATATTGAATAACAGTAAGTGGGGAGAATATAGCAGAAGGAGAGAACTTTCAGAGGTAATGAGAGGCTAAGGCTCAGTATTTTAAAATTGCTGATTTACAGAAAAGCAAACATTTAAATGGAAAAAAAAAATTATTGGCCCTAGATTTTAGAGTGTATGTGTGTGTGAGAGAGATCGTTACCTGAAAATGCTAGTGTTGTGTGAAAAAAGTGATGTAATTGTGCAGCATAGATATGTAGTATGGAGATTATATACTGAAGTGTTTTTAAATCTACATTTTGACATTGTTGAGACATACTTTCATTCAACAAATAATTTTGATCATCTTTCTAATACCAGGTCCTGGTCAAGATGCTGTAGATGCAACAATGAATAAACCAGACACTGTCCTCACAATAATAAATAAATACATTAAATGTTACATAGTGATGATAAAGTAGGCTAAGGGAGATATAGGGAGTATTTGAGATGGTGAGGAAGAAAGGCTTTACTGATAAGGTGACATTTGATCAAAGACTTGAAAAGGTGACACCTGAGGAAAGAGCATTCAGAGGAACATGCTTGGAATATTTGAGGGATAACAATGAGACAAGTGTGGCTAGAAAAGAGTGGAGGGAAGGATGTTAGAGAGATACCAGATCTTCGACATTGTAAGGACTTTGAACTTTACCTCAGCAACATGGGTATCCATGAATGTTTTGAGTAAGAAAACCCGACACCATCTTTACAAGGAACCCTTTGAAAGATTTCAGAACAGAGTTAGGGGAGGTAAGGGTAGAAGAAGCAGGGAGACCAATTGGGAGGCTGTTTTAGTAATTCAGGGGTGGTGATGAGATATGTGAACATGGATTTTATACCTCTTCACAGCAGATTCTGAATTCATTTTTGAAGGTAGAACCAGCAAGATGTGCTTTGTAGGATAGGATGTGAAGTTTGAGAAAAGGAAAGTAAAAATATGATTCAAAAATATTTTGAGTCTTATCATATGACTGTTGAGAAGATTAACTGAGTCTTGAAATGGACAAAGGACACAGTGACAGGCTACTGTTTATTGTAACTGTTACGTATAATTATAGTAAAAAGCAGTTTGGCATCTTT
Source organism: Chrysochloris asiatica (assembly GCF_000296735.1). Classification (NCBI taxonomy): domain Eukaryota; kingdom Metazoa; phylum Chordata; class Mammalia; order Afrosoricida; family Chrysochloridae; genus Chrysochloris; species Chrysochloris asiatica. Next base: position 3,362,406 of record NW_006408542.1, on the reverse strand, counting down.
TAAATCTTTGCTTTAAAACTTACTAGCTATTGTGTTGTTGTTGTTTTTTGTGGTGCTCCTCGGAAATCTCTCTGTTTTGAAAGAAAAGCTTTTATTGTGAATTGAGTGTTAGTTTACATGAGAGAACATCAGTTTTAAACTCATTGTTGCATTGCAATGATTACAGTTTCCTCTGTGCGTCATCATACAATAGTTATTTGCTTCTATTCCCTCTTTTTTTCTGGTGGGGGCTATGTACACAAAAACACCCAGGAATGTATAATCATTTAAACAACCAAAGGGCACATTCTGCAAGTTTGCCTCCTAGCTGTCAGCACACAGCTTTTCTCTTTCCATCAATCTGGAGTCCTCAGCTGCTTTCTCTCTCTCAGTGTCTTCATCTCTGCTTCCATCTCTGGTGTCGCTGTTTCTCTGGATAGGGTCCCACATTCCATTTGTACTCTTTTCCTTGACGGTCCTAGGGTCCTCTGTTTCTGGACTTTAAGATTAACAACTTCCCCCTTTAACTTACAAAATTTCTTCCTTTACAGTTGTGACAGTCGCAGTTAGTCATGACAACAATTATTTACTATTGAATCATAAGAATCTTATCCCCATCTCCTTTCACCAGATCCTTCTAGACAAGATGAATACTAGGGATTCTGTCTTCCCCCCGCACATTCTAGATTTAAACTCCATCTTGAAAACTTGTAAGCCAGTCACTTCATAGCCCCCATTTTAGGTAGCCAGTGTCTAAGTTGCCCATCCCTATCAATCCTCTGTACAGAGAAGATAGGATTAGCTATTGTGTTTTATATATAAAAAATATATTAATAAATCTGACCTCTCAAGACTTTAATTTCCTCATGTGTAAAAAGAGAATAATAAACTATCCTATAGGAATGAAATAAGATATTTTAAAGTATCATGTAGAAATATGGTAAATAATACAAAGTACATGCTGAATAAATACATGATAGCAGATGTGGCTTCGTTAATTTGTAGTTCCCTTTCAATCTCATCTCCAGAGAAAAGCATAAACTAAAGTCTTGAACTCTTTTAAGCTAGAGCATGTCATGTAAGTGCTGCCCAGGGCCCATGCGGACTAGTATTCTGGGTCTGACAGTGGCGCTAACTGAAGGTTAATAGGAATACCTTTGTCAGCTTCAAATCATTTGATTATATTGTTTAAATGTACTCGGAGATATTGTGGGTTTGGTTCCAGACCACCACAATAAAGTGAATATTGCAATAAAATGAGTTAAAATTTTTTGTTTTCCCAGTATATAAAAGTTATGTTTGCACTATACTGTAGTCTTTGAAAAAGTGCGCAATAGCATTATAAAAAAGTTTGAGATGTGAGAATTACCAAAGTGCGATAGAGACATGAATGAGCACTTGCTATTGGATAAATGGCACTGATAGATGTCATTGACACAGGGTTGCCAGTTTGTAAAAAAAAACCCAAAAACTTACCATTTTATTGCGAACTGCAATAAAACAAGATATGCCTGTACTTTCTTTCCTTGAGAACCCACTCTGTGTGTGTTAAAGGGACTGGTGGAACAATGGCTAAGCTCTTGACTGCTTACTGAAACGTTCTCCGCTTTGCTTCCACAAAGGTTACAATCAAGAAAACTCAGTGGGACGGTTGACTCTGTCGCATGGTTTTGCTATTAGTCAGACTCGATTGGACAACACCCAACCACATATGTCTTTTACCTTGACACTTGTTTTATATAAACTCCTTCTGAATGTATTTATTTTAACTTTGCATGACTTTGTGGGTAACAAATTATATATATTTACTAACCACTCTATAAAAACGAACCTAGATTTTATTTGGCCCTTTTAAATCACTTCTTTTAAACTTGAGCAGGTGAGCCAAACAGGTTCTTTTTTTCATTCTTTTTATGTTGTATGTGGTGTAGTTGGTTTTGTTTGATAGTGATCCCATGTGACAAAGTGGAACTCCTCCCCTATGGGGTTTTCTAGGCCGAAATCTTTTATGAAAGCAGATCACCAGCTCTTTGTCCTGGGAACCGCTGGATGGCTTCATATCGCCAACATTTTGGTTAGAACCTAGGATCTAACCATTGTACCGTCAGGGTTATTCTTTTTATTCTATTTATGTCCTGGAAAGTTTGTAGCCTTTAATTATATTTTGTAAAGTTTATGGAGGTTTTACGGTTTTAACTCGTATCCTGCTATTAGTTAACCTTAGTTCAGTGTTTCTTAACCTTCATGCATCTTAGAATAATCTGGGAAAACATATAAAAATACCCATTTCTTGGTCTCTACCCTGGACCAATTCAATCAGTTCATTAGGAATTAGTGTCCCTGACATTAGTATTACTGGGGAGCTTCAAAAAGTTGTGGAAAATTCCATTATATTTTCATTACATTCTTCCATGGACTTTTAAAAATTCTCCCTCATATTTAGTGCTTTCAGGTGGTTCAAGCTCACCTGTTGCTCCTTGAAAACCCTATACAGGGTTGCTGTTAGTCAGAATGACTTGATGGCACTTAACAACAACAAAAAGTGGTTCTAGGGTCAAGAGCCCATGCTTTTTGTTTAATCTAGAGCCTATTTCTGCTTTAGATGTATTTATATATGTAAATGTACATGAGGAGGCTTCAAAAAGTTGGTTGAAAAATGAATTTAAAAGAGAATGGAATTTTTCCATGAACTTTTTGAAGCCCCTTTGTATATATATATGAACTGTGCATGTCTATATGTTTATAAAGGAGCTCTGGTAGTGTAGTGGTTATGAATTGGGCAGCTAAACTCAAGGTCGGCAGTTTGAAACTACCAGCTGTTCTGCGGGAAAAAGATGAGGTTTTCTGCGCCTGTAAAGATTTACAGCCTCGGAAACCCTGTACAGGGTTGCTTTGAGTCGGAACCGACTCCACGGTACTTAACAACAACAACATATGTTTATAGGGTTGCTATGAGTTGGTACCAACTGGATGGCACCTAACAACAAATATGTTTATAAGTGTATATGTATGTATCGCTTAATATCCATGGTACATTTTGTGAAATATGATGTTAATGTGATTCGAATGGTGCCTGAACTCCATATGGTAGTCTGGTCCTGCTTTTTCTTTAAGTATCTTTAGTCTTTCAGTTTTCAGTGGTGCCAGTCATTTCACAGCTTGAAGGATTTTTTTCTTCGTTCTTTAGGATCCTCTTGATTATCAAGTGTGGCATACTTAAATCACCTACAGTAGCATTTACTGATTTACCTTGGTGTTGTTTAACAACCTTTTGTTTTACTTCCAAATCGATACTTCTCCGTTTCCTCTTGCTGCTGCTAGCAGCACTGGTATTGCTGTATGTAGAAGCCATGATACACTTTACAGTAATATTTTTGAAAGAAAATTAAACAGAAATAATGTTAAACACTCAATAGACACATGGCACAAAAGATTGGATGCTGCTGCTTATGAGTCAAAGTGTACACTGTTGTGTGGTAAATGTTTTAGATAGAAAGTACAGTATGGTATGTACATAAGCCAGTAACGTTGATGCTTATGTATTACTGTCAACACATACATATTATATAGGTTCTATAGGTACAGGGTCACTATGGGTTGGAACCAATTCGACGTCACTTAACAACAACATATATACTGTACCTTAATATACCTGGCAGCACAACTACTTTATATACAAAGAGATATGTGTTGTGTGTGGGAAACTGTTGTGTTCTCTAGGTCCTGTTTTCCTATTGCGATTTCTTAACTCTAATATAATCTTATAGGACAGTCAGTCATATATGTGGTCAGATGTTGCCTGAATACATGCTACGCAGCACATAACTGTATACGAGGGTAAGTAAAAAATTACCATTACTCTGACTGTAGGATTTAATCAGCTTTATAAAAGACAAATACATAATTTTTGTACACCACTGTCTACACTTGTTTGTCAGAGGTGCATCTTCATCCTGGAAGGGCTGCTTTCAGGGGTCTAAACAGGTGAAAGAAAGTCCGATGGAGCAAGATCAGGACCATAGGGAGGATGCTTTAACACTTCAAAATGAAGTTTTTGCCGAGTGTCAACATTGTGGGCAGAGGTGTGTGAATGTGCATTGTCGTGCAAGATCATGATGCCCTTGGATAGTGGCCCTTTGCATTTAATCCCAAATTTAGGCTTCAGCTCTTCAGTGAGCATCTCGCTGAAAGGAGCACTTTTGGTTACTGAACCTTTTTCCTTAGTGTTCTAATAGAGGCTCTTGAGAATCTCAGAAAACTGTATGCGTCCATTTTCTAGCTGATGGTTGACTTTTGAACTTTTTCTTGGCCAGCAATTGAGGATGTTTCCATTTTGTACAATGCTGTTTACTCTCAGGCTTGCAGTGATGAATCCATGCATGGTCACCAGTAACTATTTTTTTAAAGAAACTTTTACCTTCTTTCAAGTATTGGTCCAAATCTTGTTTGCAGATGTCCAAACGCTCTGTTTAATCTCTTCCGTGAGTTGTTTTGGCATCCATCTCACACAAACATTTCAAAACCTAAGTCTATATGGATTATTTCACACACAGAGCCATGGTTTATTTGCAAATGATTTGCCCCATAATCCAATGTCACTTATCTATTCAACAGAATCATTTCACGTGCATGTTCAATGTTGTCATCAGCTGTGGACATTGGCGGGCATTTTAATTTAACCAGAATGTGGATCATTTTTGACTAATTAACATATACATGTGTTGTTGTAAAGGGCTGTCGAGTTGATTCCGACTTACAGCGACCCTGTATAGGATTTCCAAGGAGTGGCTGGTGAGTTTGAACCACAGACCTTGCAGTCCAGTGCTTTATTCCACACCAGGAGTTCGGTAATTTCACTACTTGCACTAGTGTTTAGAATATGGATGGCTTTTTATAGAATTTGGGGTAGAATTTGTTATACTTCTATTATTCTTTCTGGTGATAAGTAGCATTTTATTTTTTCAGTAGAATATTGTAATTTTTATCACCTCTGGCTGAGACATACAATGCTAGAGTAATATTTGAGCTAGAATGAACCTTGAGAGTAGTCAGCTCCAGCTCTGTTTTACAGGAAAGGGAGCTCCAGAGAGAGGTTAAATGACCAAGAATGACATAAGTGGCTCAGCGTGTACAAAACCTGTGCCTCCCAATATCTTGCGAGTTTTAAAAAACCCTTTCAAATAAATTATTTAATTTGATACTTAGGAACTTTTAGGTAATCAGAGCCACACTGAATGCATAATTGTCATCTTTCTTTTAATTTAAGTAACAGTTGTTGTTAATTGCCGCTGACTCATAAAGAGCTTGTCTAGGATTTCCAAAGCTGTACATTATTATGGAAGCAGAAAGCCTCATCTTTCTCCCATTAAATAACAGTAGATTAAAAAGAAAAAAAAGCAGAGTAGAGATGATACTGTTTTCTGCTTCTTCCTACCATATTGACTACATTTATAATTTTCTCTTTGTTTGATGCGCTGTAGTTTTGTCATGATGTGTCAGAATGTAGTGTGTGTTTTTTTTGTGTGTGTGTGTGTGTTGTGGTACATATATAGATAAAAAACCATTTGCCACTTCATTAATCTTCTCGCATATAGTTCATGTCACTAATTATGTTCATCTTGCTGTTCAGCCATTACCATTAACTGTTGAGGATATAGATTTCTTTTGTTTTTGTTTGAGACCCTTTTACACAGTCCTTGAATCTCAAGAGTTCTGTAGAACTCTGACAAAATTTATCTTTAGGTTTCTCCTCTCTGGGTTCTCTTTTCGGCTCTCTTTTTAGGACTCATATTGATTACATGTACCTTAGACCTTATCTTTTATTTGCTCTATATTTTCTATCTTTTGATCTGTATGTTTCATTCTGAGTTTATTGCAGTCCCTTCATTTTCTCTTCAGTTGAATCTAATCTGTTAATACCATCCAATAAGTTTTCAATTTTGATGATGATTATTATGGTTTAGTTTGGTTCCTTTTCAGATCTGCTGGATCCTTTTTTGTTTCTTGTTCACTTCAGACATTTTCAGGGTCATAGAAAAGTTTTCAAACGCAGTAAATATAGTTATTTTGTAGTTGGTGTCTCTGTACTTGTAATGTTTGAGGTCTTGCAGGCCTTTTTCTGGTCTGTTGTGTTGCTTGGTCAAGATGACTTGTTTCATTGTATGCTGGATTATTTTTGTGTGCTTCTCACTGTCCTTGAAATAGTTTTTATAAGAGTAATCAGAGATCTCAAATAAAGGTATCTTATTAAGAAAGGTTTTGCATGTGCTTCCTGTAGCTGTCTGGAGGCATTATCAATCTAGAACCACTTTAAAGTCAATTCATTACTTTAGATTTTTTTGATCCACCCAGCTGATGTGACTGTTTTTTGTGAGTGCATCTGAGGGCCAAGAGACTTCTTCTTTGGGATCCTGATGTGATGCTGTAGCATAAGCACTGGACTGCTAACTGAACTGCTAACTGCTAGGTTGACACTTCAAACCCAACAGTCGCTCCTTGGAAACCCTGTACAGCATTGTTAGGAGTCAGAACTGACTTGGTGGTACTCAGCCACTACAACAACATACTTTTGCTTCAGGAAATTCTGGTAGCGCTGTAGAATAAGCACTGGACTGCTAATCACAATAATTGGGAGTTCAAATCCACTAGCTGCTCCATGAGCGAAAGATGAGGCTTTGTATTGCTTATAACCTCAGAAACCCTATACAGATTTACTATGTCAGAATTTACTCCATGGTAGTGGGTCATACTTATGCTTTACCTTTGCTTTGAGGGTATCTGCCCTTTGGGGGCATAGGTAAATCTGTGCTATACTGCCTGTTAGATCCTGGATTCCAACTGAATGTCAGCTAACAACAAGACCTGGATAGTGGTCTTTGATTTTTGCTCTTTGGCTCCTTCAAGGCAGCCACAACTGAAGTTCACATTTATTCTGACTGGCCAATTCCTAAGGACAGAAAGGGTTTTCTTATTTCCTTACCTCACTGGGTTCCTATTTTTCATTATTTTGGCCAGATAATTCATTACTTTCATAGTAACATTTAGTTTGTTTTAAGAAGACTGTAAAAATGTTTTAGCTTTTTGCAGTTCTCAGTAGAACTGCTCTAGTGTATCATTACTGAGGAGTCCTGGCGTGGCATTGTGGGATAAAGCACTGGACTGCAAGGTTGGTTTGAACCACAAGGTTGGCAATCAAGCTCTGCAGCTGCTTCTTGGAAACCCTATCGAGGGTTGCTATGAGTTAGAACCAACTCAGGGGCACTTAACAACAACAACCGTTACTAAAACTGAATTCTCTACTTTACTCTTAAAAATTAACAAATAAGAATGATGCTAGTAATTATCTGGGGTGAAGCCCCGCTGATGACACTTTTTTGTCAAGAGCTATGCCTATTTATCTATAAACTTTTATTTACCATCTAAATCTTTCTTTCAGTTCCAATGGGTGAGGGAGGGACTGTAACTGTTCTCCAAAATTTTGTAATATAAACAGAATTTCAAGCAAAAAAACTTTTTAAGTTAAGGAAGGTTTTTGAAATTCCAGAGATTGCCCTTTTTTTAAGCCACTACGTTGTCAGCTGCTTTTTGTTTTGAGAATTTTAATGGTACCCAAATTTCAAATCTGGACCATTGAAATAAAACTGCTCTTGGGAACTTAGGAGTTTCTTGCCTCAGTGACCAATTTAACAAAATAACCTACTCAGTATCAAAATTTGGCAGTGGAAACTGTGGGCATTGGAGTCAGACAGCTCCATTACTGTTCATAACTCTTTTTGGGTTTGATTTTTATTTGTAAAATGTGGGCCATACTACCTATCAGAATGGTTGTAAGGTTTAACAGAGATCAAGTATGCCTAACAAGATAAGTAGTTTGGTCTTGTTGGTTGGAATTTCTAAGGGCAGTGCACATTTGATAGTGTTATTTATTTAATAATAGAAGCCAAGGACCAGTTTAAGTGATCATTTGGCATAGTAGCGACTTACATTCTTTGGTTCTGTTAGTAGTGATTTAAAGACATTAAGCTTATTGGGGATTTAAGGCTTAAACTGTGGATTGAAAGTGGGGAAATGCCACAGTTGAAAGTATAGGTAGTAATAGGTGTAAGCACTGAGGACTCGAAGTTTTAATTAATAGAGGAAATTTGGAGTTTGAGGGAGAAACCTGAGGCAAGAGAGAAAAATTGAAAGGGTAGAAGAGGGAAAGAGACAGAGGGAATGCGGGGGATGCAAAAGCAGACAGAATAGAGTGAGATAATAGGCACCCAGTTACCTGTTGTTAACTTCTAAAGAATGTATTCTTTATTTCCGCCCTTGTAATTGTAGAATCTAGTGCTGACAGGGACACAAGACCCATCCTATTCATTCAAATACAAAAAACCCCCCAGACTCATTGTCATTGAGTAGATTCCAACTCATATAAGGACCCTGTTGAAGGTTTTTGAGTATGTAAATCTTTACCGGAGCAGACAGTTTCATCTTCTGTGGAACAACTGGTGGATTTGAACTGCCAACTTTGATGGAAGCAGTCAAGTTCTTATCCTACAATGCCACCAGGGCTCCTTATTCTTTCTGCTTGACCAAAAATGTTTTACCTCTAATGAGAACTTAGGGCTTAAATAGTCCTGTCTTTTGTTTTTCAGTAAAGCTCAGAGAAATGAAGTGACAGGTCTTAGGTCATTCCTTGCATTGGTGTGTTGTTGTTGCTGTTGTTTTTAGGTGCCATTGAGTCGGTACCGACTCATAGTGACCCTGTGCACAACTGAACAAAATACCACCCAGTCCTGTGCCAACCTCACAATTGTTGCCACACCTGAGCCCATTGATGCTGCCACTTTGCCAATCCATCTCGCTGGGGATCTTCCTCTTTTTCTCTGACCTTCCACCTTACAGAACATGATATCCCTCTTCAGTGACTGGTCCCTCCTGACAATATGTCCGAAGTATGAGAGACGAAGTTTGGCCATCCTGGCCTTCAAGGAGCACTCTGGCTGCACTTCTTCCAACACAGATCTGTTTGTTCTTTTGGCAGTCCATGACACTTTCAGTATTCTCCTCCAACACCATAACTCAAAAGCATCAATTCTTCTATGGTCTTCCTTATTCACTGCTTTCACATGCATATGAGGTTATTTAAATGACCACGGCTTGGGTCAGGTGTACTTTAGACCTCAAGATTTAGTTTATAACTCAGGAATCCTACTACCCATGCCTGTGCATTAGTCTGCATGCCATATCATCTCCTTTTACTGATTCCTCACTCTTATAGCTGCTTCAGAATGAAGGAGCCAAGTGAATGATAATTAAGTGCTGCATAATATACTTTTGTGCAGTGTCCCACTGCATATACATCTGTGGTCTCAACCTATTTAAAGGCAACTACGTTAAACTTACATGTATGTATGTATATATGTGTGTATACATATACATACATTACAAACATATACATTTGAACTACATATAATAGCTCATAGTAAAGTAGCAGGCGCTACTTTACAGGCATCAAGGCATTATTATTTTTACTGTGTTACTATGTTAAAGATATTTTATTGTGTTTGTAAATGTTTCTTTAATGTTTTTATGCATAGAAAGGTACCCTAAACACTATATACTAAGACAGACACTTGACTGACATGAACTGTACCTAACTGACATTAGTTTAGAACTCATTTGTAATTCAGGGACTGCCTGTATATAACATGTATGTGCACAGCATCCAAATCATGTAATGTTCTATTTGATGGGACATATTAGGACTCCTGTTGTGGCACTAGAGGATAAGCACGGGAATGCTAACCTTAAGGTCAGTGGTTCAAGCTTACCAGCTGCTCCTTGGAAACCCTATACTGGGTTGCTATGAGTTGGAACTGACTGGATGGCACAGAACAACAACAACATAATGGACATTGAGCAGTGCATGGCTATACTTACATGCATTGTATAACTATCATATTTAAAGTAAATTTTGTTGATTGACTTCAAGTTTTTCTTCAGGTAGAACAATTTAGTGACGTAGTTATATAGTTAGAGGTAGGAAAGTCTAGTAATTTGTGTTCCTCAACAGTTTTTGTTAATTGAAGAGGAACAACTTATAAAAGGAGAGAGAGAATGGTTGCACAAATTGAAGAACGTCATCAGTGTCACTGAATTGTACATGTAGAAATTATTGAGTTGATATCTGTTCTGCTTTGTATATTTTCCCCAAACTCCCAAACTATTAAAAATGGTTTACAGTGTTTTTTTAAAAAAGATTTTATTGTGAATTGAGTGATAGTTTACATGAGAGCATTAATTTTGCACCCATCCTATCGTATTTTGTTTCATTGCAATAATTACAGTGCATCATCCTTTAACAGCATTTGCTTCTATTCCCTGTTTTGTGTTTTTTTTTTTGATGTACACAAAAACACTCAGAAATATATTATAATTTAAACAACCAAAGGACACGTTCTGCAAGCCTGCCTCCTGGCCACCAGCACACAGCCTTTCTCTTTCTTCGAGTCTAAAGACCTCAGATGCTTCATCTCTCCATGCCATCATCTCTGCCTCTATCTCTATCTCTAGTGTCGCTACTTCTCTGGTTAGGGTCCCATATTCTGCTTATGCTCTTCTTTCTTGATGGTGTTAGGGTCCTCTGTTTCTGGACTGTTAGATAAAATACTCCACACTTTATGCTACAAAACTTCTACCTTTACAGTTGTGACAGTCACAGTTAGTATGATAACAGTTACTCACTATTGAATCAAAAGAATCCTATCTCCTGATTAATTGATCCCTGATTAATTGATCTTTGCAAAGGGCCGAAACACATTAAATGGGAGAGATCATCTCTTCAACAAATGGTGCTGACAAAACTGGTAATACCTTTGCAGCAGAATGAAATAAGACCATATACAAAAATGAACTCAGTGTGGTTAAGTGTTTTATGATAGCTTTTTCTAATTAATTTTTGTATAGGAAATACTGAAATAAAATATTTACTTTTTTAAAAAAATCTGCATATTTTGAGCTTGTTCTGAGACTGACTTAATTAAGTTCTGTGTGTGCGTGTGTCTAGTTGTTTTTATTCATCATATATAAAATTTTGTGTAGTGCTTTTCCATTTTACACGTTGTTGTTGTCGTTAGGTACTGTTGAGTTGGTCTGTACTTCTCATAGTGAACCCTGTATAGGATTTCCAAGGCTGTAAATCTTTATAGGAGCAGGAAGCCTCATCTTTCTTGCGTGGAGTGGCAGGTGGATTTGAACTGCTGACGTTGCGGTTTGAAGTCCACTGCTTGTCTTACAGTGCTACCACCACTCCTGGACTGTGAACCACAAGGTCGGTAGTTCAAACCCACCAGCTGTTCCTTGGAAACCTTATACTGGATCTCTGTGAGTTGGAACTGACTTGATGGTTAGGACACAACAGTATGTCACCCATGCATTTTGTTTATACTTTCTCTGGCAGACTTAGCACTATTTAATTTTTATTATAAAAGTACTTAGGATGAATAAGGTGATGGAATATTAGAAAATTCTGGTGTGTAGAAAGGGAAGTTTATTGTAGAGTTGGCTGAAAACAGTATGGGAAAAGAAAAAAAATAGGTATTTTGTTTTTAGTTGAGGAGAGAGAAATAAGTGCAGGAGTCTTGAAATTAAATGAGCTTTGGGAAGTATTTAACAAGGTTGGATGGAAAAGGTATATTGGGTGTGGCAAATAGTTTCTTGGCATAACTGCTCTATAGAAATCCAATGTAAGGGCCAGGAGAAATGCTTCACCACTGTACACACAGGTTCCATTAACACTCATTAGCATGTGGCAGAAATTGGATCCAATACCAGTATATCTAGTTAGGAGAACTAGATAAATAAACAGGACATCAGATTCCACAAGGGTGATGCTAATTTTACCTTATGGAAAGTTACAGTTCAGTCTGGGACTGCTCTCTCTCTCATTTTTTTTTAAAATAACTGCCCAAATAAGAAGGTTAAACAATGAGCAAAGGAGCCTAAATTATAGATAAGCATAGCCAAAACCTGCTTCTTAGGAATGTGGATTCCCATAAATTTAAAAGGGGAGGGAGCAGGGAGTCCTGGTGTGGCACCGTGGGTTAATGCACTGTACTGCAAAGTCGCTTTGAACTGCAAGGTCAGCAGTTCAAGCGCACTAGCTGCTCCTCAGAAGCCTTACACAAGGTCGCTATGGGTTGAAATTGACTCGATGGCACGTAACAACATAGCCAAAACCTGTTTCTGAGGAATGTGGATTCTCATAAAGTTAAAAGGGAAGGGAGCTAGGAGGAGCCTGGGGATCTGGGTCATCACACTTCTTGAAATTGAGAGTAAGGTTAGTGGGGGGAGAAGGTATCTGTGGTCCCAGTAATTTAATCAAGCATTTTTGGCTGTTGTTTCCTCTCTTTTGTTTATCTCCAGAAGTAAAAATAGTTTCATTTATTGAGCATTTTCCTTTTGCCAAATCAGTGCTAAGTACTTTGCATGTGTGGTGCTGTAGGAGAAGCACTGGACTGCTAACCCTAACATCGGCAGTTCACACCCATCAGCTGTTCCTTGGAAACCCTATACAGGGTCCCTATGAGTCGTAAATGACTTGATGGTGTTTAGCAACAACAATAAACTTTACATGTATTATCAATTATATTTTCAAAAATATATGTGGTATGGAACAATATACACTTGTCTG
>NW_006408542.1:3325255-3348894 GCF_000296735.1 Chrysochloris asiatica | reverse complement strand
AAAAAAAATGTGTGTGGTAGATATTAGATATTATTAATGATTGTCTGTTGTTGTGTGCCATGAGTCAGTTCTAACTAAGCGACCTGTTGAGGGTTTCTGAGATAAGCTGGTGGGTCTGATCTGCCGACCTTGAGGTTAGCTTGCTTTGCAGCCCAGTGCTTATCCTATTATTAATGAGTAATTTGAGGAGAGAGCTTAAGTAAGTAATTTGCCTCTTGAGTGACAGACCTTGGTATACATAGTATATGTTCTGGGTCAGTGTACTGCATTAGAATGTTTTTGTTCTTTTTTTGTGTGTCTGATAAATTCCTGAGCATCATCCAAGATTCAGTTTATTTTCTCTGGGAAACTTGTCTGACACAATGATCTTAGCAGCTTGTATACATAAGGTAGAAACATTGTTTTCCAACATCATCCAGACTTGTAGTCAGTTAAGCCAAAAAGATAGATATCTTAAATAATTTAAGTTAAAAATATAAAAATGGATAGTCATTTGTCAATGGATGACTAACCCAAGCCTCTCTTTCTTTGTTTTTTTGTAATGCATATTAGAGCTCCGTGTTGTCATTCTTGAATTACAGTTATAATGCATTGTGTATGATTCCTGGGTTTGGTTCTCTGTAAGTGGTTTGTCTTTCCTTAAGTGAAACAAACTGAATGCATAATTCTAGATGTGTGTGACATTATCTCAGTCTTATAATTTAGCTTTACCCACATCACATTTGACAGCTGTTTTTTTAAGGGGTTATCCCTGGCATCCTTGTCTTCCCAAAACATTCAGCTTAGTCTTTGTTTTCATACTCATTATCTTGTTGGCTTGTGTAATAGTTAATTGAAATACCTAATTAAAGTAACAAATGCAGCTAGTGTAAACAGGTTTGGGAGGAAACCAGTTGACTCTTGGTGAGTTTACACAACTCTATTGTGAAAACCCAGTGTACGAACGAACTATGAAAAATAGCCTAGTTGTCGGTCTGTCATACTCTGGTGGATTGTGTGTTGCCATGATGCTGAAAGCTGTGCCACTGGTACTTTGAATAGCTGTGGAATACGCCCACTGAGTCCTGGTGTGGTGCTGTGAGCTAATGAGCTAGACTGCAAAGTTGGTTTGAACAGCAAGGCCAGTGGTTTAAGTTCATCGATTGCTCCGCGGAAACCCTATACAGGGTCAGTATGAGTCAGAACCGACTTGACAGCGCTTAGTAGCAACAACAAAAGGGTACACCCGTGGTGGACAGCTGAACTTCCAGACTAAGGCAGACAAGAAAGGAGGGTCAGACTACTTCAGAATGTTTAGGCCCTTGAAAACCTTATAAATAGCAGTAGAACACTGTCAGACAGCACCAGAGTATTGCATATTGAAACATGATGAATGGCATCAGAATATTGTCAGGTATAGTGCTGGAAGATGAGCCCCGCAGCTTGAAAGGCATTCAGTATACAACTAACTGGTAAAGAGCTGCTTCCTCAAAGTAGAATAGACTGTGATGACACAAATGGAGTACAGCTTTCAGGACCTTCATTTGCTAATGGGGTACAACTCAAAATGAGGAGAAACAGCTGTAAGTATCCATTAATAGCTGGAAAAAGAATATTTGAAGTATGAATTTAGGAAAATTGGAAGTTGTTAACAATGAAATGGAATACATGAAGATTGATATCTTAGGCAGTGGTATTGGTCATTTTGAATCTGACAATCATATGGTTTACTGTGCCGGGAATGACACATTAAAGAAGAATGATGCCACATTTATCAACAAAAAGAACATTTCAAGTTCTATCTTGAAGTACCTTGCTTCATAGGATAATCTCCATACTGCTACAAGGAAGACCAGTTAATACTAATATTATTCAAATTAATGCACCAACCACTAAAGCCAGTGATGATGAAATTGAAGGATTGTATCAAATTCTTCACTCTGAAATGCATAAAATGCAGTCAAGATGTATTGATAGTTATTGGTGATTGGAATTCAAAAGTTGGAAACAAAAAGGAAGGATCAATAGTTTGAAAATCATGCTGGAGATCACATGATAGAATTTTGCAAGACTAGTGACTTCTTCATTAGTTTTTCTAAACAACAGAAAAGACGTCTCTACACGTGGACCTTACTAGATGGAATACACAGAAATCAAATTGACTACGCCAGACTGCAAAGCCGTTTGAACAGCAAGGTCAGTGGTACAAACTCACCAGCTGCAACTTGGCAACCCTATACAGGGTTGCTATGGGTCAGATTCAACTCGATGGCACTTCACAACAACAACATGGAAAGAGACATGAAGCTCTATATCATCACATCAAAACAAGGCCAGAGGCAGACTGTGGAGCAGACCCATTAGTTGCTTATATGCAAATTTACACTGAAGCTGAAGAAAATTAAAACAAATCCACGAGAGTCAATATTTTACCTCGAACATATCCAATCTGAATTTAGAGATCATCTCAGAAACAGATTTGATTTGTTAGACACTAAACACCAACGACCAGAAGTGTTGTGGGATGACATCAACAATATTATACAGGAAGAAAGCAGAAGATAATTAGGAAGACAATAAAGAAGGAAAAGACCAAAATGGATGTCAGAAGAGATTGTGAAACTTGCTCTCTTCTACAGAGATGCTAAAGCAAATGGAAGAAATGAGGAGGTAAAAGAGCTGAATGGAAAATGTCGAAGGGCAGCTGGATAAAACAAAGTCAAATATGGACAAAGACCTGGAGTTAGAAAACCAAAAGGGAAGAACATGCTCAGCATATTTCAGGCTAAAATAACTGAAGGAAAAAATTCAAACTGCAATTTGAAATATTGAAGGAATCGAGGCAAAATATTGAATGATGTAGAAAGTATCAAAAGTAGATGGAAGGAATACACAGAGTCACTGTACCAAAAAGAAATGGACAATGTTTAGCCATTTCAAGAGATAGTATATGATCATAAGCCAATGATACTGAAGGACGAAGTCCAAGTTGCACTGAAGGCATTGGCAAAGAACAGGACTCGGGAAATGATGGAATACAAATTGAAATCTTTCAGCAAACTGATGCAGCACTGGAGGCATTCACTGAACTATGCCAAGAAATTTGGAAGACAGCTATTTGGTCAACTGATTGGAAGAGACCCATATTTTGCCCGTTCCAGAGAAAGGTGACCAAGTGTAATGCGGAAAGCATTGGCTAATACCATCATTAATCTCACATGCAAGTAAAATTTTGCAAAAGATAATTAAAAAACAACGGCAACAGTACATTGACTGGGAACCGCCAGAGGTTCAAGCCGGATTCAGAAGAGGGCATGGAATGAGGGACATCATTGCTAGATGAATCTTGACTGAAAGCAGAGAATACCAGAAATATGTTTACCTGTGCTTTATTGACTATGCAAAATCTTTCACATGTGTTTAAGACCACCAATGAGATGGCTTGGCACAGTGGCTGCAGCAGTGGGCTCAGACATTAACAAAGATTGTGAGGATGGTGCAAGTCTGAACAGTGTTTCTTTCCGTTGTGCGTAGGGTCTCTATGAGTCAGAACCGACTGGGAGGTACCTAAGGACAACAGCCGCAGTTGTGAATATGCCATGGGCGTAGGTCCTTGTTTTACAAAAGGAACTAGAGAAGAGTTGTTAATTCATGGGGTTGGTTGAAAGGAGATAAATGAAGAGAGCATCTAGTGTATTCCTGTTCTACCACGCATCTCATACTATTTATATTTGTTTTTTCACTAGACTGAGTCACTTAAGGGAGTCTCTCTTCTTTTATTGTGATTTGGGTAGAAGTTTCTTTTCTTTTTAAAAATAATTTTATTTATTTTGTTGTTTTTAAGAATTAGTCAAAACCAAACCCATTACTGTTAAGTCGATTCTGACTCACAGTGTCTCTTCAGGAAGAATAGAAATGCCCGATAGGATTTCAAAGACTCGTCTTTATGAAAGCTGACTAATCTGTACTCTCTTGTGGAACAGCTGGTGGATTTGTACCACTGACCTTGCAGTTAGCTCTCAAGCACGTAATCACTGCACCACCATGGATCAGTTTCTACATGTATCATTTAGTAACCTTAATTACATTCTTTGTGTTGTGTACCCATTCTCACCCTCTTTTTCTGCGTTGTTTTCCCCATTGACATAAATTCACTGCCCCTTAGTTTCCTCTCTAATCTTTTTTTTTCTTTTTTTTCAAGTTTTTATTGTGTGGGTTTACATGGGAGAATATCAGTTTTACATTCACCCTCCATGCATCATCAAATAACCAAAGGGTACACCCCACAGGCATGCCCCCCAGCCGCCAGCATAAAACCCCTCTCCCTCCCTGAGTCCAGTGTTCCCAGCCACTCCATCTGTCCACGTCATTGTCTCTGTCTCCATCCCTGGCATCACTGCCTCTCTGGGTAGGGTCACACTGTCCGCTTTTCTCACCTGATGATCTCAGGGACCTCGCTTCTGAGCTGCAAAATCAATCACTCCCCTCCTTTTGTCAAAAAACATCTATCTACCTCTACATCTCTGACCCTCACAGTCAATCCTGATGGCAATTATTCATTATTGTACCACAAGAGTCTTATCCCCATTTCCTTTCGCCAGCCCGGTCCCAACAGATTGGAAATCAGTCAGTGGAGGTTCTACCTACCCCTGCCCCGTCTGGAATTAGGCTCCCTCTTGAAAGCTTGTAAGCCAGTCACTTCTTGGCTTGTATAACCGCCCCCCCCCCATTTTGGTTATCCAATGTCTAAGATGCCCATCCCTGTCAACCCTCTGTATCGAGGGGGTGGAAGTGAGTCTTGCTGTAAAGATTTGTTCCTTTTATTTTTAACTACTACATCCATATGTATAGGTAAAGTTCATAAAGTTCATCAAATTGTAGTGGGTTACTCTCCTTTTTTTTTTTTTTTCTTTCCCTCTTCTTTATTCTTCTAGTCAAGTTCTGATCATCCAGCAATCGAAGCCAGGTCAAGTGGGTACTCTCCGCAAGCATGTGTGTTCTTGTGCATCTCCCCTCACTTAATATCAGCTGGACGCTTCACTCTCCGCTCTAGTCGTCTGTGGCCATGTCACTGCCTCTGGACCCAAGAGTCCCCGGGTCATGCCATAACTGCTGGCCATTCAGGTCTCCTCCTGGGTTCACAGGAGTCTATTGAATGTGGTCGGACTTAGATCCCAATTTCATTGCTGTTTTTTCCCCCTCTTCCTCTTATCAGTAACCAATGTGGTCACCAGCCAGACCACATGCCTGCTCGTGTATTCCCCTTGAGTTTTAGTCTTGGAAGGGAGTTTGCTCTGAGGGCACCCAACCACTTGCCTTGGTGGCTCCCGGGCGAACAGTTTACTTGTTCTTGTAGTAATCAATCATACTGCCATTTTTGTTTCTTGATTTTTCCTGCTGGTCTTTCTTCACAAAGTATCTTCTGTTTTTCTAGCCGCTCCAGGCTGGTCTACTCATCCTTTCCAGTGGAAATTTCCCGCCTCAGACAATTCTGGAATGGATTCTGGTTTCCACCTGTGGTCTTATGCAATGTAAAGGCTTCACAGGAGGTCTCTTTCACTGGGCAACATCTAGCCCCCTTTAAGGTATTCCAATCAGTTATAGGCTGAAGATGGACTCACAAGCTTTCTATTGTGATGGTTCTTGCTATTCCTCCCACCCCTCAAGTGTCTATTTCACAATGATAGGCAAGAGAAACCAAGATTCAAAAGACAGCCAAGTATCTTAACATTATTCCCCTTTTACGCTTTCAAACCATGCCTCAATCCCTGTATCCCAAAGCCCTGTTGTTCCAAGCTTGTGTATGCATCATCATTTACCTCTGTCCCACTTAGCCCATCAGAACCTGCCTAACTGTTTTTGTTGTACATAAACAGCCTCAAAGGCTTTGCTCTTTTTTTTTTTTTTTTTGGTGGGGGGGAGGGGGGAGAGGGGTTGGTTGTGACTATGTCACACAACTTTTGTCAATTCTACTTTTTCAAATAAAAAAAGTATTGACAACAATTACATTAATTGGCTGTGCAGCCCTACCCTTAATCAACGTGGTATTTCCATCACCGTTAAGCCACCCTCTCCCTTCTCCTTTTCTCTTGCTCCTGATAACCATGGATAAACTTTGTTCTCGAGATAATTTACCTTTTTTGTCTTTTTATATAAGTATAGTTGTCCATGATGATGCCAATGGAGTGAACCTTTCAGGACCTTCATTTGCTGATGGAGCACAACTTAAAATGAGGAGACACAGCTGCAAACATCCATTAATAATCAGAACATGGAATATATGAGATATGAGTCTATAAAAATTGGAAGATGTCAAAAATGGAAAGGATTGCATTAAAATTGATATCCATCCTAGGCGTTGTTTAGCGACCCTGTATAGGGTTTCTGAAAAGAAGCTGGTGGGTTTGAACTGCCGACTTTGGAGCTAGCAGTTCAGTGCTTATCCTACAGCACCACAAGTGAACTAAAATGCTTTCGGCCATTTTGAATCACAATTATATAGTTTACTATACAGAAAACGACAAATAAAAGAGGAGTGACATCAAATTCATACTTTAAAAGAGCATTTTAATATCTATTTTACAATGCAGTTTTGTCTGTAATAATATCCATAATCCTAGTGTGGTGCTGTAGGATAAACATTGGACTGCTAATGCAAGGTTGATGGGTTCAAACCTACCAGCTGCTCCTTGGAAACCTTGAGTCTCTATGAGCCAGAACTAATTAACAACAAAAATGCAAGGAAGACCAGTTAATACCACTATGATTCAAATTTATGCGCCAACCACTAAAGCCAGCAATGGTAAAATTGAAGAATTCTGCCAACTTCTTCAGTCTGAAATTGATCAAACATTCAGTTAAGATGCATTGATAATTACTGGTGATTGGAATGTAAAAGTTGGAAACAAAGAGGAAGGATCAATAGTTGGAAAAACATAACCTTGGTGATAGAAATGATGCTGCAGATCACATGGTAGAATTTTGCAAGATCAATGACTTGTTCACTGTAAACACTTTGTTTTTAAAAAATTGAATAACATCAGAAGTATCTATATTCATGAACCTCACCAGATGGAATTCACAATAATCAAATTGATGATGTCATTAGGAAGAGAAGATGGAGAAGCTGAATACAAGGCCAGGATCCACCTGTGAAACAGTGCTTCAATTGCTCTTATGAAAGTTCAGGGCGAAGCTGAAGTAAATGAAAACAAGTTCATGAGAACAAAAATATGACTATGAATATGTTCCATCTGAATTTAGAGACCATTTCAAAAACAGATTGATGCATTAGATACTAATGACAGAAGACCAGAAGAGTTGTGGGATGACATCAAGAACATAACCCAGGGAGAAAGCAGGCAATTAAAATGACCACTAAGGAATGGAAGCCCAAAATGGATGTCAGAAGAGACTCTGAAACTTGTGTTTGAGCATAGAAATGCTAATGTGAATGGAAGAAATAAGGAATTCAAAGGGCTGAACAGGAAATTTCAAAGGGAAGTTTGAGAAGACAAAGTCAAGAATATAATGAAATGTGCAAATTGGAGTTAGAAAACCAAAAGGGAATATAACACTCTCAGCATTTCACATGCTGAAATAACTGAAGAAAAAATTCAGGCTTTAACTTTCAGTACTGAAGGATGCTTTGGGCAAAATATTGATTGATGCAGAAAGCATCAAAAGAATTTGAAATATGCAGAATCACAGTACCAAAAATAATTGATCAATGTTCAGTCATTCCAAGAGGCACCATATGATCAGTAATTGATGATATTGAAAGAAGTCTAAGGAGCATTGAAGGCATTGGTGAGAAATAAGACTCCTGGAATAGATGGAATTAAAATGGAAAATTTTCAGCAAACTGATGCAGCACTGGAAGCACTCACTCATCTACACCAAGAAATTTGGAAGATAGCTATTTGGCCAACTGATTGGAAGAGGTCTATATTTGTGCCCATTCCAAAGAGAGGCGACCCAATGGAATGTGGAAATTATCCAACAATATCGTCAATATCACATGCAAGTAAAATATTGCTTAAATAATTAAAAAATGATCGCAGCATTACCTCAACTTGTAGCTGTCTGAAATTCAATCTGGATTCTGACAGGAATGTAATTGCTGACGTCAGATGGATCTTGGCTGAAAGCAGACAATACCAGAAAGCTATTTTGTGCTTTATTGATTATGCAAAGACTTTTGACTGGATCATGACAAGTTACAGATAACATTGTGAAGAATGGGTATCCAGAACGTTTAATTAGGCTCAGGAACCTGACCAAGAGGCAGTCATTAGAACAGAACAAGTGGGTACTGAATAGTTAAAATCAGGAAAGATGTGCATCAGCGTTGTATCTTTTCACCATACTTACTTAGTCTATATGGGGAGCATTTAAAAAATGGTTTAAAATTAGGAAAGGTGTGCGACAGGGTTGTATAGTCTTTCTTTTTACTTATTAAACCTGTATACTGAGCAAATAATCTGAGAAGCTGGGTTATATGAAGAAAAATTTGGCAACAGGATTGGATGAAGACTCATTAACAATCTGTGATATGCAGATGATACAACTTTGCTTGCTGAAAGTGAAGAGGACTTAAAATACTGATGAAGATCAAAGAGCACAGCCTTTGTTATGGATTACATCTCAATGTAAAGAAAACAAAAATCTTCACCACTGGACCATAAATAACATTCTTATCAATGGAGAAAAATTGACGTTGTCAAATACTTCATTTTTCTTGGATCAGCTATCAACACTCAATGGAAGCAGCATTCAAGAAATCAGGTGACTTATTGCACAAGACCTTTTTGAAGTGTTGAAGAGCAAAGATGTTAGCTTGAGGACTAAGGTGCTCCTGACCCAAGCCATGGTATTTTCAATAACTTCATATGCGTGCGAAAGCTGGACAGTGAATAGGGAAGACTGTAGAAGACTTGATGCCTTTGAGTTAAGGTGTTGGAGGAGAATATTGAAAATGCCATGGGCTGCCAAAAGAACCAACAGATCTGTGTTGAAAGAGCTACAGCCAGAGTGCTCCTTGGAGATCAGGATGGTCACACTTCTCTCATACTTCAGACATATTGTCAGGAGGAACCAGTCACTGGAGAGGGATATCTTCTTTGGTAAGGGTTGAGGGTCAGAGAAAAAGAGGAAGACTTCCAGCGAGATAGGTTGGCAAAGTGGTAGCATCAATGGCTCAAGCATGGCAACAGTTGTGAGGTTGGCCCAGGACCGGGCAGCGTTTCGTTCTGTTGTGCATGGGATCTCTATGAGTCAATACCGACTCGATGGCACCTAACAACAACAACAACATGATGAGCAAATAATCTGAGAAGCTGGATTATATGCAGAAGAATGTGACATCAGAATGGAGGAAGACTCAGTAGCAACCTACAGTATGCATATGATACAGCCTTGCTTCCTGAAAGTGACGAGAACTTGAAATACTAATTAAGAATTACAACCTTTAGTATGGATTACACCTCAATATAGAGAGAAGAAAGTCCTCACAACTGAACCAATAAATAACAAATGGAGAAAAGATTGAAGTTCTCAAAGACTTTGATTTGCTTGAATCTACAATCAATGCTCATGGAAGCAGCAGTCAAAATATTAAGCAGCACATTAGGAGATCTGATGCAAAAGACCTTGTTAAAGTGTTCAAGAGCAAAATTATTAGTTTGAAGATTAAGGTGCACCTGACCCAAGGCATGGTATTTTCATTTATCTCCTATGCATGTAAAAGTTGTACAGTGAATAAGAAGAATTGATGCATTTGAGTTATAAAATTGAAGAATGTTGAAAGTACCATGGACTGCCAGAAGAACAAACAAATCTGTCTTGGAAGAAGTATAGTCAGAATGCTGCTTCGAAGTGACATTGGTGCCAGACTTCTCTTGTATTTTGGCTATATTATCAGGAGGGACCAGTCCCTGGAGAAGGACATCATGCTTGGAAAAGTGGAGGGTCAGGGAAAAAGAGGAAGACTCCTCCCTCCCAACAAGATAGGCAGCTACAGTGGCTTCAACAGTGGGACTCAAACATACCAATTGTGAGAACGGTGCAGGACCAGGCAGTGCTGTTCTGTTTGATGTAGTGTTTTTGTGTGTTGGAACTGGCTGGAGGGCACCTAGAAACCACAACAAAGAACTGAGGGTCATGGACATTTAACCATGCCAATACAGTCTTTTTTTAAGTTATTAACTGAGGAAAAATGGTGTCGTAGTGGTTACGAATCGGGCTGCGAACCTTAAGGTCAGCAGTTCGAAACTACCAGCTGCTCCGCGGGAGAAAGATGAGGCTTTCTACTCCCGTAAGGATTTACACCCTCGGAAACCCTGTACAGGGTCGCTATGGGTCGGAACCGACTCGAAGGCACTTAACAACAACAACATTAAAGATATTTTAAGATTAGAAAACAAGTAGAAGTCAATAGGAGCCAACTCAGGACTGTAAAGCCTAATGATTTCTGATAGAGACTCTTACCAAATTGCCCTTGTTTGATTAGAGAAATGAGCAGGAACATTATGTGGTAGAGAAGGACACTCTGGTGAAGCTTTCACAGGATTTTTCCGCTAGAGCTTTGTCTAACTTTCTCAAAATATTCTCATAATACGCTGATGTTAACAATCTTGGCCCCTCCAGAAAGTCATCTAACATAATGCCTTGATAATCCCACATATCTGTTTCCATAACCTTTGCTCTTGACCAGTCTGTTTTGCTTTATCTGGACCATTTCCACTTCTTGGAAGCTGTGCTTTGTCTTCACGATTATACTGGTAAAGCCATGTTCCATCTTTACGTTATAAATCTTTGAAAAAAAATGCATCAGGATTTTAATCACACTTGTTTAAAATTTCCATTGAAAGCTCTTCTGTTCTCTATCGCTAATCTGAGTACAATGGTTTTGACACCCACTGACCCAAAAGTTTGCTGAATTTTTAAGTTTTCTGTTAGAATTATGTATGCTGAACCACTTGGGATGTTCAACCAGGTGTTGTTGGCTATTGTTTATGTTGTTAATCGTTAATCCTCTGAGGGCATGAACAAGATGAATTGTCTCATCACAAATGGATATGGATGGTTTGATTCTTGTCTTGGTCTTCCACATGATTTCTTCTTAAAACAAGCATTTGTAAACTGCTGATATCTATGGGGCAGATATTTTTCCTAAAGCATCAGTGATTTTACCATTCTTCTACCCAAGTTTCCCCATCAATTTGATGTCTGTTTGTACTTTAATTTTAGCAGAATTCACATTACTCTGATTCTGGCTCTTTTCAAACTGATATCTTAATTTTTATTGCCTCAAACTAGATCTTGTCCAGAAATAATTACATCAGGTTAGTACAAGTTTATTTTGGTACAAACATAATTAAAAATTTGTGCATAGTTTTTCACAATTTGAAATTTCCATGAACTTTTTGAAGATCCCTCAGATATTATATTATCAACACAGTGTGGCATTTAAACATTTTGAATTCTGCTTTTTAAAATAGAATTCATTATCCAAAATTTAGAATGAAATTTTCTAATCTTTTTATCGCTAAACCTGTTTTTTGTTTTTGAGTTAAATTTTAGGTTTCTAGGTGCTATATAGCTAGTAAAGTAAGTGAGAATAATCACAAAAAGTCTAAAATATGGGAAATGCCAAAGTTACCAAAGGCTTTAAAAAATGTGTCATTGTGAGTTAAAAAAAAATCAGTGCTTTATCATGCAGGTGTTTTTTCGGGGGGATTAGGTACACACACACAAAAACCCAATTGTTGAGTCAGTATGGATCCATGGTGATACCGTGTGTGTCAGGAGAACTGGGCTCCATTGGGTTTTAATGATCATCAGGACTTTGTTCTAAGATGCCTCTGACTTGCCTTGTACTTTCAGCCTTTCTTGAGCTGTTAACCATTTACATCTCTCAGAAACTTTACTGTATACTTGACCTTCTTTCAGGCACTGACTAGGTATATAGAGTGAGGAGACAGGTGTGATTCCAGCTAACATAAAACTTACGGTGACAATGTTTAGATCCATTTGGCCATCTCATTTTAGTCTTCCTGACTTAAAAACCATCCAACTAGTAACAACAAAAGAAGCCCTTTTCTCAGCTCTCCTATATATTCTTGGTGTGGTGACACCGTATCCTTTCTCAGATCAGACCATATATGCTAGTCACTGTTTTACTCGTCTCTTCTTTCTCTCTCTCTTTTTGGTTACTTCTCAACCTCTTCAGCTGTTCAGATAATTATCTCTATTGGATTAAGTTTTTTTTCAGACATACATCCTCCCATTCCAAGCAGTTTATCTTATGTAGAGACTTACGCAATGACATTTCTAGCTAGTGCTGATATCGTTCCATAGTACATTTCTACAAGTCTAATGTCTTCATCTATATTGAATTAGAGTTGTTTCTAAATTATAATGGTTAATAGCTTAATCTTGCTTTGCATATAAACTTCTTTTTTTGGCATTTCTCAGTGTAGTTTCTTTCTACTACCATGCAGTCTCATGTTAATTCTTTATTCAAATTAAGACCATTTCATCCATGAAGATTTTTTGAATTAACCTAACTTTTAGTGATTGTTCCTTTTTTAAAATACTTTCTTGATGCTGTCTTACACTGTGTACTTGCTTTTTATAAATGTATTTAACATGAACTGGGCATCTGCTACTTGCAAGTGACTATCTTAGGCATTGTGAATATAGCAACCAACAGCATAAATGATCCTTACTGTTGCTGTCTTAGATCTTAATCAACTTATGCAATTTCAAACAAAATTTTTGCCCACCTCTCCCCGTATGTTAATAATGATGAAGTTAAAATTGAGTCCATATTAGCAGGAAGGAGCACCGTATTAATAAAGTAGATAACATTTTAAAAAAAGATAATACTTTGCTGCTGACCAGAATACACTGATATCTATAGAAGTGAAGGTGATTATTCTGGAGCATGTGGAAATCTTTTAGAGGGTGCTGTTTTTTATTTGGATTCATTAATTAAAAAAAGAAAAGCTAGCCAAAGCTAGAGTATATGTAAAGAACACAGTGTCAGAATTGAAGAAGGATTCATTATCAACCTGGGAAATGCAGATGATACAACTTTACTTGCCAAAAGTGAAGATAACTTGGAGCATTTACAGAAGGTAAATGGCTACAACCTTTTATATGATCGATTATACCTGAACATAAAATGATGAAAATCGTCACAACTGGACCACTAAACACTATCATGATAGTGAACGAATTGAAGTTATCTCGGATTTCATTCTTCTTGGATCAGCAATCGTTACCCTTGGAAACAGCAGCCAAGAAATCAAATGACATACTGCATTTAGTATATCAGCTGCAAAAGACCTTTTAAAAGTATTTAAAACAAAGATGTCACTTTAAATGACTAAGGTGTGCTTGAATCAAGCCATAGTCTTTTCCGTTACCTTATATGCATGTGGAAAATGGACAACGAAAAAGAAGATCGAAGGAACATTGATGAATTTGAACTGTGGTATTGGCAAAAAATACTTAAGTATACCATGAACTACGAGAAGGTTAAACAAATCTGTCTTGGAGGAAGTATAGTCAAAATGCTTTGTAGACATGAGAATGGTGAGACTTCATCTTGTTTACTTTGTACAGGTCATCAGGAAAAACCAATCACTAGCAAAGGATTTTATGTTTGATAAAGGAGAGGGTCCATGAAGATGAGGGAAACCCTCTGTGAGATGAGGTGACAACATCCTGGCTACAACAATGGACCAAGACATGCAAAAGATGGTGAGGATGGTGCAGTATCAGGCAATGCTTAATTCTGTTATACATGGGTTGTCATGAGTCAGAACTGACTTGATGGCAGACTAGCAACAAATGTTTCAACACTTTTGGAAGCAGCTTTAAAAAAATCGAACGATGTGTTGCATTAGGCAAATCTGCTGCACAAGACCTCTTTCAAAGTGTTCAAGAGCAAAGATGTAAGCTTGAGAATTAAGGTGAACTTGCCCCAAACCATGCTGTTTTTAGTAGCCTCATATGCATGTGAAAGTTGGACACTGAATAAGGAAGACTGTAACTGTAGAGGAATTAATACATTTGAGTATGGTATTAATTATTGGAAAATAGCATTAAAAGTACCATGGACTGCCAAAAGAACCAACAAATCTGTGATGAAAGAAGTACAGCCAGAATGTTTCTTAGAAGCCAGGCTGGTGAGACTTTGTCATACTTCAGCTATATCAAAAGGGACCAGTACTTGGAGGACATCATACTTGGAAAAGTGGCGAGTCAGCATAAAATAAGACCCCCAACAAGATGGGTTAATAAAGTGGCAGCACCAGTGGGCTCAAACGTAACACAAATTGTGAGGCTGGCACAGGCCCTGGCAGTGTTTCATTCTGTTGTGCATTGGGTAGGTATGAGTTGGAACACACTCAATGGTAACTAACAACAATAACAAGAAATGCTTCCTTGGAAGACATTCATTAACTGTATAGTATCAATCTTCTGTAAAAGATACAAACAATCATTATTCAAGCAAATAGAAACTGTTTAAAAATATTCATTGTGCTTTGTTGTTGTTAAGTGCCGTTGAGTTGATCCTGATCCATAGCGACCCTGTACAGGATCAGTATTTATTCAGTACTATTTTCTGTGTATCATCTATAGTTCCATATGATCACAGAATGTTAAACCTTTTTAAATTTATAGCTGAAGGAACTGAGGCTAAGACAAGTTTGTTGTTGTTAGATGCCATCGAGTTGGTACTGACTCACAGCGATCCTGTGTACAACAGGACGAAACACTGCCCTGGTCCTGGGCCAAAGAAAAGTTAAGTAACTTTAATAAAGTCACTTACATGACTGAGGGAATCAGGGTTAGGGGTCTTCTAACTCCCACATCGGTGCTTTCTGTACCAGAGAACAATGCATTTGTGTTTGACACACTTTAGTCATTGGTGTATATAGTGATCAACCTAAGTTATTAAGGAAAACTAAATATTCACTGGCTTTTTGTTTTGTTTTTAATGCAGGAATTTATAGACATTTAATGTACTTCAGTGCTTTAGTGGTTTAATATCTCAGATTTTTTTATGTATGTCCAGTAAGTCTTTCCCATTTTCTTTGTTATGTTATTCTCTTTGCTTTCTTTTCATACTGCTTGAATAAGAGTGGTTGTTTTACACTTACTTGTATAGTTTTGTTTATTGAAATTAAATTTCATTTTTGGTTAAAAGAAAAAAAGAAAGGCATAGCAAAACCCGCATTCATTCCAGTTTCTAAACAAAGTAATTAATGCCATTGGTTACATTTTTCCTATTGTGTCAACATTCTGTTTTTTTCGTTTCCATTTGCTTCACTTCCCTACTTCCCAACTTTGTCATTAAATTTCTCATGGATGCTTTCAAATAGCTGTTGCCCCTCTGATTTTACACAGATATGTAGATTTTCAAAAAGAAAATCAGTACTCAGGGTGAAAATTTTTACTCTCTGGGTTAAACTGTTACTTAGTTTAAAGGTGATTTTGGTATAATTTCAATTCAGGATGTGAAGAGCAACTCAGGTCCTATATAATCTTAGAGACTTTGGTATTTTGACTTAATTTTGAATATTAGTCTTTATCAGAAGATGAATGTATTATAGGAATGATAGCCTGGTAATTATTCATAGAAACTTATTTTAATAAAATGTAACTTCCACAGCTAAAAAGTGTATCTTGATTTTTAAAAAGCTTGTTTTTATAGTTTGATATAGTATGAATTATGGAAGCACAATCTGAGCATAAATCACTGGCTAGAAACCATCAATTTTTCTACAAAAAAGAAATCATTTTCTTATTAGAATTCAGAGTTAAATTTTATTTTTAGAAACTGTATCCATTTTACATTTAGAAGAAATACAATAATATTTAAAATAATAATAGACATGTGTGGCTTCAGAAAGTTCATGGAAAAAATGGAAATGGATCTTTCCATTAACTTTTAAAAGCTCCTCGGGTATGTACAAAATATAAGGTATATAGAAATAAGCAAAATTGAAAGTTGCTGTTGTTGTTGGTAAGTGCCGTCGAGTCGGTACCAACTCATGCGACCTTGTATAGGATTTCCAAGGAGTGGCTGGTGAACTTGAACTACCGACCTTGAGGTCCAAAGCAACCTTGCAGTCCAGCATATTACAACCCACAGCACCACACCAGAACTCCAAAATTGAAAGTCCTTGGTACTAACCAAGAAGCGCAGTGGTCAACTGGACCCCTCACTGCTAACTGTGATAAGCATCAGCATGAATTCAACTTTGGGAATGTGAGACTGGATCTTGTCCTCCTCTCCCTGCTTTTCCATCTATGTTGCCAGTTGCTTATCAGTCACACGCTCTCTCAGCCCCAGCCACATGAGTTGGGACTGAGCTCATACATTACACCTTCTTTCAGAGTGCCAAGCTGGCAGGTGCCAGTTCCTGCTGGCTCCCAGTTTGCTAATTCACTGGAAGGACTCACAGCATTAACAGAGAGCATACTTTATTATGATATTGGAGAAGAATATTAAAACTACTGGGGACTGCCAGAAGAAGAAGAAGAAAAAAATCTGTCTTGGAAGAAGTGCAGCCAGAAAGTTCCTAAGAAGCCATAATGGTGAGACTTGTCTCATGCTCCGGGCATGCTTTCAGGAGGGAACCAGTTCCTGGAGTAGGACATCATGCTTGTTAAAAGAAAGGGTCAGCAAATGAGAGGAAGACCCCGTCAGGATAGATTGACATAGTGGCAGTTGGCTCAAATGTAACAATTGTGAGGATGGCTCAGGACAAGTCATGTTTCATTCTGTTGTGCATAGGATGACTGTGAGTTGAAACTTACTTGATGGTACCTAACACACACACACACACACACACACACACAGCCCATTACTTACTACAGCTATAGTACAGCCAAAGAGGATACAAACAAAAGGATGCATAGGGTATGATATTGGAGGAGTAATAGGGAAGAGCCTCTATGTCCCAGAGAGAGAGATGTTACCCTTTCCAATACATGGTCACTAACCAGGACGCTCTCTCAGTCTCAGTGTTCAGGGCCTTTATTGGCCTTACCACGAGGCGGCCCTTTATAGCATTTCTGAGGGGCATCTGGTGGGTTTGAACTACTGACCTTGTCTTAGCAATCCAGTGCTTATCCTACAGTGCCACACCAGGAGTCCATGATAGATCCCATCATATCATGCTGTGTGAAGCTTTCTCTGCATCAGGCCCCCACGTGTTCCCTCATGGTCTAGTCTTCTCCCTATTCATTAACCTTAGGTGTTGGTCTAGCTCAAAAATACCCAGAACAAAAGCCAAGTGGCTTTCAGGAAGGTGATTCAGCACCTCATATACTTTCTCCTCTCTCTGGTCTGTAGAGAGAGGGAGGAGTAAATGATGTGTAGTCTGTAATATGTAGAGATAAATGTTGCTAGCAGTTTAGTGTGTATCCTTTCACATTTATGTGTATGCACATATAAACACATACACTTGGGATTTTTATTGAACTTGCATTTATCATTGGTATGTTTATATTTCAAGAGTTCCCAACTAAGATTTCTTAAGTATAGCCATAATGTACTTGTAATACCCTGGGATACGAATTCTGATATGAGTGGGATTCTTTATTAATTTTTTTACAGTTTTTATTGTGAATTATATGATAGTTTACATGGGAGAACATTAGTTTTACGTTCATCCTATCTTATTTCATTTCATTGCAATGATTACAATCCCCTGCATGCATAATGAAACAACCAAAGGGTAAACACCACCGCAAGCCTTTATTAAATTTTAACTGATAATTTCCAATACATGAAAATGTTTTGCATGTGTGTGTGAGGAGAATGACTTTTTTGTTCCCTGCTAATTTTTTTCTTTAAATAGAAATTATGTTTAACTCTTTATGTGTCTAGTCTTCTCCCTATTCATTAACCTTAGGTGTTGGTTTCTGGGAATTACTTGTTAGCATGTTAAGTCGACATATAGTACCTTCTTCCTAGTTTTCTAAGGGTTGCTAGTGGTAACAGATGTTACATTTTATTAATGGATTTTAAAAACCTTTTACGATAATCTGTTGGGTTTTGTCTCATTTAAATTTAATAATGCAATAAATTTGGACCTAGGACCCAGGACCATATAGATAATGCATGTATTGTGGTATTTGATGTATTAATATTTTATTTATATTTGTGTGTGCATTTAAAAATAAAGTCAGTATTTTTATAATATCTTGAATTTCATTGTGGAAAGTTGGATTCTCATGTTTCACAGTTCATGGTACATTACCACCATTAGACTGCACATAGTTTAATATACTTATCAATTTTTATCGCTATTCCATTCCTCTTGCATTTTTATCTGTGTGCTTTTAAAAAACATTGATTTTCCTCAGCATGTTTTTTTTTTTTTTTTTCAATTTTAGAAAAATTTAAGTGCCGACTTGTTTCCGACTCATAGTGACCCTGTATAGGGTTTCTGTGGAGTGGCTGGTGAGCTTGAACCACCGACCTCATGTTTCAAATTGACTTTGAAATCTAACACATTAACTTGCAGCGCTGCACTGTGCTATTTTGTCTTATCTTTTTTTATATAGTAAAGATCTACCTGTGATGTTGTGTGTATATTAAGCCTGTTAATCTTAACAGTTGCATGGTACTCTGACCTTTTCATTTCCCCAGTGATGGACTCACAGATTGCTTCCATCCTCTCATCACTACAAACAGTGCTTTGATTAATTTCTTTTTGCGCATTCACTTACAGCTTTGTGTGAGAATTTCTTTGAACTGTTCATGAGTATTGGAATTGCTGGTTCATCAGGCATATGGAAAATTAATTTAAGTACTACAGATTGCTTTCCAGAATGTCTGTTCTGGTCTGTAGTTCCACTAGTAGTGAATGATTCCATATTGCTGTCAACACTTGGCATTATTTAGCATTCTACTTTTTGCTGCTAGTCTGATAAATGTAAAGCTATATCCCCTAGTTACATTAATTTGAATTTCTATAATTACCACTGAATTTAAGCATCTCTTCAGAAACTTAACCTTTTGGGTTTCCTCTTATACAAATAGCTGGTTTATATGTTTTGTATCCTATCTAAAAACATGAGATGTCTGTGTCTCTATTTATTGAAACCATCTAGATTCACAAGTTGCTGTTGCTACTTTTAGTGCTGTCAAGTTGATTCAGACTGGTAGCAACTATGTATAGAGTTTCTGAGGAGCAGCTGTTGAGTTTGAACCGCTGACATTGCGGTTAGCAGTCCAGTGCTTATTCTGCAGTGCCATAGCCAGACTCCTACTCACAAGTAGGATTGATTTTCTTTTGGAAGATAAGCTAACTATCTAACTAACTGGAAGAAATCCATATTTTTGCCCATTCCAAACACGGGAATCCAATGGAACATGAAAATTATAGAAAAATATCATTAATATCACATGCTAGCAAAATTTGCTGAAGGTAATTTAAAAATGGCTGTAGCTATAAATTAGTAGGTAACTGCTACAAGTTCAAACTTGATTCAAAAGAATACATAGAACAAGGGGTATTAATTGTTGGTGTTAGGTAGAAGCAAAGAATAACTGGAAAGATGTTTACCAGTTTATATGGTGATATTCACCTCTTTGGATCATAATGCATTTTTAAAAACATCATGAAGAATGGGAATTTCAGAACACTTAATTGTGCTCCCGTGGTACCTCTACATAGATCAAGAGGCAGTTGTTTTAACAGAGCAAGGGAATACTATGCGATTCAAACTTGGAGAAGGTCATAAGGAATGGAGAAAGGCTTGTTAATAACCTGAGATACTCAGATGACATAACCCGGCTTGCTGAAAGAGAAGAGGATATGAAGCATGTACTGATGAAGGTCAAAGACTACATACAGCCTTCTCTTTGGATTACATTTGAACATAAAACAAAATGAGCAACATCATGATAAATGCCAAAGAAATTTAAGTTGTCAAGGATTTCATTCCAATAAGCAGTTCCCATGGAAGCATCAGCCAAGAGATCAAATGATGTACTACAGAGGCATTGTTAAGTTGTTGTTAAGTGCTGTTGAGTCAGTTCTGACCCATATCAACCTCGTTGTATAGGGTTTCCAAGGAGCAGCTGGTGAGCTTGAACCACCAACCTTGTGGTTCAAACCTGCTTTGCAGTATAGTGTATTAACCTACAGTGCCACACCAGGACTCCATTACAGAGGCGGAAGTACTGAAAAAAGACATCTTTAAGGTATTAAAAAGCAAAAAAGGTACATCTGACATCAGTTTGCTTATATGTCTATGCAGCTGAACAATGGAAAAAGGTAGACCTAGGAAGAAGAATGGACACGTTCAAATATGTGGTTTTGTGAAAATACAAGGGGACTTCAAAATGTTTGTGGAAAAATTCTAATTTCTTTTAATTCTATTTTTTCCATGAACTTTTTGAAGGCCTCTCGTTTTGAGTATACCATGCATCGCCAAAAGAGTGAACAAATGTGTCATGGAAGTACACCTAGAATATTCCTTAGATGCAAGGGTGGCAAGACTTCCTTCGTCTTGCTCACTTTGGACATGCCGTCAGGAGGGTTTGGTAAAAAAGTGGGAGACCTTCATTGAGATAGATTGATACAGTAGCTTAACAACAATCACAAACTTTCCAACTATTGTGAGGATGGTTCATGACTAAGCAGTGTTTGTTAAATGTGGGGTTTCTATGAGTTGAAGTTACCTTGAAGGCACCTAGCACCACCAATAACAACTCTTTGGTAACTATTTCACAAAAAAGCAGTAAGACCGTTTGGTTTATTAAAGCTAAATAAATCTAATACTTGTAAATTAGGTTAAGATGAAGCCATTGTGATTTATATTTATATAAGGAACATCGTTTAGAATAACAGGCATTGTCTTATGTAATGAATTAAATTGTAAAAATATGTGTTCTGAATTTTACGCTCTAGAAATTGATAAAAGAAACACATATGTATACAACTTAAGTTACTTTCCTTTTTTCCTTTTGGAAATGCTATGTGTGTATGAAAACAAAGATTAAAAATATGTTTCTAGCTTGAAAACTGTTCTGTAAATCCAGGTTTGTGTTTCTCACTGCATACAGGGAGTGTCCACCTTGATGGTAAAATCAACATTGTACAGATTTACATTTCAGTCTTGCCATTCTTCCCAACAAGCTCTTCTCATTATATGCCTGTTGCCCTTGTATATTATTTATGTATGAGACAAAAGTATCATAATAAAAATAATTTTTGAAATACTTTACTGTATTTTAAGCAAAAGTTTGCCAGCAGTGTTTGTTGAAGGGATTCTCTTCCCCATTGCAAAGATTTAACCCCTTTGTTGAAGGGTTGTCTATTGCGGTTCTGTTTCGTTGCATTGGTCTATGTGTCTGTCATTGTACCAGTACCAGGCTGTTTTGATTACTGAGGTTGGAAAATGTGATACATCCCATTTTGCTGTTCTTCTTAAGTAATGCTTTAGATGTTCAGTGCCTCTTTCAATGCATGTTGTTGTTGTTAAGTACCGTAGAGTCCGGTTCTGACTCATAGTGACCCTGCACAGGGTTTCGGAGGCTGTAAATCTTTACGGGAGCAGAACGCCTCATCTTTCTCATGCGGAACCGCTGGTAGTTTCGAACTGCCGACCTTGAAGTTAGCAGCCCAGTTCGTAACCACTATGCTATCAGAGCTCCTTTTTCAATGCATATAAGTTGGAAATTAATTTTTTTATTTTTATTAAATAATGTTGTTAGGATTTATATGGAATTGTGTTATACTTATAGATCACTTTGGGTAGTATTGACATTTTCGCACTGGTAAGTCTTCCAGTTTGTGAACATGGTATGTTATTCCATTTATGTAGGTTTCTTGTCCTAGTGTATTGTAGTTTTCCTTATGTAAGTTTTTTATATCCCTGGTTAGATTTATTCTTAGATATATTATCCTTTGGGGGGGGGAGATTATTGTAAATGATATTGGGTGTTTTGTTTTGTTTTTTTCTTTTTTCTGAGTTCTCGT
This sequence comes from Chrysochloris asiatica, assembly GCF_000296735.1. NCBI lineage: Eukaryota > Metazoa > Chordata > Mammalia > Afrosoricida > Chrysochloridae > Chrysochloris > Chrysochloris asiatica. Next base: position 3,326,896 of record NW_006408542.1, on the reverse strand, counting down.
TAGTGTAGAGGAATCTAACTGATTTCCGAATTTGATCTTGTATCCCGAACCCTTCTATTAATTCAGTAAATTTGTGGAATTTCTGAGATTTTGTATGTATAGGATTGTGTCATGTGCAAATAGGGATAGTTTTGTTTCTTTACCAATTTGGATTCCCTTTATTTCCTTTTCTTATCTTAATGCTCTGGCTAGGGCTTCCAGTATAATATTGAATAAGAGTGGTGATTTGGGCATCCTTATGTCGTTTCTGTTCTTAAGGAGAATACTTTCAGTCCTCTCCATTGAGAATAACGTTGGCTGTTGGTTTTGTGTCCCAAAAACTTACTGCCATGGAATTGATTCCCTATATTGTTTCTTGGAGTCCTGGCGTGGTGTTGTGGGTTAATGCGTTGAACTGTATAGGGTTTCCTAGAAGTGAATGGTGAGTTTGAACCACTAACCTCATGGTTCAAACTGACCTTGAGGTAGAGTGCGTATCTGTGACGCCACACCAGGAGTCCGCTCTGTCCTATAGGGTGGTTATGAGTCAGAATTGACTCAGTGGCAGTGGGGTGGGGATTACATTTGGTATGAGGAAGAATAATATATATATTTAAAAATCATTAATACAATTTACTAGATTATCCTCCTTTTGAGTCTTTACATGGTTTTGTTGTACGGCAGCCAATTAGTATACTATGATTTTTTTCTTTCTTTCTGTACAACGTTTTGTTTTTCCTAGATTTAATGACTACCTCATTTTGTTTTCATAATTTAGGTTTCTATGAATTTCTTTACACATGCTTCAGTAGCCATTAGATACAAATATTTATGTGGGCAGATTTTTTTCAGTTCCCTTTTTTTCTTTTCTTGTTTTAATTTTAGAGCTCCTTGTCTTGCTGTAATGTGGAATATTTGATATCTAGGCCTAACCTAGCTGCTATTTTGGAACTTCCTTTTATCTTCCTCCATTGTTATAACTTCTGTTTCCTAGATTACATGTCTTCATTTTATTTTATCCTTTAATTTTAATAAATTAAAGTTTCTTGAGAAATAGTATATTGTAAGGAGATTTATTATGTCTGAAAATTATTGATTTGTGACATATTTGTCCTACTGTTTTCACCTGGAACGTAAGGGATAAATAGCCATTATGGTCTAAAATTTATGATGATCATACTTTGGTGTTTTTCTATTGAATATGCTGTAGAGTGGTGGATTTATTACTGTGTTCTTAGTTTCTCATTTTTGTTTTCAACTTTTTATGGTGAATTAAGTGAAGGTTTACAGAGCAGATCATCGTTGTATATTTAACAAATCATATACAAAGGAGCTCTGGTAGCGTAGTGGTTACGAATCGAGCTGTGAACCGCAAGGTCAGCAGTTCGAAACTACTAACTGCTCCGCAGGAGAAAGATGAGGCTTTCTGCTCCCGTAAAGATTAACAGCCTCGGAAACCCTGTGCAGGGTCACTATGAGTTGGAACCGACTCCACGGCGTATCACAACAACAATATTTATTACATGGTTGCAATCCCTTCCATATCACAACATCTAACAATAGTTACCTCTGTTCACTTCTAACTATTGCATTCCTCCCTGTGTCTCCAGCTACCTTTATCTTTCCACTTCTAACTCCCTCTTGTTGTACATTGCCTGTCCT
>NW_006408542.1:3298919-3325155 GCF_000296735.1 Chrysochloris asiatica | reverse complement strand
TGCTTTTTATTGTCACTTCCTGTTCTGAATTCCAGTCACTCATAAGTTATTCCTCTTCATGGTATCTCACTTAACTCTTAGACTTTTTTTGAATTTTTTCTGATTGTTCTTCTAGCATACTAGTATTGAGAGATTGACTTTTCAAATTCACTGTGTCAGGCTTTCATTGCTTTGAGTCTTCTCCTTTGCCCTTTCAATGTATTGTCCATTTCTGAGATCTTAGAAATAATCTTCTGAATTTCTAATTACAGGTTTTGTATTGTTTCGTAATTCACATTTATTTTGTCTATTTGTTCTTGTGGTCTTTTCCTGAATTCATATAAAGTTTTATTTTGTTTATTCCTTGCTTTCCTCGATCTTTTTGTCAATCTGTTGAAGGAAGCATAATATCATCCTCTTGAATTCTTTTTCAGTTAGTTTCATAACCTATTTTTCTCCAGAAATGTTTTCTATCTCTGCATTTTGGTCATTTGTTTGATCCATTCTCTCTTGTTTGTGCATGTGAGCTAAAATTGTCTGTTGTTCTCAGGGCATTGTGGGGTTGTTATATTTGTAAAAACGAACAGTGCAGTTGTTGGACCCGGAGAGGAGAAATCTCTAGTGGGCTCCTGAAATTCAAGGAATTCCTGAGGTGGTTGTGGAAGGGATGTGACAGCAGAGTTCCTGGACCTAGATGGAGTACCTATTGGTCTCGGTACTATCTATACTCATGGCGCTCAATCCAGAAGTTCATGGGGGCCCTTGATGGAGCTGGTTTCAATATCTGTTAGGACCACTGAGAACTTGGTTATTGCTTATATGGTGTGGCACTGTGAGCTAATGTGTCAGACTGCAAAGTAGTTTGAACTGCTAGGTCGGTGGTTCAAGCTCACCAGCTGCCCCTTGGAAAGCCTATACAGGGTCGTTATGGGTCGGAATTGGACTCAGTGGCACTTAACAACAACAACAGTTGTGGCTCTACAGGTTTTGTAGGTGTGGAGCCAAGCATACCTGGGTCTAGGGACCAAAGTTGCACACCAAAGAGAAGCAGCTGGCCCCCAATCACATGGCTCTGAACTCCTGGAGAGTCGGGTCTGTACTGGGGGTGGATGAGGGTGGGAGCTGGCCATACCTTTGGTCACCAGGGGAGTATGAGGAAAAAGAAGAAACTTTTGCACTTTTCTTGTCATCTTCAAAAATCTGCTCTGCCATGCGCCTCTCTGCTGCCAAAGCTGCTCACATGATGGTTGAACTGCACCTGGCCAACTGTTCACCAGTCTGTCTCCCTCTCGCTGCCCCTGCTTACCCTCTCCTCTCAACAAGCACTCCATTCAACCTCTCTAACCTTTCTCTTTAAGTTCAGGGTGCCAGAAATTTCATCTGTGTCTGTTTTATTTGGTCTCTCATCTCTTTTTGTAGAGTCTGTGTAGTGCATCTGCCTAGTCCTTTGTGTTGCCAGAAGTCCCAGTTCTGTGCTTTTTTTTTTTTTTGTCAATTAAAAAAAAGTTCTTTGATGTTACTCTTGTTAAATGCCACTGAGTCGGTTCCAACTCACAGTGACCCTGTACAGGATTTCTGAGGAGTTGCTGACGAGTTTGAACTGCTGATGAGTTTGAACTGTAGACCTTGCGGTTCAAACCAACTTTGTAGTCTAGTGCTTATCCTACAATGCCATTTTCTCAGGTCTCTCTTTCTGGAACCTCTGTTAATTGAATGGTAGACTTTTTCATTGTTTTTTTCATATTTGCCTGAAACTTTTTTGTCTCTCACCCTATTGTTCTTTTTAGAATATTCTTTACTTTATCTTTTAATATATTCTTTTTCTGTTTATGGGGGAGGAACAGTTCAGAAAAGAAAGAATGATTGTACAACTTGAAGAATATAAACAGTGTCCCTATACTATTTTTAAGTGCATAATAGAAACTGTTGGAACAGTTGTATATTTTTCTTTGTATATTCTCAACAACAACAAAAAACAACTTTATTTTTTAATTTATAAGACGGATCACTTTAAATTTAGTGACAGGTAGCTGTTGGTAGTCACTGGAAAGTGCAGCTGTGGAGGGTTTAATAAAGTAAAGGAAGGCACCTACATTGACATCACAAAGAAGGGTGCTTGCTAGGGGTGTGGATCACACTGGGTGACACTGTCTATAAAACAACTGCCTATAAAATCATTATGCAGTGTGTCAGCAGAAATTTATTATCTTTTAAAAATACTAATAGTTTTGTATTCAGAGCAGTAAAGTATTTTTTAGCCTAGCTTACATGTATCAGTAGAAGTTCTGGTGTGGCACTGTGGGTTAATGCGCTAGACTGTAATGCCATTTGAACTGCAAGGTCAGTGGTTCAAGCTCACCAGCTGCTCCTTGGAAACCCTGTACAGGGTTGCTATGGGTCAGAATTGACTTGATGCCACTTAACAATGACAACAACAACATGTATCAATAATCTGGACATTAACCTGGTGTGGCATTGTAGGATCAGCACTGGATTACAAACCACAAAGTTGGCAGTTCAAATTCACCAGCTGCTTCTTGGAAACCCTGTACAGGGTCACTATGAGTTGGAATCGTTTCAAAAGCACTTAACACCAACAACATGTATCAATATACCTGCAAGTCTTAAACTCTGTGCTAACTTACTTTTTGAATTTTTGTGTGTTATGTTAAGAGTTGTCATTACTACCCAATTTTAGTGACTGTGGATTCCTGTAGCATCAGCACTGGACTGTGAACCACACGGTCAGCAGTTCGAACCCACCAGCTTTTTCTCGGAAACTCTGTAGAGGGTTACTGTGAGTCAGAACTGACTTGACGACACTTAACAACAACACAGTGACTGTGCTTCAGATCACATGGTTTCATCTGTACATGCTGCCAGCACGTGCTGTTGTTTTTTTTTTGCTGCCATTGTTTTTATAGTCCCTGATTTCTTATATAGTTGTCAAATTTTCTGGTGTTTCAGCTATAATCTTATAGTAATTGTATTTGTATTTGTGAGCCTATATAACTGACCTTTTAAATAATGAAGTAGTAATCAAAGAAAATGGAGAAAATTTTTAAAAAAGGTTTTTGCCCAGTTACTAATACTGTTGTAACTAATAACGTAATTTACTGTATGAAGATTTCATAAAACACTTTTCTTGTTATTGTTATTAAGTACCTTGGAGTCGGTTCCGACTCATAGCGACCATGTACAGGGTTTCCAAGGTTGTAAATCTTTACGGGAGCAGAAAGCCTCATCTTTCTCCCGCGGAACAGCTGGTAGTTTCGAATTGGTGACCTTGCGGCTGACAGCCCGATTTGTAACCACTATGCTACCAGAACTCCTTAATTTTGTTGTTAGGATTCATATAATCTGGTGTGGTGCTGCGGGTTAATGTGCCAGACTGCAAAGCCATTTGAGCTGCAAGGTTGGTGGTTCAAGCTCACCAGCTGCTCCTTGGAAACCCTGTGCAGGGTCGCTATGGGTTGGAACCGACTCGATGGCACTCAACAACTACATTCATATAATCTAACAAATACCACATTTAAGAAATTTACAGCTATATTTATCACTATTTTTCTTTGATAAAATTTATAATAAACTTTGTGGCACCATAGGAAAAGTACTGGACCTCACCAGTTGCTCCTTGGAAACCCTATACCCGGTCTCTCTGTGAGTCAGAACTGACTAAACGGCGCTTAACAACAACAAAGATCCTGTTTCATCTGGTACCAGAGAAAGTCTATGGTGGTGATAGGGACACCATGAGTTACTGCCTGAGTGACACCAACCCTAATGACGCTACTGGAAGATATTACTGATTTTTGTTTGTGTGGTAGCCATAATTCTGAACCATGTTCCCATGACCCAAGTGACTTATTTATTCTGTGTTTTAGGGTGACACACACAAGCCTGCTAAAAACTGAGTACTATTAACAATCCAGTTGGCACCTGTCACATTAGATTGCAGTGATAGGGAAGACCAGGTTACACAAGACTGTAAGGATCTACACTCCAAGTTCAAGGGGTTTTGCCTCTTTAGTCCTACACAGTTTGGTTAATCAACATTGGTCCTTCTGTGGGTTCCCAGCTTCCACTTTTTGTCTTCTCCCATTACTAATTCTTTTTCAAAAAACTATGTATTCTGTTGTTATTGAGGATATATATATATATATATATAACATATGCCATTTCAGTGTTTCCTACATGTATGTTCTCTGACATTGATTACATTCTTTGAGCTGTATAGCTATTCCTCCCCTTTTCTGAGTTGTTCCTCCTCCACTAACATAAGCATACTGCCTCATAGGATCCTATCTAAACATGCAATTTGCTCTTGTCAGTTTGATTCCATAAAGATGTGTCTTAAAAGACTATATTGTAAAAGGCAGGCATTTTTTTGCTAATTAAGCTAACCTGTTTGGTTGTAGTAAGACTTCAGGGAATATTTTTGTTTTAAGGTTTAAAGATTGTCTTAGAACTATAGTTGGGGCTCATCCAGCTTTCATAATAGCCCTAGAAAGTCTGGAGTCTATGGATACTTGAAATTCTGTTCTATGTTCCCCCCTTTTGGTCAGGATTTTTCTGTAGAACCTTTGATCAAATGTTCAGTTTCCTTAGATAATTTAAAGCAAAACAAAACAACGTTAATAGTGCCTTCCTCTAGTGCCGCAGGATGCCACATGATTATTTGCATTTAAGGTAATCAAAAGTAAATTTAATAAGTTCTTCAGGCTCACTAGTCACATTCAAGCACTCAGTGGCTACTGGCTACTTACTGTATTAGACAGTACTGATATTAGAAAGTTTCCATTATTGCAAAAAAGTTTAGTTGGGCAATGTTGTTTTAGAGTTTTATGATTTAAAAAAAATCTTTTTTTGTATACTGAATTAATACTAATTTATTATTTGTCACTTTTGTGGATAACATGTTTAAGTATCTATTGTTAATAAGATAGTATCATGTGAAAGAGATGTTTTAGAAGAAGGTGAACAGAGGAAGGAGAGTTACCATTGTCTCAGGTTTGGTCTTCTGCTGTGTAAAGTTCAAAAATTAACTTTGTATTTTCTCCCTTAGTGCTTCAGTTTCTGGGGGAATTGAGGCTTATTAACGAAGTTCACAAGAGATTTAGTTTTTTGAGCTTTGATTTGACAGCAAAGGAGCCAGAGCTTGAGTTCATATGGAAAAGCCAGTAAACTATCCTTGTTTTATGTAGTGTTGTTGTTAAGTGCTGTCAAGTCAGTTCTGACCCATAGCAACCCTGTATAGAGTTTTCAAGGAGCAGCTGGTGAGCTTGAACCACTGACCTTGTGGTTCAAACTGACTTTGCAGTCCAGAGCATTAACCCACAATGTGCCATGCCAGGATTCCTTATATAGTGTATATTTGTGTAAGTACTTGTAGGTAGATAGCTGCTGTACAGTTAACTCCGACCCATGGTGTCCGTATATGCAGCAGAACAAAAGGTTGCCCGGTCTTCATAATCTCTGGCATGCTCAGGTTGATTGTTGCAGCTGTTGTGCCAATCCATCTCCCAAGCATCTCCCTTGCCTCCTCTTTAGCCCTCTTCTTTGCCAAATATGATGCCCTCTTCTAAGGATTGATCCCTCCTGGTGATGCATCCAATGCAAGTGAGTTGGACATTGTTCATTTATGACCTACAAGGTTTTCACTGGATAATTTCAGAAGTAGATCTCTGGTGTTTCTTCCTTGTTTGTCTTTATTTAGAAACTTTGTCGAAACCTGTCCACTGTAGGTGACCTTGTTGATGTATGAAATACTGTGACATAGCTTCTAATATCACAGCAACATGCAAGCCATCCACCATGTGACAAACTGATAGTCCAGAGACCCTAAAAATTCATGTTATCCAGTAATACTGCATCTCCCTTGCTAATGTAGTACTAAGTAAGCATGGGGAAATTCTCGTAGTCCATTTCAATTTTTATATTGACCACTGAAACTTTTCTATTCCACATCATTGCATTTAAAAAGTTAGATTATAATAAAAATGGCTAGTTTTATCCTAGGACTCCTGGTGGGGCCCTGTTGGATCAGTACTGAACTGAGAACGGCAAGATCAGAAGTTCAGACCCACCAGCTGCTCTTCAGAAACGCTGTACAGGGTAGGTATGAGTTAGAACTGACTCAACAGCACTTAACAACAACAACAATTATATTCTGTTGTGTTTGTGTGCCATCTAGTTGATTCCGACTCATAACGACCCTGCATAGGGTTTCTGAGAGTGACTGGTGGGTTTGAACTGCCAACTTTGTGGTTATCAGTATAGTGTTTATCTTATAGAGTCACACACGAGGGCTCAGTTGTATCCTGGCTCTCAAGATACGCCTTTGCTACCATGCCTGAATTTGAACTTCCCAGTGTCTGTAGGTGCTATACTTATCAATCATTACTTAAAATTGAGTACTATTAACATAGTAAGTTGATTTTATTGTTGTTGTTGTTGTTGTTATTTTAGGAATGTGACCATTTGTCCTCTATTTAATGGAAAAAAATAAAAGGACTGATGCTGGATTTTATTGATTTATTTCCTGCCACTTTTCTAAATTCATACATTATCATTTTAAAACGTTTTATAGTATTAAAATATATGTAACAAGATACATGCCATTTGAACTATTTAAAAATTCAGTGCCATTAATAACATTTACCATGTTGTATAGCTATTATTTCCAAATGTTTTTCATTAACCCTTAAACATTAAGTACCACTTCCCTCATCCTAGTGGTATCCACTAGTGAACTTTTGTCTACTCTAGATATTCATGTAAGTTTGATCATATAATTTTTATTCTTTTATGTATCAGATTTTTTCAGTTAACATGATGCTTTCAAAGTTTGTCCAAATTGTAGGAAGAACCAGAATTTTATCTCTCTATGGCTGAATAATAAATATTCCATTGTCTGAATATGACATTTTATGTTAAAAAGCACATTTTGTTACATTTTTGGTGAAAATTTACACAGCAACAAATAGGTTTTCCTTGTAACAGTTCCTATACTACTGTTCAGTGATGTTAGTTTACATTCTTCACTGACCCTCTACTTTACCAAGCATGAGCATTATTTCCTTTGTAGTTGTTCTGTTGCTATTAATCTGGTTTCCCTGACCACTTCATCTGTGCTTTAGGGTAACTGTTGATTGTCCGGTCTCCTATAGATTTTATTTTAATTTTTAAAAGAGCTCATCATTCATTGGTTATGTTGTTTATTTCACGACTCAGTATGTTATTTAGTTGAAAGGTGACCTTTGGGAGTGGTTTCAGTTCAGAGTTCTCTCTGGGAGATAGATAGTCTTGGGGGTTACTTTAGTCACAAATCGTTCACTAAGTCTAATTTTTTAAAAAAATCTATCACAATCAACTTCATTGGAACTCTGTAAACTAACCAAAAGCTTGCAGCAACCCAGGGTATGTTAATAATAATAAAAAAACAACAACAGACTAAATCGCAGTGAAGTGCAGAGTTTTGTGGGGTTTTCATTTAATCTGAATGATTAGCTCAAAGAGTTTGGCATTATTTCATCTACCTTGAATTCCTCCACTGCTGAGGTGGTTTCCAAGGGGTATGGGGATTATTAAGGACACTTACAGGCAAGTATATTTAGTCACCGTTGTTTAGAGCAATACATAAACTGTTGGAGCAAATAATAATTAACCAAAAAGCTTGGGAGGGAAAGCTGGGGGTAAAATGCTTGGGGAAATAGAGCAAAGCTCAGGCATATTCTTGAGAATCTAGGAAGTCACATGCATGTCTAGACTTTGCACATGCTCAGGGGAGACCCGGGGAGGCATTGAGATCTTAGATTTGGTTGAGCTTCATTCTGCACAGAAGCAGAAAGTAAAGGCTTATAATAATCAAAATGTCCAATTTTCAACAACCATAGCAAAAAAATTACAAAGCATGTAAAGAAACAAGAATGTATGGATTATATAGAGAGTTAAAAAGCAAATTATAGAAACTGCCTGAAAAGCTCAGACGTTGGCCTTAATGCAAAAAACTTTTAATCCGCTATTTAAAATATATCCCAAAAGCTAAAGAAAATTATTCTCAAAGAACTAAAGGGAACCATGAAAATTGTTGTTGTTGTTAGGCTCTGTCGAGTCTGTTCTAATACCTAGCAACCTTGTGTACAACATAGCGAAACGCTGCCCAGTTCTGAGCCATCCTCACAGTTGTTACGTTTGAGCCCATTGCTACTGCCTCTGTGTCAATCTGTATCATTGGGGGTCTTCATCTTTTTCACTGGTCCTCTGTCAGGCATGATGCCCTTCTCCAGGGACTAGTCTGACTTTCTTAAAAACATATGTTTTGTTCTACATTTTCTTCCCATTCTGTCAGACACTATCTATTTTGTCCCTGAACAGAACAGTTGTAGTGGTTGTCAGGCACCATTTAGTTCTTCTGGTTTCAGGGTAGATGAGTCTGTGGTTCATGTAGACTATTAGTCTTGTTATTCTAGTTTCTTCTTTGAGTGTTTGGTTTTTGTGATTGACTTATTTCACTTAGCATCATATCCTCCAGATTCATACATGTTGTGTTTTGAGAACTCATTGTACTTTATGACTGTTTAGTATTTCATTGCATGTATGTACCACATTTAATTTATCCATTCATCTATTGAGGCTCTTACGCTGTTTTTATTCTTTTGCATGGTGGTGATTGGTGGTTATGTGCCATGGAGTCAGTTCTGACTCATAGTGACCCTGTATAGGGTTTCCAAGGCTGTAGATCTTTACAGGAGCAGAAAGCCTCATCTTTTTTCCTGCAGAACTGCTGGTAATTCCAAACTGCTGACTGTGAGATTAGTAACGTGACTCTGCCACTATGCTATCAGAGCTCCTTACAGGTTTTCATATGTCTGTTTCTGTCACCAGTTTTAGGTCTTTTGAGTTCATACCTAGGAGTTGGATCGCTGGATCATTAGGAAACTTAGCGTTTCTTATTTTTTAATTTTTGGAGGACTTGCTATGCTGTTTTCCTCAAAAATAGTTTTGGTATAATTTTCTATTTCCATCAGCAGTATCTACTGGTTCTAATCTCCCTACTTCTTTGAACCATGTTTGTTATTTTCCATTTTCTTGGTCAGTGGCATTTAGCAGGGTTGAGATAGTATTTCATTGTAGTTTTGATTTGCGTCTGTGGTGCTGTGGATTAATGTGCTGGACTGCAAAGTTGGTTTGAACTGAAAGATTCAAGCTCACTTGCTGCTCCTTAGAAACCCTATACAGGGTCACTGTGAGTCAGAACTGACTCAATGGCACTTAACAACAAACAATAATGGCTAATGATTGTAAGTACCTTCTCATGTATTTGTGTTTGAATGTCCTCTTTGGTGAAATGTTTGCTCATGCCTTTTTTGCCCAGTCTTTAATTGGGTAGTTTATCTTTTTGTTGTTGTTCATCCATTCATGTGTTGGTGGACATAGTGGTTGTTTCTACTGTTTGACTTTTGTGAATAGTGCTGCAGACCTGAGACTTAGTATATGTTTGTTCAAATCACTGCTTTCAGTGATTTGGGATATGTATCTAGAAGTGAAATTGTTGAATCATAAAGTAATTCTTTTTTATGAGGACTCATGGAACTGTTTTTCACATTGGCTTGCGATAGTATGCATTCTTCCAAGCAATAGGTGGATGAGGGTTTCTGTTTCTCCACATCCTCTACAACATTTGATATATTTCTGAGTGGTCATCTAGGTGAATGTGAAATGGTAACTCATAGTAAATACGGTTAGCATTTCCTTAATGATTACTCAAGGAACTCTGGTGGTGGTGATGGTTAAGTGCTTGATTGCTAACTGAAACTCACCAGCTGTTCAATAGGAGAAAGATATGGCAGGCTGTTTCCATAACGTTTACAACCTTGAAAGCCCTGTGGGACATTTCTCCTTTGCCCTTATAGATTGCTGTCATTTGGAATCAGCTTGACAGCAGTGAGCTTTGGCTTGGGTTTTATGATTAGTCATGTTGAGCATGTTTTCATGTGTGTATTACTTAAATTTGTTTATCTTTGGAGAAATGTCAATTCTTTTACTCACTTGTTAATTGATGCTTGGCCTTTTTGTTGTTGACTTGTAGGAGCTCATGTATGATCTTTTAAATTTTCCAGTTTGCATGGATATTCTACGTGTATTGTCATTCTGTTTGAAAACATGAATTATTTTCCATTTGTTTTTGTCTTCTTGAATAATTGAAACACATAAATGTGTAATCATTTTTTGTTATTTTATTAATGGAATTGCTGCTACACCATCTTAGATCATCTTGGGGAAGAACTAGTGTACCTCTAAAGAGTTCTAGTGGCGTAGTTGTTATTAGTCGGGCTGCTAACTTAAAGTCAGCAGTTCGAAACTACCAGTGGTTCCGTGGGAGAACGATGAGGCTTTCTGCTCCTGTAAAGACTTTGCAGCCTTGAAAACCCTTTGCAGGGTTGCTACAAGTTGGAATCGACTCCGCAGCACCAACATTGTACCTCTTGTTTAAGCGTCATTATGACTTGATTTTAAGTAGAAAAAAACAGTTTGTGTATCAAAATGTGCTAGATCAATTATATACATTATTTACTTTGATCTTTACAGTGCCACTATGAATATGGGAATATTATCCCCTTTTTACTAATGTTGTTGTTGTTCTAAGTGCCTTCAAGTCGATTCCGACCCATAGCGACCTTGTATAGGGTTTCCGAGGAGGAGCTGGTGAGTTTGAACCACCAACCTTGCAGTTCAAACGGCTTTGCAGTCTGGTGCATTAACCCACAGCGCCACACCAGAACTCCTTTTTACTAATAAGGATATGAAATATTAGGAAGACCAAAATGAGTTTTTGAAAGACTGGATGTTGAAATTTATTTAATGCACTTTTGGAATCCATTTGACTTCTGTCTCGTTATTATCATCAGGTGCATTAAGTTGATTCCAACTAATGACAACCCCATGCGTGCAGAGTAGAACTGCTTCACAGGTTGTTTTGTTTTGTTTTTAAGGCTGTGAGCTTTTGGAAGCAGATGGCCAGACCTGACCTGTCTTCTGAGATATCTTTTTGTGGGTTTGAACCTCCAATATTTTGGCTACTATTCTAGTGTTTGTGCCAACCAGGGCCCCCTCTGTTAAGTGTTATAGAATGTTGTTATTGTGTGCCATGGAGTTGGTTTTGACTCATAGCAACCCTGTAAAGAGTTTCTGAGGCTTTAAATCTTTGCTGGAACAGACTCATCTTTCTCCCGTGGTGAGCTTAACATGTACCTTACAGTTTAGTTCAGTGCTTTTTGTGTATAATACTAATAAGATAATTAATTACACGAAAGGGCTGTGTTAGCTACAGTGCAAAAGCTAGCAATTATTCATTTCTTAGAATTACCGTATTTATCTGAATTATTAGGTACAAAGCAGCCTGAGACACTGGAATGATTAGGAGCTGTGGTGAGATAGAATGACAACACAGTGTACTTCTGTGCAATATTGACATTATTAAAAACAGGAACTATGACACACTTAGGATACAGGTTTGTGCTGCTGGTTTTATTTTCATTCATATATTAGAAAAACAGAGCATTGCTTTGGTTCAGATTATTTTTGCAAGAACAAAAATAGTTTAACACCCATTCAAAGAGATCCTTTGGAATTAAATTTGAGCAAGCAGACATTTTACTGACTCAGATTTGATAAGCAAAAGATAAAGGATGATTATATAAAAGTATTATAAATCTGGAAAAATAAAGCATTCATCAAAGTGTAACTTGCATAGAAAAATTCATTTATAACATAATATTTTGTTGTTGTTACGGGCTATCGAGTCGGTACCAACTCATAGCGACCTTAAGCACTGTAGAACGAAACACTGCCCGATCCTGGGCCAACCTCACTATTGTTGCCACGCTTGAGTCCATCGATGCTGCCACTTGGCCAGTCCATCTCTTTGGGGATCTTCCTCTTTTTCTCTGATCCTCCACCTTACGAAACATGATATCCTTCTCCAGCGACTGGTCCCTCCTGATAAAATGTCCAAAGTATGAGAGATGAAGTTTGGTCATCTTGGCCTCTAAGGAGCACTCTAGCTGTGTTTCTTCCAAAATGGATCTGTTGGTTCTTTTGGCAGCCCATGGCAGTTTCAATATTCTCCTCCAACATGGCTTGGGTCAGGGGCACCTTAGTCCTCAAGCTGACATCTTGGCTCTTCAACATTTAAAAACGTCTTGTGCAGCAGATTTGCCTAATGCAGTACGTCGTCTGATTTCTTGATTACTGCTTCCAGGAGTGTTGATGGTTGATCCAAGAAGAATAAAGTACTTGACAACTTCAGTCTTTTGTCCATTGATAGAATGTTCTTTATTGGTCCAGTGGTGAGGATTTTTGTTTTCTTTACATTGAGTTATAATCCATACCCAAGGCTGTGCTCTTTGATCCTCATCAGTAAATATTTTAAGTCCTCTTCCCTTTCAGCAAGGTTGTATCATCTGCATATCTCAGGTTGTTAATGAGTCTTCCTCCAATCATGATGCCACGTTTTTCTTCATAGAACCCAGCTTCTTGGATTATTTGCTCAACATACAGGCTGAGCACACCTTTTTTAATTTTAAACCATTCAGTGTTTCCATGTTCTGTTAGAACAGCTGCCTCTTAGTCCAGGTACAGATTCCTCATGAGCACAATTCAGTGTTCCAGAATACTCTACCTTGCATTGTTGTCAAAGCTTGTCATGATCCACACAATCGAAAGCCTTTGCATAGTCAATAAAGCACAGGCAAACATCTTTGTGATATTCTATGCTTTCAGCCAAGATCCATTGGACATCAGCAATGATATCCCTCGTTCCATGGCCTCTTCTGAATCCGGCTTGAACCTCTGGAAGTTCTCTGTCAATATATAGTTTGCAGCCATTTTTGTATTACCTTTAGTAACTCTTTACTTGCATGGGATATCAAAGAGATTGTCCGATGATTTCCACGTTCCGTTGGGTCACCTCTCTTTGGAATGGACACAAATATGGATCTCTTCCAATCAGTCTGCCAGATACTTGTCTTCCAGATTTCTTGGCATAGATGAGTGAGTGGCTCCTGTGCCGCCTCACTGTATTGAAATATTTCAGTTTTTATTCCATCAATTCCTGGTGCCTTGTTCTTTGCCAGTTCCTTCAATGCACCTTGGACTTCCTCCTTCCTCTTTGCTCCCAACCTTTGTATTCCAATCACCAGTAATGACCAATACATCTTGATTGCTTGTTTGATCAATTTTAGATTGAAGAAGTTGGTAGAATTCTTCTGTTTCATCCTCACTGGCTTTAGTGGTTGGTGCATCAATTTGAATAATAGTGGTATTAACTGGGCTTCCCTGTAGGCGCATGGATATTATCCTATCACAGATAGTGTTGTACCTCATGATTGATCTGGATATGTTCTTTTTGACAATGAATGCTACACCATTCCTCTTCAATTTGTCACTTCCCGCATAGTAAACCACGTGGTCTTCAGATTCAGAATGTCTATTTCAGCGCACTAATGCCAAAGATAATGATGTTTATGCATTCCATTTCATTAACATAATATAGGACATTTTTATATTTGAAGTTTGTCTTTTCCAAGATATGCTCTTGCTCTTGCTCCTAGTGAAAGTTCTCACTGTTTAAAGGAGAAAAAAACATGTTTTTTTACCCACCAAGTTGATCCTCTAAAACCCTACACAGGGTCGCTATGAGTCAGAAGCAACTCATCAGCACATAACAACAGTAAAGATGAATAGCAGAGGACAGTAGTTAAAAGATGCCCAAGTATTGTATATTCCAAAATATTGAACAGAATATTAATAGTTAATAATTTTAAAATCTGATGTTAGAAAAAAATGGTAATAGGACAATTTTCTTTATGAAAATAAACGCAAATAGGCAACACCAAATAGACGCAAGACCTACTTCAGTACTAAGTGACTAAGCTGAAAACCAAACCAGGTCTACACCTTTGTTGCCTTTGAAATAGTTTTTGTTTTTTTGTTTGTATAGCCTTCTCATTCCTTAATTTTTCAAAACTTTATTATATTTATTAGTATGTTCCTTTGAGTGATGAAGTTAGTTTTTACTTCCCTCTTGAATATTTATCTTTAAAAATATTTTCAAAATATGCTTTCTAGATTTGTTAAAATGCTCACTGCTGTGGTAGGTCCTTCAGATGTTTGATCGCAATGTGTTTCATTTTCATTGACTGGGTTCCACTTTTGTTTGCTCCCTCTTTTTTTTTTTTTTTCTATTTTCCTTATAGAATCATTTACTAGTAATATAATTCTTTTAAAGAATTTCTTCCTCTTGCTGTCAGTGAATATTTTGCAATCACTCTTGTTACAGTTTATAAGTTTCTTTTCTGAACTATCATTCATTTATTTACAAATGTGAACACAATTACTTCTGTGTACCAAGGCTGTACCCCATCCCTCCCCCCCACCCCCATCCCCAGCATCTTATGTCTAAACAAAAATGAATTTTGTCTTCCTCAACTTGTTCTGGACTTTGTTTTTATCAAAATATACTATTATGTTGACCTAGAAAGTTCTGTAATCACAAGTCATGAGCGAAACTTAAATACGTAAGAACACAGAATGATTATTTCAGAAGACTTTTAGAATACTCTTTATATTTGTCTGAAAGTTTGGTAGTAAAATGAAAAGTATTAACAAATACTGGAAGAAGCGAGAGCTTATAACCTGAAACAGAATGGCATTTATGGGGCAGGTGTAGTAACATCAAGCAAGAACAGTCTAATTAAATGGCATATAATCCACTGGTTGACCAAGTTTATCTTGGAACTAAGAATTTGAATAGCATAGTGTCCATCTGTACCATTACCTTCCATTTTTCTTAGGTATACCTTTTCAGATTTTTTTTTAAAGCTGACTTCTCATCATATTGAAAGATTATTTACTAGTCATTTACATGTGCATAGTGTTAAGTCCTGTTATACTGTAAAATTTTAATCTCTGTATGTAGTATCAGGTCATTTACAGAATGATTTTAATGAAAATCAAATGATGTTTCAATCACTTAGTCAGCTTTAACATTTCATAGACTATAATTAGTGTTTTGAGTATACATTTCTCACTTAATGTCGCATAGTTTGATTATAATTTTGTGGCATTTGTCATTAAAGTAAATGGTTATAGTAGCAGGGAGAACCCCCCCCCCCCAAAAAAAAAAAATATGGACAACACAACCCAAAAATTTTGGTTCTACTGTTAGTGAAATAATTGTGTTTTGTTGTCAAAAGAGTGTCGTAGACAACTGGTTGTTTATACTGGAGATAGAATGTAAGCAAACAAGATTTTGTCTAAATATGGAGGAAAGGGAAAAGAAAGGCTTTCGTGTCTTTCATTAAAGGGATTAGAGTTTTTGAATAGAGTTTTCATTGTCAGTTGAATGAAGGTATACAGTACAGAGCATCAGTTTTACATCCAACAAATCATATACTAGGAGTTTTAGTTTATGACAATTGTTTTTTATACTTCAAGTTTGTGTCATGTGGTCTTAGATTTCTCCTTTTGCTGTCAACTGAAATTTTACCTTTTGAGTCCAATAACATTAAATAACCACCTCCCCCACTTAAGTACCTGGAGGCACCCCACTCTACAAGCAAGCTTCCTACCTAAAGTTACTCAGCTTTACTTGCTCTGTGGGCTGGGAAGTCCACCCACCGATCTGTCTCATCCTCTCGTTTCTTGGTTCTGCAGCTGCTGCTCCTTTGCTACTGCTCTGGTGTTAATGACTTTCTTTCCCTGGGTTGAGGAGATTGAATGCACAGGGGTGTTGGGGTCCAAAGAACCTGCTCCACTCCTGGCTCTTCTTGATGGTAGTGAGATAGCTATTTTAAACCCATGCTAGGGTTTCAGGGTTTTACAGTTACAATTAACTTTGTTATCCTCCGTCACCTTGTCTTACCCTGACCCAGCAGAGCAGAAACGTTGTTTGGTGAGAATTATAGGCTATGTCTAAAAGATACATTAGATAATTTACAACACCTTAGTTCACCCTCTGTCTCTTCTAGTGATTGTCACTTTCATACATGATGGGTTAACTTTCACCATACCATTTTAACTGTAAGTACACCCATGAAACCTTGTAAATCAGCCACCTCATGCTTTTATTCCCCCACCCCCATTTTAGATGCCCAGTTTCTGAATTGCCTGCCTTTATTAACCCGGTACTCTCAGGAGACAAGCATGTAACACACATCAAAACTCTGTTATTACTGTATTATGTTATAGTTGTCTTAGTGTATCTGGAAGTGTTTCTTTAATGTGTTTTATGCATAAAAATGAACACTATATAATAAACAAACATTTGACAAACTGCTGTTACATATGAACTGTACCTAATTGTTCTGATTTATGTACAGAGTTGACTTTAACACAGAGATAGGCATGGAAGTCATTCATAACCAGGAATTGCTTGTATATGTATATAATACATTTGCACAGCATCCCAAATAGCGTGTTATTTCACAGAATAGATTGTAGATATTAAGTTACACAAATTTTATATTTAAACAAACAAAATAACAGTTACAGAATTCAGAAGGCAGGAAGGTGCAGAGAGATGGGCAAATAGAAGAGAGAACCCAAGGAGGAAGGAAGTGAGAAGAATGCTATGGAATTGAGAGGATTGTGACTAATGTCATGAAAAACCACCCAAACCCAAAACTGTTTAAACTCTTGAGTGGGAAGCTAATTGGCTCTGTAAACTTTCACCCAAACCACAATAAAACACACACAAAGCAAAAAAACACAGCCAAGTTTATCAACTTGTGATCCCATGCATTACAGTGTAAGCCTTCATTTCATAGAGTTTCCAAGGTTGTCATCTTTTGGAAGCAAGTTACTTTCTGCATACACACACTCAGTAGTAAGAAAATAAGATTTCAAACAAGGGGGAGACTTTTGTGGATGTGGAATATATATAAGTATATAGACACACTTGACATTATTCGTGGTTACCATTGTTTGAAAGCCACTTAAGAAGACTGTGTTAAGGCAATGGCAGGATCCAAAGTTTAAATACATGAGTCCAGATTAACACCAAGCATTTGCATCTCAAAATATAAAGGCAGTAGTTCTAAAATATTATTTAAAAAACCAGACAGACACAGTTTCTTTATGGGGAGAGGGGAAAGCCTCCTCTTCCTGTAAAAGAGTCAAACTGCTAGCTGAGGTATTAGAGTGAAGACAAATAAGAAAAATCAGAAAGTGATTGCTCTTAACCTGAAAAAGAACAAAATGTCAAATTTGTTAACAGCTGATAACACTTAAAGTGTGAACAAGTCCACCAAATGTTCTATTAAAAAAAAAGAAAGAAAGAAACTGATTTCAGCAAGTATTCCAACCTGAGCAAAGGCTGTTCATCAAGTGAACTAAATCTTTAATTAAATTTGGAAAGATACAGACTCGTAGAATAGGGCTATACAAGTGTATATGTGTATACTTTGCTTCTTATATTTTCTAGAGCTGTATTACACAGGTCTGAGTGGAAGAAATGGCAGACAATTGCTATGTTGTTTTTTTAAAAATTCATCAGGCTAGTGCCAAGTCCTGATGCTTTCAAGGGCCCCCTGACTCTTGGCCTCCCCAAAACAGGCTAGGCTCGGAATTTTAGGTGTATGGGCAGACCCTCCGTTGGCGCATCTTACGTAATATTACCTTTGGAGATATCCAGCTTCCGTTACTAGCAGTGCTTGTGAATAACAGAAATGTCTGTCTTCTTCCAGCTTCACGAGGAAGGAGGAGAATCAAAGAATCAAAGATAAGGAATCTTCCTTATCACTCAAGGTAGATTCCTATGAGGTGGAGGTCAGGCATGCCTCTGCCCTACAACCATCCCTTCCATGGCATTCTCCTCCTTTGCTGGATTTGTTGCACTGACCACACAGAGCTCCCAGACAACACTCAAGATTATGCGGATTAGGGAAGTTTGTTGTTGTTAAGTGCCATTGAGTCGGTTCCGACTCATAGTGACCCTGTATAGGATTTCTGATGAGCAGCTAGCTGGTGAGCTTGAATCACCGACCTGGCTGATCAAACCGACTTTGCAGTCCAGCACATTAACTCACAGCACCACACCAGGACTCCATTAGGGAAGCTAACAGGGTACAATTCAGGCTCAGAAACAACTCGAAACACAGCAGATCTCTGGTCAGGCTCACCTTTTCTTAACCATACTGCAGGCACACTTCTCTGTTGTCCTCAGTCTCTTACGCATGTACCCCTTGACCTCTGCCCAGTGTAGGCAAATGTTACAAAGCTCCTTTTGCACTGCAGATAAATGCCCGAATGGCCTATTCTTCTATCCAGCCTCCTGCTCAACTTCATTCAGCTTTACTCTGTCCACAGGCCTGGAAGCCCATGGCTCTGTGTATCTCTGATGCTGCCTCTGCTGTCGCCACCTTTCTGCACAGGGATCTCTCACTCTGCTCATGGCTCTTCTTTCTTGATGATCTTGGGATCATCTGTCTCTGCTTCTGAGATGGCTCCTTTTAGAATTTGTTGTTGTTATGTGCCGTTGAGTTGGTTCCAACTCATAGGGACTCAGTGTAGGGTTTCTGAGAAGTGACTGGTGAATTTGAATCACCAACCTACCTTGAAGTTCAAAGTGACCTTGTAGTCCACTGCTTATCCTACAGCGCCAGACTAGCACTCCTTCCTTTTAGACTTTGTTGTTGTTGTTGAGGGGCATTGAGTCGGTTCCGACCCATAGCGACCCTGTATAGCATTTCCAAGGAGCAGCTGGTGAGCTTGAACCGCTGACCTTTCAGTTCAAACGACTTTGCTGTCTGGTGCATTAACCCACAGTGCCACACCAGGACTCCTCCTTTTAGACTGAGTGGGATGGAAAAAGTAATTTATACTGTGTTAGAGTCCCATACGCCCGATTTGCATGGTCCCACCCAGTCATTTGGTGAGAGTTACAAAGATACTTTAGTTGTTCTTAAGTGCTACTGAGTTACTTCCCACTTGTATCAACTCTGTAGATGGTTTCCAAGGAGTAGCTGGTGGGTTTGAACTGCCAACTGTGCAGTTAGTAGTGACACCATGATAGTAGAGCTGTAATTCACTGTACCATGGGAATCTTTTTGAGAAGATGAACAACGATTCTAGGGACACTCCCCTCCTGTCTGGGAGATGAGTTTTCTTTTCCAAATCTGGGTTTCCATTTTTGCTTGAGAATGTCTGGACCTTCAGTGAGGAATTTGTAGGATCATGAGCTTGGTTCCTTAGGGGTAGAGGAAGCAGCAGCATAACTAGTGGGGATGAGTCCTGAAGAACTCATGAGGAAATGGCATAGGAGGGAACTGGATGCGTGTATCATCCCTTTGCCAGAAGGCACGTTTCTGGTTCCAGCTACCTCCAGAGGACTGACATCCCTGCGTGACAGTCCTTTCTCTAACTCAGTGTGGGGAAGTACAAGGCTATGCTGTGAACAGGACTAGCCTGTCAGAAGTGGCAAGTACATCAGCCAAGTTTCTTAGCTGACTCTTTTTCTTAAGCAGTTGGTGACAAGGTGGCTTTGTATTTTGGGGCCATGAGACTTGCCTGCTTAGGGGAAGTGACAAGTGAACTTTGATACAGAAGTCCTGGACCCCATGACCAGACAGGGACTTTGGGGAATGCTGCAATGAAGTTGTTAGTAGTGGAGGAGAAGGTGTGGGCCAGTTGTGATAGTGGGGTGTTGAAGCCTGGTCTCCAGACCTTTCAGGGCCTGGGCTTTATGCCCAGAGCCAGCTGGAGAACTGGGTATGCTGGCACTGGGGGAGCTGTTTGGTGTGAATATGCTTCTACTGAGTGTTCAGCATCAGGGGTCACCCACAATAGCCGTGTGAGAAAGAGTGAGATGGAGTGGGGGCTGGAGGGAGGGGCTTTGGTGAGGAGAGAGGCTGCTCTGTCTGTGTATTAGAGAGCCTAGCCCACTCACCCTTGATGACAAGGGGTAGTTAAAGAAGAAAGACTGGCTTGTATGGAGTAGGGATGCCTGCTTGGTGTTCTTCTGGAACAGGTAGCTCCTTTCCCTTCTATCTTGCCCATTCTTTTTCCTGCTTGGCTTACCCCTTCAGGTTATCCAGGCAATCTTGGTCTTGTAGCTAGCTGCCTTTAGCTGGTCTCATTTTAATGGATGTGTTCTTCTGAGCTGTTGAAATAGACATTGTGTTGTAACTCCTCAGGATCAGCTCCACTACCTTTGTTGATATGAGTGACAATGAGGTCACCCTACTGAGCCTCACCTTGTTGTCAATATGTGTGTGTCAATTTTTTAAACAGAACTTTCTTTGGAACCATTTGAGCAGCGAGCATTGGAATATTTGTAAAGGTTTGAAAGATGAAGACAGTATGCTATAGAAACTGAGGTCCAAGGGAACTTTCATAAAGACTTGAAAATCTGTTCGTTGTATATTTAATTGTATCATTAATTGTTTTAATTAATAATGTGTAATTGTTAATACTGTTGTAAGCAGGTAAGACATGTAATCGATTAGTCTTCAAATGAGAAATTCATACTGTGCTTGTAATCATATATTAGGGATGGAGAGATTGATTTGTGAGAGAATATACTGCTGTCTCCTATACCAGTAAAGCACACCCGCTGGCGTGGAGCCGATTCTGACTCTGAGCACCCCTACAGGACACAGTAGAAACGCCCTGTAGAGTTTCCAAGGCTATCAATCTCTACAGAAGCCGACTTTTACATGGAGCCGATGTTGCGTTTGAACCACCAACATTTTTTGGTTAGCAGCCAAGTGCTTTAACCACTGTTCAACAGGCCTCCCTTATGTTGCCAAAAGGTGTTACCTGAAAATGCCTTCCTTATCTATTTTGAAAGATAATTATAAGTAAATAAATAAAATATGTTGTTGTTGATAGTCCCGTCAAGTCGGTTCCAACTCATACCAGCCTTGTATAGGGTATCCGAGGAGTGGCTGGTGAACTTGAACCACCTACGCAATAGACTCCAACACATTAACCCACATCGCCACACCAGGACTCCAAATAAAACAAGTTGTTGTTGGTAAGTGCCTTTGAGTAGGTTCCCACTCATAGTGACCCTGCATAGGGTTTCCAAGGAGATACTTCATTTATGAGAAGTATTTCAGGAAACTTACCAGTTTATTAAAAGATAGGAGTCCTGGTGTGGCGCTGTAGGATAAGCATTGGAATGCTACCTGCAAAGTTAGTCATTTAAACCCACCACCCATTCTCGGAAACCCTATTCAGGGTTACTATGAGTTGGAATCGACTGGATGGCATTCAACAACAATAACAAGAAGCAGCAGAATATACAGATTAAAATGCAAGCTTTAAAAAAAGTTTTTATTGTGGCTCGAGTGATAGTTTACATGGGAGAAGATGGGTTTTAATACTCGTCCTATCATATTTCATTTAATAAAATGCAATTTTTGGCTCAAATAGCATTTCTATATTTAACTTCAGCGTTAAATAGGTATTCCGTTGTATTTTATTTATTTTTAGATTTACTGATTTTTCCTATAACTGTTGTAGTGGTAGTTATATAAAAACATTTACTGCCAGTATACACACACGTTGATGCAACATACTTGTTTGGTCCACTGGACGGTGAGCTCTGTTTTGTTTGTTTTATCACTACTTTGGACTCAGTGCCCATGACTGTGCCTGGCACAAAGTAGGTGCTGAGCTAATATTGTTAAGTGAATGAATGTGACTGTTTGTCGTGGACCTTTAAATTCTTATTTATTAGAAGACAATACTGCCTTATCTAATAATTTTGTGTGCATATATGTGCTGATCTTGTCGCCCCATTAGATTGGCAGTGAGCATTGTGATTAGGAACTTGGTTTTGTTTGTTTTCCTGTATATTCATTTGGAACCATGGTGGTGCAGTAGGGGTAAGCATTGGGCTGCCAACCAAGAGGTCAGCAGTTTGTACTCACCAGCCAATGCATAGGAGAAAGAAGAGGCAGTCTGCTTCCATAAAGATTATAGCAGCTCTGCCCTGACTGTAGAGTTTCTGTGACTCTAAATCAACTGGATGCCAGTGGGTATAGTTTTGTTTTACTTTGTTTTAAAAAGTCTCTTTTATAGCAATTTCAACAGTGGTGATGGGTAGTAGCTAGTCCCCAGACATGACTGAATGGAAAAATGTTGGTGCGTTTTATTTCTTTTTCAGGATACTGCTAAAAAGAATAAAAAATAAGGGATTTAGAAGAGAATGAAGAAAGCTAACATGTTCTTGTCTGTCAGTTTGAGGGCCTATGTAGAACTCATTGCTTCTGTGGTGTAAGAGCTAGAGTTCTGCGACAGTGCTGTTCCATGGTCCTTAGCTTGGTAGCTTTCTTTTTGGCCTTTTACCTGTCACGAAGTCCTGGTGTAGCACTGTAGAATAAGTTTGAACCACGAGATCCACGGTTCAAACTCACAAGTCGTTCCTCAGAAATCCTATACAGGGTCGCTGTGAGTCAGAACCGACTTGGCAACACTTAACAGCTACTCTCTCACACATGATGTAGGTGAGTCATTCTCAAGTATGGTCTCATATCTGTGTCATAAGCATCATCTGGGTACTTGTTAGATACATGAATTCTTAGGCAGTGTAGAATAAGCACTGGACTGTTAAATGCAAGGTTGGCGGTTCGTACCCACCAGCCACTCCTATACAGGATCACTATGAGTTGGAACTGACTCCACAGTATTTAACAACAGTAATCCTAGCCATACTGAATCAAAGATTCTGATGGTACCTTTCAGCAGTGTGATTTAACCAGTTCTTTAGAAGTCCTGGTGTGACTCCATAGATAAGCACTAGACTGCTAGCTGCAGGTCGGCAGTTCAAACCCACCAGTTAAGAAACCCTATAGTGTCGCTATGAATTGAAACCCACTTGACGGCACTTAATCAAAAACAACAACTAGGTGATTCTGATTCTGAAGTTTGCGAACTACTGGTATAGATACTTAAAATATGGAGCACTGAATTGACATAGCATTGTTTTGTTAGTGACATGAGAAAGACCGTTTAGTGCTTGTATCCTTATTTCGAAAATGGGGAGTATGGATTGGTCGATCTATTCCATTTCAGAACTCTGTGAACCTAAATAGGTGTTAATAATATTTTGACTTATATCTGGCAATATCATGCCAAATGGTGGCACTTTCTTTAGGAGACAGGACTAGAGGCAATGATTATAAGTCGGGAAAAGTCATCTGAGTTCACAGTGTAAGGATACCAAAAGCAAAGCAAAGCAAAACAAAACAAAGTCACCCCATTGTTTCCATTCTGACTCTCAGTGACCTTATATAGGGTTTCCAAGGCTGTAAATCTTTATGGGAGCAGAAAGCCTAATCTACCTCCTGAAGAGCAGCTGGTGGGTTTGAACTTTGTAGTTAGCAGTCC
This sequence comes from Chrysochloris asiatica, assembly GCF_000296735.1. Classification (NCBI taxonomy): domain Eukaryota; kingdom Metazoa; phylum Chordata; class Mammalia; order Afrosoricida; family Chrysochloridae; genus Chrysochloris; species Chrysochloris asiatica. Next base: position 3,301,779 of record NW_006408542.1, on the reverse strand, counting down.
AGTGCTTATCCTACAGTGCCACCAGGGCTGCAGGCACTATAATCCACAGCTTTTCAGAGGGAATAGTTTCTCCTACGAAGACATTAAGTTTTAAGTCAAAAAGTTCTTAGCTTAAGTAAACCACATTACCGAGTCTTACTTTAACATATTTCTTGTATTAGTTGTGAATTTGTATTTAAAGTGAGGATAAAACCTTAATTTAGTAAAGTCTCTTGTTCATTTTTCGTAATGTTTGCTAAAGTGGAGGATCAGAAAAAAGGAAGACCTTCAGTGAGATGGATTGACACAGTGCAGCAACGATAAGCTCAACCTTGGCATCGATTGTGAGGATGGTGCAGAACCACATACTATTTCATTCCATACCAGAGAGTCGATAGGGATCGGAATGGACTCAGTGGCATCTAGCACCAAGCACCTTACCCATAGAGATGTAGGAGTTACCTTAGTGAGTTAGAGTTTGCAACATAGTTTATATTCCTTAATGTTGTCTTGTGCCATCAAGTCTGTTCTGACTCATGGAGTCTAAGGAGTGACTGATGAGTTTGAATTGCCACCTTGAGGTTCAAATCGACCCTACAGTCCACTGCTTATCCCACAGTGCCACACTAGGACTTACTTAGATGGAAGTATTTTTATTTTAATACTGTTAAAAAAAATTTACACCCTCGGTAACCCTGTACAGGGTCGCTATGAGTCGGAACGGACTTGACGGCACTTAACAACAACAGCATAATGTTTCTGGAGAGTGGCTCTCTCCTAACTTGTGTTTTACTGGAGACAAAAAATTTACAGTTTATGATAAAATATAAAGATTTTAAAAGTAATTCTTTGAAGGATCATTGCTCTGGTTTCCCCTTTTCCAGCTTTCATTTTTTCCCTTACATATTTAAATTTCCTAAAAGGGGACTACAGTCAAAGTGGGAATTGAGAAAAGGGAGGTATTTGTTGTTTGTAGGGGAGGTCCAGGATAAATACACTGAAAACAAGAAATCTATTATATAATGTAAATATGTTGTGAGGCTCTGAGAACTCTTACTAATTTGCAGGGGGATTATATGAATGCATGGTTTTAATTGTTACCTTTTCCTCATCTTCACTCTTTCTAAAGGAATGTCTTCCCCTCAGTGTCTTTAAAAACAAATGCGAGCAATCTAGGACTGTACACCTTGTACATGTCTGTGTTTATATTCACTTGCAAATACTTAGATGATACAGACTATGCATCTCTAATCCAAAGTAAAATAAATACAGAAAAAAATTAAGTTATTTTTTTCTTGTAGCTAATGCATTCTATATATTATATATTTTGTGACAGAAATGTAAAGAATTGTTTTTGTCATATCTTTTATCTCATCTTTCAAAGATTCTTTTCTCCACAGAGTTTAAAAAGTAGTAATTCATTTGGGCCAAAGTAAATTTTGTCTCTCTTTTCTTTACTCAGGCCCAGATTGCCTTTCTTCAGGGGGAAAGGAAAGGCCAAGAAAACCTGAAGAAGGATCTGGTGAGGAGGATCAAAATGCTGGAATATGCTCTTAAACAGGAAAGGTAATTTAGAAAATTGGAATATAGTGTTCTTTATTATGACTGAATAATTCTTCTGTCATTATTTAAAACAAATAGGAATTTTAATATTTGTTTAATTCTGAAAGGAGTTGTAAACATTTTTATAAGTGATCATAATATGTTGTTTATTAGAATAGTTTAATAATAATGATCAATAATTTATATTATTTTTAAAGTTTTAGCAACTTTTCTTGCTACCTTTTCCTTCCTTAAGAATCATACACTTTCTGAATGTTCAATATCTGTGCTTTTTTGTTTTTTAATGGAGTTGAAATAATATTTAAATTGCAAAAGAAATATCTGTTTTTTCCTTTCCCTATCATATAATATGGAGTCATGGTGTGGTGCTGTGGGTTAATGCGCTGGACTGAGAGGTTGGTCTGAACTACAAAGTCGGTGGTTCAAGCTCACCGCCTGCTCCTTGAAAACCCAATATAGGGTCGCTATGGGTCAGAACTGACTCAACAGCACTTAGCAACAAAAGTTATCTAATATGGAGTCCTGGTGTGGCGTTGTATGATAAGCACTAGACTAGACTGCAAGGTCAGTTTGAATCACAGAGTTGCCAGTTCAAACTCACCAGCTGCTCCTAGGGTACCCTATAGATGGTTAATGTGATTGGAACTGACTCAACAGCACTTAAGCAACAACAGCGTCATCTAATATTATTTAATTATATATATTTTCTCAGAGATAAAAGTTACTCTGACAGACTAAGTTAAGATTCTTTTTAATAGACTTTTTTTTTTAATGTTTTATTTTGAATCATGTAATAGTTTACATAGGAGGACATTAGCTTTACATTCATCCTGTCATATATCCTTTCATTGCCATGGTTACAATCCCCTCCATGCATCATCAACCAACAAAGGGTATACCCTGCAAGCCTGCCCTTCCCCTCCCTCTGGTCGATAGCACATAGCCCCTCTCTCTCTCTCTGGGTCTAGAGTCCCCAGCTGCTCCATCTGTCTATGTCATCATCTCTGCCTCCATCTCAGGCATCACTGCTTCTCTGGGTAGGGTCCCGCTCTCCGCTCTTCTCCCTTGATGGTCCCAGGGATCTCCGCTCCTAGACTGCAAAATCAATCACTCCCCTCCTTTTGCTGTAAAACATCTACCTTTACGTTTCCAACCCTCACAATCAGTCCTAATAACAATTACTCACTATTGTATCACAAGAGACCTATCTGCATCTTCTTTCATCAGCCCCGCCCAGACAGATTGGCTACTACTCAGTGGAGATTCTACCTTCCTCCACTCCCTCTGGATCTAGACTCCCTCTTGAAAGCTTGTAAGC
>NW_006408542.1:3289607-3298819 GCF_000296735.1 Chrysochloris asiatica | reverse complement strand
TGACTGCAAAATCAATCACTCCCCTCCTTTTGCTGTAAAACATCTACCTTTACGTTTCCAACCCTCACAATCAGTCCTGATAACAATTACTCACTATTGTATCACAAGAGACCTATCTGCATCTTCTTTCATCAGCCCTGCCCAGACAGATTGGCTACTACTCAGTGGAGATTCTACCTTCCTCCTCTCCCTCTGGATCTAGACTCCCTCTTGAAAGCTTGTAAGCCAGTCACTTCTTGCCTTTGTAGCCTCCTCCCACCCCCATCCCCATTTTGAGTAGCCATTGTCCAAGTTGCCCGTCCCTATTTACTCTGTGTATAAAAAATTTTTGTTCTTTGCTATCAACTCTATTTCTACAGAAACAAACCCTACCTTTCTACTTTGCTAGTGTATAAGATACTAATCTAATTAACTTTGGCTCACAATAAAAGGGAAAAAAATCATGATCGTTTTGCAAATTATCCAATAGATTAAATTTATATGCTCTAACAGCACATGGTCATTGGATTCTTTTGTTAGTAATCTGAAATCGTTTTTGGCTTAACTAATTGAATACTTGCTAGGTGATACTGTAATTTCCTGTTTTGTTACTTTTTTGCTTTATTTTTTATGATCACTTGGCATACTTTTTTAGTCGTTTGACACTGATGGATGTTGTTAGGTGCCGTCTAAGTCAGATCCAACTTACAGGACCTTTTGTACAACAGAAGAAAACATTGCCTGATCTGTGCCATCTTCGTAACTGGTGTTATACTTCAGCCATTGCTGCTGCCACTGTGCTAATCCATCTCATTGAGAGTCATCCTCTTTGCTGGCCCTCCACTTCGTAAGCATGCTGGACTCCCATGAAATAGCATTTGTAGATGATAGTGGTGAATCTCAAATACAGTGATTTCTGTAACTCAGAGTTACAAGATTGCCCTCACTTCACACACCAACTTCAAGCTTAGGAGTACCCTCACTTCTGAGTAGCTAGCTCCAAATTTGGAGTTTCCCATTGCCTTCTCAGGTTTGATAATATGCTGGAATGACTCTCAGGAAAGTGCTATGCTTATGACTGTTGTTTTATTATAGGAAAAGGGTACATATCAGAACTAGTCAAAGGAAGTGACACATAGGTGAGGGCCAGGACTTCTAAGAAGCTTCTGTTTCCTCTCCCTGTAGAGGCAGGATGTGTCACTCTCCCAGCACATTGATGTGTGACCTTAAAAAGAATATTGCCAACCAAGGAAGCTTTCCCAAGCTTTGGTGTCTAGAGTTTTCACTGGGGTTTCATTATGTAGGCATGATAAAATAAATCATTGGTCATCTTATTGAACTCAATCTCTAGTCCCCTTCCCCTCCCTGAAGCTTGGGCTTATGTATCAAGTAACTTAGAGCTTCAGCTCTCTAATCACATGGTTGGTTTGTCAAGCATGGTCAACCTCCATTCTGAGTCTTTTCAACATAAATTACCAAGGGACCTACCATGAGTCACATTGCTAATGTAAACTGTTAGATGTGGTTCTAGAGGCCCCTCATGAATAATAAAGATACTCCAATCACTCGTGAAATTCCGTGGAGTTAGAGACTTCATCCCAGGAATCTAGGGACAAAGGCCAGTCAGATTTTTTATTACACATCAAGAAGTACAGGTATTGATAGAAATTTTATTACAGAACTTCATGGGGGATATTTAATGGCAGGATAAATTGGAAACAAGTTAACCTCTTAGTGAAAAATAGGTAGTGCTTTTCACATCGTAGGGTGTCACTGGTTAATGTGCTAGGTTGCTAACTAATGTTTAGCAGTTCAAGTCCACCAGTGATGCTATGCTATGGAAGAAAAGACTAGTTGTTTATTTCTAAAATATCAGTCATTGAAAATCCTGTGAAGTGCTGTTCTACTCTTATACACAAAGGGTTGGCATGAGTCAGAGTTAACTTAATGGCAACTGAATTCTTTTTTTCATACCTTGAAACATCGACTTAAAAGGATACAGATGGGGAGGTAGGGAGAAAAATGTAAAAATATCTCACTTGGGAATATTTTGAGATGGCTAAATTATAGATTTAACCTTGCCAATCCAGTGGCCAGTGCCACTCTCTCCTGTGCATCCTCTGTTCTGCCTCAGATGGGCACCTGACATAGCACCCCTGCGTCTGGAGGTGCGTGAACCCTGCTTGAACTATGCTCCACAAACAGTGAACAGAAAACTAACTATCTCACACTTCTGGTCACTACCACTTCCATCAGGAGACAGGTGATAAGTGCCATAGATAGAACATGCCAATATGGAATCACCAATTAAATATAAATATTACACCACAGTGTCTTGAAGAAAACAGACAATTTCAGCTTACACAGAGAACAAGACAGAGTACCACAAACAAGTGTAGAAAATACAGAGTTAGAAAATATACTACCAGAAATGGTATGAGAATTTACTGATAAGGAATTTAAAAGAATGATAATTAGGCAACTTCATCAGATTCAGAGGATGATCAAGAAAACTGCAGAGGAAAACATAAACAAAACTATGGAAAAACTAAGTAAGCAAACTGACAAAATAATTGGGGGGGGGGAGGGAACCTCATAAAAACCTCCTTTGAAGTTAGAAGATTAACGTTAATACTTCAGAAATAGATAATACACTGGATACAATGGAATCAATGGAAAGCCAGGCTACTGAGCTTGAATAAAACTTCAGTATTCATCTGCTAGAGGAACAATCGCAAAATATATTTTTTAAATCCAAAGAAAGCCTAAGATTTACCTCAGACACTATCAAGAACAATAGCTTAACGTTGTGATGGGAATTCCAGAACAGGAAAAGACAAAACCCAGAGAGAATATTGCCTTAAGAGTTGTTGGAAAAAGTTTGCTTGGCATTGTAAAAGATGAGAAGATAACCATTCAAGAAGTTGAATGAATTTCAAACAGGATAGACCCCAAAAGAAAATCACCAAGCCATGATCTTCAAACCCGAAGACAAGCAAAGAATCTTGAGAGTACTTCAGGCAAAATGTAAAGTTACTACAAAGGAAAACTAGTGTAAGACTAAGCTCTGATTTCTCAGCAGAAACCATGCAGGCAAGAAGAAAATGGAATGACATATATAAAACTCTGAAAGAAAAGAATTGCCAACAAAGAATCATATGTCCAGCAAAACTATCCATCAAATATAATGGTTAAATTAGGTCATTTGCAGGTAAACAGAAATTAAAAGAATTTTTGAAAACACTTTGCAAAAATATTAAAGGGAATTCTTTGGACAGAGAACCAAGAGCAGACAACAACTTGAGACTTAACATACATGACAATTTCACCTAGTCTCAACCCAGACATGTTGTTGTTGTTAAGTGCCATTGAGTTGGTTCTAACCCATAGTGACCCTGTATAGGGTTTCCAAGGAACGGTTGGTGAGTTTGAACCGCTGACCTTTCAGTTCAAACCAACCTTTCTGTCCCGTGCTTATCCTACAGCACCAAACTAGGAACTCAAACATAGCAGTATTCAAAATAAAACAGACCTTTAAGACTGATAATAAAGAACAAGAGATAAAATTTGCAATAACAACAGGAAGCTATAAAGCAAAAGAGAGAGAATAATGTAATTATAGACTTCTTAATGAAGAGAGAATAAAATAGATTTCAAAAAAAACTAGAAACAAACCCAGTTGCAACTGTAAAATCTAGACCAAGCCTTACTCTTAGCTCTAGTCCAACCCTTACCCCTAACACTAACCCAAGTCCTAACCATAACCCTAACACTAAATGAAAGACTAGGCATAGTCTAGACTTAGCCATAGTCCCAACCCCCCTCATTCCTTCTTGTTGTTGTTAGTGCCACCAAGTCGGTTCCAATTCATAGCATCCCTGTATAGTGTTTCTAAGGATCAGGTGGTAAGCTTGAACCACCAACCTTATGGTCTAGTTTTATTATCCCACAGCCCCACCCCCCAAAAATATTGTTATGGGTGACATGATGGGAGTAGTTGAGGCAAGTAAATACAGGAGACTTCAGAAAGTTTGTGGAAAATTTCCATTATGTTTTCATTCCATTTTCCACCAACTATCTGAAGCCACTCATACAGTAAGTCTTGTGGGAATAGAAGAGAGAACTAGAAATAACCACTGGGAGGAGCAATATTTGAGGGTGGAGGAAAAAAACCAAAAATAGAAGAAGAACAAACAAAGCAATACTTAAAGAATAAAGAAAGGAGAGTAGTTAATTTGGAAGCAAATTAAAGAAAAAGGAAGTGCAACAGTGTCAGATATCAGATTCCAAGAAAGTTGTTTAATGCCAACTGTCAGGTGGATTTGCCAGTTGGGAGCTAAAACATTTAATTCAATTCTTTATACTAGAAATTATATTTCTCGTGCCTTACTGGTAGTGATTATTATTATTTTTTTACTTCGAACATTTAAATTAGCATGACTAGTGTAATGATCCCTTTTGTATCCGTCATCTGGCTTTAATAGTTAACAGAAATTGTCTTATTTCGTCTTGACTGGTTTTAAAGAACATTCCAAACATCTTGGTTTTTCACTTATAAACACTTGAAGTAAGGATTATGGTTTGAATTATACTATATTATAAATTTTTTAAAGTGGCCTACCATAAGATCCAAAATTTAGCAAAACTTGAGTGAATCATTAACATTACGGAAGGATTGCTGACCTTGCAATAGATTTATCAAACCATTCTTTATAGCATGACAGAATTCACAAAATAAAAATAATTATTTTTAGAGTACCTGATGTATAATCGAAGCTATACTCAGGAACTTTATACTGAGGAACTGCAAATACTACATAAAATAAAATTCTGAATCTTTTCTCCCAGGTTTTTCCATTTCTCTTCCACCTACTTCCACATTCATCTACCTTATTATAATAGCTTAATTGTCTGCGGTATTTATTGTATTATAATTCAGATACTAAGTATAGTTAATTTCTCTGACCCACTGTGTCAAATGATTCATCTTTTCTGATGTTCTTTTAGACAGAAATGCCCTCACCATCAACCCATTAGTCTGATTGGAAAATTCTTGCTGGTGTTTTGAAGCTTAGCTAAAATCTCAGGTGTCATTACCTTTGGCAGAATAGATAGTCCCTTATCTGACTTCGCAATAATACTTGATATGATAACTCTGAGAACTCTTATCACAGTATGCTATGGTTATTTGTTTACATTTCTGTCTCATAGGCATCCTCTTGCCACTGCCCTTAACTGCACATTTTGGGTTATTCAAGTACTGGTGAATTATAGGAATTTAGTTCATTGAATTGAATCAAATACTTTTTATCATTTACACTTTAAAATGTGATGGGAATGCTATATTATATTCCTAACACATTAGATATAATAGACTTTGAAACAAAATTTGAATGAGATTTATTTAGTATATTGTGTAAATTTTAGGCCAGTTGAGAGGCCTGACTCTGTATCAGAGTAGTTAAATATGGGATCTCCTTGTTGACTTTGCAGTCAGAATTAGGAAAAGAATAAAGAACAAGAAAAAGTTGGCAACACACAGAGCTGAAGTGATGACACAGTGGGAAACAATATGAATGAGAAGGAATTCTAGTATGTTGGCTTCAAAAGGAATGCTTTAGTAGGATTCTGCAAAATAAACATTTTCCAGTGAATTAAAAAATTCTCTAAAGAGACCCTGATTTTAGGGAACACAACTTACAATAAACACAGCAGTTCTTTACATATTTTGTCTTAGTTTAATTTCTTATGCGAACTCCTGATGTGGCATGGTAGGATAAGCACTGGATGGCTAACTACAAAGCCATCCAAACCCACCAGCTGCTGCTCAGAAACCGTAAACAGGGTTGCTGTGAGTCAGAACCGACTCCATGGCATTTAACAACAGCAGTTTCTTAAGAAATATTATTTTGTAGTGTATCATTTTTGTTATTTATTATATAGAATATTTTATATTCCCCTTTTTGCTAGCTCTGTTGCAATTTTTCCTAATACCACTAGAATGCACTATAGTGCAGTATTTTGTGTTTGCAAATGTTTTTCTTTTATATATGTAAAAAAATCTATATAAATTAACCCCATAAAATTTTATTGCTGTCATTTTTCAAGAAATAAGTTAGTATAATCTGCCCTTAATTTGGTTGCTTTCAATTATTATTTATCTTTTAGGGAATATTATTACTTTGTGCTATAGTAGATGAAATATGTTTATGGAAAATATGAAGATTGAACATTATATTAAGAACCTTGTTTACTTTCTGGTGGCTTTAAACCAAATTAATGACTAAATGTTGCCCTCTGATAATCAACATTATCATAAATACAGTGAAATAATAGCCTAGGAAATGTTTATTCTGGTATTGAAATCTTTATGAATAAGACAGATGTTGGGAGTAAAGAAAAAGATGTTCTAGATAATTTAGACCATAGATATTTACTAAAAACCAATTTATACATATAAGCTAAATTAACAAAACAATAAAAAGAAAGTCTCCCATCTGCCACAGTTCATTAAGTTCTTGCCTCAAAGGAAGCTATATTAACTGGTATCATGTATCCTTCCAGAAATATCCTATGAATATGTATTTATATAGATCATTTTAAAATAATTATTATTACTATTAGTGTGCTAATACAGAAACTTCCACATTTACAATTCAGTAGCATTGATTACATTTATGCCACCGTTATTGCTAACCTTTTCCAAAATATTATACTACCATTACTATAAGTTCAGTACCCTCCACAGAAAAATTCCCTCTTTCCTCTTTCTTCCTAACCCTGGTAACTAGTAATCTTGATTTCTATATATTTGCTTATTTCATACAGTATTTGTCCATTTGCAGCTGACTTTAATTTGCTCTACATGTTTTCAGGGTTCCAGTTTGTAGCGTGTATCAGAATTTTATTTCTCTTTACAATTGCATAAGATTCCACTGTATACATACAGGTATATAGATTCCTTCATAGGAACACAAATGGAGGATTATTGTAAATACCTTTTTGTACTTTGCCATTTTGCTTAAGTTTACAGATCATTTCATAGTAGCTTGTGAACATTCTTTTCCCTCTATAATTCTTTTTCCTCTTTATTGGTTCTTGAATCACCAGCTGCCTCTTGAAAACCCTGTATAGGGTTGCTTTGAGTTAGAATCAACTCTATGGCACAACAGAGTACAGTTATTATTTCAGAATATTTCAAATGTATATAAAAGTTAGAAAGACTAATATAAAAACACGCATACCCCCACTACTTCCCTTAAAACATAGGACAGGACATCAGCTACTTAGAATGTTTATTTCCCTTACTCACTCTCATTGCCATTAGGTCAGTTCTGACTCACAGTGACCCTATGTAGTGTCTCTGAGGCTATAAATCTTTATAGAAGTAGAAGGCTCTTCTTTATCTCATGGAGTGGCAGGTGGAATAGAACTGATGACTGTGTGGTTAGCTGTCCAGGGCCACCAGAGCTCCATATATCTTTAAAAGTTTTCTTAAATTTCATTTTTCAGGTGCTACTGCAACATAATTATTAGAAAGAATTTTATGAAGTCTTCAGGGTTTTAAATATTTGAGCAAATAGTTCTTATTTAAAAAAATAATTTTCTTAAATTATACAAAATTTGTGGTAAATATTCAATTAGATTTTTATAAAGAAAAAAGAAACTTTCAAACTTGGCTATGTTCCTCTTTATTACTTTGGTTTTTCAAATTGTTGTTCATATCATCATTAGTACTATCTAGGTCTTATCTCTTTGAATATTTGTTTTTACCTTACTTGCTTTTGAGATTCTAGTCTGACTCTTTTAGAACCTATAGGACAGAGTAGAACAGCTCCTTAGAGTTTCTGAGACTGCAAATCTTCATGGAAGCTCACTGCCATAGCTTTCTGCATTGAGGTGGTTGGTGGGTTCTAACTGCCAAGCTTTGGGTTAGCAGCTCAGTGCTTAGGTAGTGTACCACCAGGGTTCTTAATATTTTTTAAAAGTGGCCTTTAATGTTTGGGGGAAAGTAAATAGATCAAAATATATATTTACACTGAAGAAAAATGACCCTATGTAGCCAGCCTTTTAATTTCAATGCAATCTGAATTATTTCTGGTTCCAGATAGATAAGTCTGACATAGTTAAGTTATATAGAAATAATAATATCTTGTTAACTTTAAAAGAAGATAGACAGTATCCACAGTTCTTTTTGAGAAAAAGACAAAGGCTGTATCTGGACTAGTTAAAAAATCTTATTCAACATTTTTTATTTGGGCTGTTTTATTTTTTTGCCTCCTTGGTTAATTTATTATTATACCTACTTGTTGAATCATAATGACCCGACAGGACACGAGATATTATAGGTGATTTTCCCTTTTAAAAATGTGTTTTGAGAAAGGATAGCCTTTTACAAGTTTATTTCACAATCCAAACCCTTTCTATTAGTATAGTTCTGTTATGGCAATCACCAAGAATACTGCAAAAACTAGAATGTCATGTGGTTGATCATTAATTGCGTAAAGAAAGCTTATGATTTCCAATGTTATTCTTCTGTTTGGTATAATGACACTTGATGATATAACCAAAATTAAAAATAAGAGACAAGTATTTTTATTTTGTGACTCTGACACATTAGAAGACCTGAATCTTTTGAAAGTTCCGGGAATAGTTATTTACCCAGGATTGCGGCCTACTGAAGAGTACCCTAGTTACATACCTTAAAGTTCATTTAAATATGTTTTACAATGGTTTGTATTTTTCTCATTTTTTTGTTAGAGCCAAATACCACAAGTTGAAATATGGGACAGAATTGAATCAGGGAGATATGAAGCCTCCAAGCTATGATTCTGGTAAGCTTAAAGTTAATATCTAATTATTTCCTTTTTCTTTCTGAACTGGTTATCTTTTGGTGCTAACCATTTATAGTGTCATTTTCCTCCACCTCCTTTCTTTTAGTTTCTTATTTTCTGCCATTGTTCTACACATATTCAGTGGATCAGAACTCTTCAAGTAGCATTCACCAAAATGCTGTGTGTTAGCTGGGACTCCCTGGTATTGATGGGAAATTTGAGATGTGAAGTACAAAGTACATCACACCATATAAGTCATTAGAGTAAGAGTGGAAACTATGGAGATGAGACATTTAAAAATCCCAATCCCTTAAACCTAATTCCTTTATTTCAAATGCAAAACTATTGAACTTCCATATCTGCAGCAGGTTCTGGTACCAGACGCAATGTTTTAAAAAA